>NC_136269.1:142683971-143093971 GCF_964187855.1 Myxine glutinosa | reverse complement strand
AGAACGCTCCTTCTGGCCAGTATTAGCTAGGGTCATTGGTCAAGGTAGTCCCAAATACCTACGTACTAACCTGACTAAAGCAGGGGAATAACTCCCGCTCGAACCATGGACGTGATGGTAAATGCCGAGCGGTTAGCAGTCCGCGATCCGAGCCGTTAACAAATGACTAACCCGATTCTGAGCGGTTGTGATCGTGCCACAGGTACTCAATGGAAAGAATGGACGGATGCGATCGGATTAGGGAAAAACCAAGAAAGAACAAGGTAAATTTATTAACAACCAAAAAGAAGAGGAAAGGAAAGAATGTATAAGAAGAAGAAGAAGGAGAAGGACACAGGGCAGGCTTAACTACACAGTCTTAACTTACAACCCCGGACAAACACACACACTCACACGGGATTGTAGCTGGTAGGGTGGAAGGTCCAGGTGGATGGTCCAGGCGATGGGGTCCGGCTCCAGGGGTCGCTCCGGTTCCGTGGGCGAAAACCCGGCAGGCAGCTTCGCGCGGATCGTTCGACGCGAGCGGACCTTACATATGGCGGGAGGGAAAAGGCTCATGTCCTTTAGCGTATGCAACTCCCTCTCCCTCAAGTTCTCATTCATGCGCTCTCCCAACAAGTCCTTCAATAAGGTGCCTTTCCCAACGAGTCCTTGCGCAAGAAGTCTCTCAAAGAAGTCCGTTTGCCAGCGTGCGCAGTCCAACCGCAGGAAGAAGTCCGTCTTTCAAGAGCGCCGCTGAACAAGTCCGTAAAAGGGCTTTGCGCTGGCGCTTTTATAACGCGCTTTAAGATCACTCCGCGCTTCATCAAGCCACACCCGCCAGTGATATTTCATCAGCCCTGGTTGGCTGGTGGGGGCTTACCGGCCACGCCTTTGATGACTAGTTGACAGGCCACACCTTGTTCTTGGCGTCCCGCCCCCTTCTTCCTCGAGCCGACCGCATGGTCAATGGCGGCGCCTGAGCAAATGCTAACCAAGGCGTGTAACAGAATTTGGAGAGAGGTCGCAAAATGAACGGAATGAAATGGGGACCTACTCTTATTTAATTGATGCAACGCAGATTCAACTATTGGAAACACGGCCTTATCTAAAACACATAATAAGGAAATAACTGACTTCCTATGGTGGCCTACGTGTTGCTTGTTGACTAACTAAGGGTGTTACCTTTAACCTTTACTGTCATATTTACAAGAGTAATTATTTACAAAAGTGTGGGTTCTAGAACCGCAACAATATATATATATATATATATATATATATATATATATAAAAGTTCAAAACACACCTGGTCACAAGTGTGCCACACTGACCGGGTACTCAGTCGAGATCCTCAGCATCATCCCGTTTCGGCCCTTCAACCTCGATACGGTCAGCTAAGGTGGGCCAGCAGGGGCACGTACACATCCACATGCAGCAACTGCATCTGGATGCGTACATACCCCCACCCCCAGCCAGTGCGAACTACAACAACAACAACAACAACACCTCCACATCCAGAATCCAGAATCCACAGCTCCAAACAAACATGGTGGAACACTCAATCACCCACCTTTATACCCTTCACCACTCACCAACAAAACACACCAGATCATTCATACACACACATACACACACATACATACAGAACACCAACCAAACAACCACCTACACTTACATCATACACCACTCAACACACAAAAACACACACTCATGCAAAAATTAATTCATGCAAAAACACACACCCTCACCCACTCACTCATCTATCTATAATTCCAGCAATCTCTGTGTGTCTGTCTGTGTGTCTGTGTGTCTGTGTGTCTGTGTGTCTGTGTGTTTGTCTGTGACCGCTGTTTCTCGACAACCACGGGTCCGATATACTTGAAACTTGCCAGGTATATTGCTGGGGACCCGAGGATGTGCCTTTTCAAGGTTTGAAATTAATCGGACAAGTACCTACCGAGCTATGTCCAAAAAACGCTTCAACCAATCAGAGAGCAGCGAGCTATCACGTGTGCCGAACCGTTAATGCAATGCAAGCGTTAATGCGTTAATGCAAGGCTTTTCTTTTTTTCCCTCTTCTCTTTCTACTTTTCCTTGCGATTAAATTGCAAACAGCCAAAATACGTTGGCGCTAATTGAATAATTGGCCATTAACACTAAAATAATCGTAACTGCGATATGCCAACTTCCGGACAGTGCAGCCTTCCCTGTTGTTGTTGTTTGCAGCAGCTGTTTGCAGCAAGGCAAGGCTTTTCTTTTTTTCCCTCTTCTCTTTCTACTTTGCCTTGCGATTAAATTGCAAACAGCCAAAATACGTTGGCGCTAATTGAATAATTGGGCATTATGTTTTACAACTAATAAAAACGAATTTGCGATTCATTCGCTTTCCTGCGCGTTTGTGTACGCGATGGCGATTTCTTTACCAAACTCCGGAAGCCGTTCGCTTTGGACCGAACCATTGCATGTAAATAGAGGGGGGGGATTGTCACCACTCGCAAGCCGTTCGCTTTGGACCAAACCATTTCATGTAAATAGGGGGGGGGATATAATTTTAGATATATATATAGTACGGGCATGCCCTAGTATATACAAAATAAGAAGTAATAATGATAAAAAAAAACAAAAAACAAAAAAAACAACCGACACCGTTCGACGTGCCTCCATAAACTTCCTCCATATCCAAAATTAGCCTTTCAAGGCAACCTGGGCCACCTTGTCACACATCCTCCTTCTTTCTGTCCCACACACTCCCAGCCTAGCAAGAAAGGCAGAAAAGGATTGCCAATATACCCTCTACACCCCACCTCAAATGGCTGACACGAAACGCGCCAACCCTTCTCCCGGCACTCTGCCTCCAGCTCACTGTACTTTCCTCTCTTCCTCTCGCGCACCTCCTCCATGTTCTCTTCCCAAGGTACCGACAACTCCCCGAAGATGACCTGTCTTGTTGCAATTGACCAAATGACAATGTCAGGCCGCAACCTTGTCACACAGATCTCCTCTGGGAATACCAATTGTGGCTTTAGGTCTGCCACCACCTGCCAATCACAAGCATCTGACAGCCCTCTTGCTTTCCACCTCCTCCTCTTTCCACCTCTTACCACGTGGCCCTCCTTGACAAACCACACCTCTCCCCCATCAGTCTCCTTCTCCACTCTTCTCTCTCTCGATCTCAGCACCTCTTGTTGCACCATCTGCACCACCACCGCCAGCACCTGATCATGTCGCCACCTGTATCTTCCTGCTGCCAATGCAACTGAGCATGCACTCAGTGCATGCTGCACCATTCCCACACCTCCACACAAATAACATCTCTCCTCCTGCAACAACCCCCACAATCTCAGGTTTACTGGTGACGGAAGCACATCATACGTTGCCCGCAACAGGAAATTCAACAATATTGGCTCCATCCTCCAAATCTCTTGCCACTTCAATATCCTCACCCGCACACCTTCCCACTTAGTCCAAGCACCTTGCTGTGCCTGACCGACTGCTTTCACATATCTCCCCTCCTCTTCCTTTCTTCTCAACTCCCTCTCAACCATCTTCCTCCTCTCTTTCACACATGCCTTTCCCCATCGCTCATGCTCCATCCATCCATCCCAAGCCATGCTTCCCGTGCTGTACCATCCCCATGACCTCCTCCTGTTGCAACCGCTCCTCAATCTCGTCCACCTCTGCTCTTGCATTCCACTTCCGACTTCCCTTCTTCTCTGGGAGAGCATTCTTTACCACTGCATCACTTGAACCCCGCAACATCATGAACTCCCGCACCCTCACCACCTTCAACTCCTCCGTTAATGATGTCAAGGGAAACTGGAGTTTTCCACCCTGACAATGAAAGGCAATGTTCGTCAAACAGCGTGGCACTCCCAACCACCTCCTCACAAACCAACTCACCACAACCTCCATCCTCTCTACATGCCCAATTACTATATATATATATATATATATATATATATATATATATATATATATATATATATATATATATATATATATATATATATATATACAGGGTGAGTCAGAAGTAGCGCCCGATTTCTGTTTATATATACATTTATTTCTACCTTCTTGTACACTGTAATACAAATGTATATAACGATTTCTTTATATATATATATATATATATATATATATATATATATTTCTGTCAGTTGATTGTTTGTTTGCCATGAAGAGGACTGACGTAACTGCAATCATTGTAAGAGGACCTTCCAGGGCTTGAGAGTATTTGCGCTTTGCATGAGGATTGTCACGTTTGGCATTGATGGAAGGACTCGCTGGGGGAACATTGATTGCAAGGACTCATTGAGAATTTGGCTTGGGTGGCTGGGAGCGCATATAAAGCGCCAGTATTCTATTACGTACGCAGCCGTGAGCCGCGAAGTAACCGCTAGCCCAGCTTACCGATCCCCCCATATAATTGTCCGATCCACGCCAAAGACACGCGAAGAGCTTGCCTGCCGTCTACCACCTTCTTCGTGGTACGAGTCGGGGACCAGAGCGAGCTGTGGACGCCATCGTTGGACCCTCAACCCGACCATCTACAACCCCCGTCTGAGTCTGAGTGCGAACGGGCCCATGTCCAGGGATAAGTTAAGACTGTCATTAAGGCTGCCCTGTGTATCTGCTTCTTCTTCTTTACTGTACATAGTGTGAATAAACCAATCTGTTCTTCCTGTCTTTCCTGATTCAACCGTTTTAGTGATTTCTCCATTGGGTAAACGAGGCACGATTTCCAACCGCTGAGATCGGATTTAGTACCTGTTAACGGCCCGAATTGCGGCTCGCTACCGCTTGGCATTCCCATATAAAACAGTGGTTTGGGCGGGAGTTATTTCCTTGCTTCCTGGGTGGGGTTAGTAATTAGGTAATAAGAATTCGGCTTACAACCCTATTTAATGCCGTCCGGAAGGAACGTCATAGCTCCGGATCGCGTCGGCTAGATAAAAGACAAGGGGATTAATCCCCCCTTGATAAGGGGGAGGCCGACGTTTGAGATCCGCAACAATTGGTGTCAGGGAAGTGGGATTTGACCCGAAGTGCGCTTAACGCGCTCGAAATTACGAGCGACCCAAATTTGGTACTAACATCTAAATTTGAATCGTGCCATGGATAACCAAGGCGGTCGGATGCCGGTGGGGGTAGAAGAGGAGATAGAGGAGGAATTAGAATCAACCCAGGACCCCAGGGAAAAATTGGGACAGTTGGAAATGGAGGAGAACATTGATGAGGGTGCAGCAGTAGGGGTGGCAGGCGAAAAAAATGGCGGCACCTCGCACATGGCGGCGAGGGCCGCGCCCGCTGCGCAAGTAAGAGTGATGGATATACAATCCTTCATGGCGCAATTCATGGCAGAAATGAGAGAGATGGGGAACCAATCAAAAAGGGAAATAATTGATGCCCAAAAGAATGACATGAATAAAATAAATGGGAGAATGGACATCCAAGAGAAAAAGATGGATGCGCAAAGTAACCAATTGAAGGTAGAGGGGGACAAATCAAGGGCAAAAATGAAAGAATTGGAAAACAAAATGGGAGAGCAATTGGGAAATCAAATTGGGGGATTAGAAAACAAAACAGGGGGCCAAATGAAGGAAATGGGGGGCCAATTGAAGGACGTGGGTGGCCAAATGGGCACCCAAGAGAATCGAATGAAAGGGATGAAAGATGGGTTAAAACGGTGTGGTAACAGAATAGGTGGCCAAATAAAAAAATGGGGAAAGACATAGATCGCAGGTCGAGCGGGAAGGTCACGGGGGTATGCGACGGGGTAGCGCGACTTGAGGAACGCGGGGAAAGTGAGGTGGAGCCAAGCACAGCCGGGTGGACCGGGGTAGAAATTGCGACACGGGGTATAGAAAAGCCGACGGCCGCTGAATTGGAAAATTTTATTTTATGTGCGCCAGCGGTCGTCGAGCTTAATAAGGAAAAATACATAATTATAATGGAAATTGGGGTTGAGGAGACGGCAGAGATAGTACATGAATTGAAGAAAGAAATGGAATGTACTCAAAGTCTGCATTCGCATTGTGATGTCGTGCTGCCTAATCCCAATAAAGATTTGCAGATGCGGTTAGAGGAGAAAAGGGTCCCGAAGGTAAGTCGGGCTGTGTAGTCGCGAAAAGGTTTGGCGCGAAAGGATTTTTCGCGCGCTTGGGATCCCGACATCACCCGGGCGCTCGTGGAAGGTCCGTGGTGGGCTGTACGGAAGTAAATGGCGTGCGTGTGAGGAAAAGGTGTGCGCCGAAGCGCGCATGTGAAACAGAGTATGAAACTGAGAGTGAGTGCACAACGGAGTGTATGTGTGAAGAGTGCGACACAGAGTGTGAGATGGACGAGGAGAGTGTGCGGGAGTGCACACCGGAGCGGGTGATTGGGAGTGCAATGGAGTGCACACCCGTGAGTGTTACGGATTACGTAACGAAGGAGTGTGTGCAAGAATGTGCGCGAGTGTGCAGTGATGATTGGGTGTGTGCAGGAGTGCACACCCATGGGTGTTAGAGTGTGTAACGGAGTGCGTAAGTGGTATGAGAGTGCCAGGGTGTGTGCGATGGTGTGTAATAACGGAGTGTGCGAGCGGCATGAGTGCACCTGAGTGGTGTGCACCTGAGTGTGTAAGAAAAGAGAGTGCACGGAGAGAGAGTGCAGTAGTAGAATGCACGGAGTGTATGGGGACGCCTGGATTTGCGAGAGAGGAGTGGGTCGCGAGGTGTGGGTGTGAGAATGCGACTCAAGCATCGACGCAGACCAGGGCAGCGTTTAGGCCGACGTATAGCCGAGGCGAGCTATCGGGGCGTGGTGCGCTTTGTGTGCTGCGGGAGCCGGCGGGGATCGTTGCCGCGGCTGTCTCCCAAGGTAGCGCCATGCACGATTCGGGCCGGGCTCCGCCCTGTATGGTCTTTGCCGTGCCGTGGTGCAAGAGGCGAACGGCACGATTCCAGGGGAGGAAGGCCAGGTCGGACCTTCGCCCCCTGGCGGGCGTGGTGCTCCGACCGGGTGAGGTTGGGTCATCGTGCCGGAGACCGGAAGGCTCTACGCAGAGATGGCGCCTGGAACCTCGGTCCAAGTATGCCTCCTCCCCAGAATCGAAAATGCCGGACGGACCCAACGTACAGGAGACTGACCATCCGCATGCATTGCTCGGCTTTGCGAAGCCGAGCTGTAAGGACGCTGTATTCCCGCACGGAGAGGCTCAAGTGGACGGATAGTAATAGCAGTAGTGATGGCGAATGGTAGCTTTACCATTCATCAAAGTTGGGGCACATGAGCAGTAGATTTATGGGGTTTGGCAGTGTAAACTAGCCGAGGGCGGGCTAGGATAATTGTTAGGGACTTAGAACTGACTTTAGGAGACCGAGATTTAAGTAGTGACTTTTGTACCAGTAGCGGGGACGTAGAGAGATTAGATGGATGTTAATGACGAGGGATGTGCTTGGTATAAGGGAAGACGGAAAGCACCAGTATTAGAGGGAAATAGCTAGTCAGATGATGCTGTGTGTGTGAGTATGAGGATGAGCTTTAGGCGGAAATGAGGAATTGAGAATGAGAATCTTTGTGGTGAGAGTGAGCAAATGAGGCATTGGTCGAGAATGGTTGTGTGTGTGAGTATGGGAAGGAACTTGGTGAAATGAGGCAATGGAACTCGGTGAAATGAGGCAATGGTCTGGGTTGACCGGAGAAAGTGTATGAATGGTTTATTGAGGATGTGTGTAAGTGTGTTGAGTGATTGACTTGCATGGGGTGCAAGTGAATAAATGGTGTGGAATAAATGGTGGGAGTAAATGGTGTGTGGAATGAGTGGTGTGGAGTGCATGGTGCGAAGAAGTGGATGGGGGAATATGGACCCCTTCACGAATACCCGGGGAGGGTAGTTTAAAGTTAGGTAGAGGGAGTAGGTAAATTGTTTGGATATTGACATCTGTGGTGCAGGGAGTAGCAAGTTTTTGCTTTGAGGGGTACATGAGTGAGTGGAATGGCTGGGCATGTGGGCTTAATTGGTAAGTATGGTTATTGGGGCACTCCACCACTGGTAGTCTGTCAGCCAGGTGAGGCCGCAGGTAGGCTCTGGGAGCCAGGTAGCGTTCAAATAGAGTTCATCGGGGCCCGAGGATCCGAGGAGAAGGACCCGGGTAGCCCAATTCCAGAGAGGGCATTAGCGGGGTGAGAGAGCCAGGAGGGCCTTCCCCAAGTTAGGGTAGTCGCAGGAGCTAGGCAAGCTCGGGTGGCGACTTCAGTGGCGGAGGTGCGCAGGTAAGTAAGACCTGCTGGTAGAGCCACACAACCCAGTCCCGAAATTGTGCGAAGGCACAGAAGGAAAAATTGGGGGAGTGAGACCCCAAATTTGAAGAGCACCACAGTATGGTCAATGGGAATTGGTTTTTAGAACCACATAGTGTAAAGTGGCCAATTTAATTGGTAGGGCATGACCCCGGGTAGTTTAAGAGTTAATGTCAATTAGAAGGATAGCTAGGATGAAATCTCTTCGCACCATCCGCATCCACTCACCCAGGTGACAGAACTCCACACCAGGTTTTTGCATATATTTGGAATGAAAGACGCATC
The DNA here is from genome assembly GCF_964187855.1 of Myxine glutinosa. Taxonomy (NCBI): domain Eukaryota; kingdom Metazoa; phylum Chordata; class Myxini; order Myxiniformes; family Myxinidae; genus Myxine; species Myxine glutinosa. The sequence continues at coordinate 143,085,424 of NC_136269.1, read as the reverse complement.
ATGACGTGGGTGAGACATTGTGTTAGGCTATGAGCCAAGGGGGTTGGTCGGTACCATACAGATGGAGTAAGGCTCATTGTGATTTTTAGCAAGATATATGTCCCTAGATATGAAAAAAAAGTGATAGCAGTGTATAACTCTCGGCCATCTCTGTGTTACCACCCGAAATATTATTATACGCCTGCTTCGCTTCTCCAAAAAATGTGATATTTGCTAAAATTGGAATAAATATATGTTTTTAAGGACCACAGAGTGCCAATAATTTGCATACTGGATGCCAACTAATATAGTAATAGAAAATAGAACATTTGTGGGGGTTATTTATCAAAATATTGATATAATGACAAAAAATATGTTAAATTTAGTGAAAAAGTGGTCGAAATCGCTTCGAGTTCAGAATTCACATTGTACATTTTTGTCAATATTTCAAAAATGAAAACTCCCAGAGTAACATTTGACCCCTCAAAATCTTCGCAAGGAACCACTGCATTGGAATATATCATTACTTTGTAATATGGTGGTTGTTTGGGGCACATATTTTGGCAAAGTTCAAAATATGTTCAACCATACCCCCTAATTTTGATATTTTGGAACGAAACATAGCTTTTGAACATTTTAGGTTTATTCGTCTACTACTTTTGGTATCTCAGTGTAATTTTTGTATATTAGCTAGTATCCTAAAGTAGGTTTGTAACATCAGCTACATTATATTTCACAATGCATGCAAACCTGCTCCACACTCTATGTTTATCATGATCTCTCGAACAAATACGCCTTGTTATTATACAGTATTATTACCAATCAATTTTTAACACAATTGACACAGATTACAGGCATTTAAAACACATACTAAATAATGCTTATAAAATGAACCTATCCTTTTATGCATCGGGCTACTTTAAATTACAATGAACGTCATACATATTATACTTAAATCACTTAACAGAAAATAAATGTCTGAAATGACATCACGAAAGTGTCCCTCCCTTTAGATGCGCAGCATATTTGGCTCAGAATCCGTATTCTTGCTCCTCGTCAGATGGATCATCCTCGTCGAGGCTGTCGTCGTCTGGCTCGACAGACAATGGCTGATTGTCGCAGGCGGCAAGTTTACACATGTCTGTACATTTCAGTCCATTGGCAATGCAGACACAACTTGGCCGATAACACAGAGATGGCCGAGAGTTATACACTGCTATCACATTTTTTTCATATCTAGGGACATATATCTTGCTAAAAATCACAATGAGCCTTACTCCATCTGTATGGTACCGACCGGTCAATTTGTGGGGTCTGGCTCATAGCCTAACACAAAATAAGAAGTAATAATAGTTTAAAAAAACAAAAAAACACACACACACACACACAACCAACCTACACCGTTCGACGTGCCTCCATAAACTTCCTCCATATCCAAAATGAGCCTTTCAAGGCAACCTGGGCCACCTTGTTACACATCCTCCTTCTTTCTGTCCCACACACTCCCAGCCTAGCAAGAAATGCAGAAAAGGAATTGCCAATATACCCCCTACACCCCACCTCAAATGGCGGACACGAAACGCGCCAACCCTTCTTCCGGCACTCTGCCTCCAGCTCACTGTACTTTCCTCTCTTCCTCTCGTGCACCTCCTCCATGTTCTCTTCCCAAGGTACCGACAACTCCCCTAACATGACCTGTCTTGTTGCACTTGACCAAATGACAATGTCAGGCCGCAACCTTGTCACACAGATCTCCTCTGGGAATACCAATTGTGGCTTTAGGTCTGCCACCACCTGCCAATCACAAGCATCTGACAGCCCTCTTGCTTTCCACCTCCTCCTCCTCTTTCCACCTCTTTCCACTTGGCCCTCTTTGACAAACCACACCTCTCCCCCATCAGTCTCCTTCTCCACTCTTCTCTCTCTCGATCTCAGCACCTCTTGTTGCACCATCTGCACCACCACCGCCAGCACCTGATCATGTCGCCACCTGTATCTTCCTGCTGCCAATGCTACTGAGCATGCAATCAGTGCATGCTGCACCGTTCCCACACCTCCACACAAATAACATCTCTCCTCCTGCAACAACCCCCACAATCACAAGTTTACTGGTGACGGAAGCACATCATATGTTGCCCGCAACAGTAATATTCAACAATAATGGCTCCCTCCTCCAAATCTCTTGCCACTTCAATATCCTCACCCGCAAACCTTCCCACTTAGTCCAAGCACCTTGCTGTGCCTGACCGACTGCTTTCACATATCTCGCCTCCTCTTCCTTTCTTCTCAACTCCCTCTCAACCAGCTTCCTCCTCTCTTTCACACATGCCTTTCCCCATCGCTCATGCTCCATCCACCCCAAGCCATGCTTCCCATGCTGTACCATCCCCATGACCTCCTCCTGTTGCAACCGCTCCTCCATCTCGTCCACCTCTGCTCTTGCATTCCACTTCCGACTTCCCTTCTTCTCTGGGAAAGCATTCTTTACCACTGCATCACTTGGATCCCGCAACATCATGAACTCCCGCACCCTCACCACCTTAAACTCCTCGGTTAATGATGTCAAGGGAAACTGGAGTTTTCCACCATGACCATAAAAGGCAATGTTCGTCAAACAGCGTGGCACTCCCAACCACCTCCTCACAAACCCACTCACCACAACCTCCATCCTCTCTACATGCCCAATTGCAATATCATACATCATCAATGGCCACAATACTCGTGGCATCAACCCAAACTTCAAACACCATACCTTCAACTTACCTGGCAAACCACATCCATCAATCCTCTTCAAACCTCTCAAAAGCTCGTTTCTGACCTCCTCCACTCTTCCCACATCATTCAACTCCACTGTATACCATCTTCCCAAACTCTTCACAGGGGCCTCTACCAATGATGGAACCACCTCCCCTCCCAGCTCAAACCTGTGCATGTTATCCACCACTCCTCGTCTCACTATCACACTCCTCGACTTTCTTGCTTTAAATCCCATTCTTTCCCACCGCATCAACCTTTCCAGTCGTCCCAGTACCTCTACTGCTGCATCAGCGGACTGTTGGACACTGTCAGGTCATCCATGAAAGCAAACATTGCTGGCATCCTCTGACCAGGGGCTAGCTTCACTTCTTTCCCACGATTGTGGCACGATTAGGAACCACTCGGATCAGGATCTAGTCCTTGATAACGGCTCGGGTCACGGTTCACTACCGCTCGGCGTTTCCACCTATAACCGTGATTCGGACGGGGCTTATTTCCTCGTTTCCGGTCAGTGCGAGTAATTAGGTATTAGTGATTAGTCCTACGACCCTATTTCGCGCTGCTCGGAAGTGATGTCATCGGTCCCGGGTCCAGTCGGCTAGTCAAAGCGGCTAGTCGGCTAGTCAATATATATATATAAATATATACACAAACTTTGACGAACTGTTTGACGAACATTGCCTTTTATGGTCAGGGTGGAAAACTCCAGTTTCCCTTGACATCGTTAACCGAGGAGTTTAAGGTGGTGAGGGTGCGGGAGTTCATGATGTTGCGGGATTCAAGTGATTCAGTGGTAAAGAATGCTTTCCCAGAGAACAAGGGAAGTCGGAAGTGGAATGCAAGAGCAGAGGTGCATGAGATGGAGGAGTGGTTGCAACAGGAGGAGGTTGTTGGGATGGTACAGCATGGGAAGCATGGCTTGGGTTGGATGAAGCATGAGCCATGAGGAAAGGCATGTGTGAAAGATAGGAAGAAGATGGTTGAGAGAGAGGTGAGAAGAAAGGAGGAGGAGGGGATATGTGAAAGCAGTCAGACAGGCACAGCAAGGTGCTTGGACTAGGTGGGAAGGTGTGCGGGTGAGGACCTTGAAAGGCAAGAGATTTGGAGGATGGAGCCAATATTGTTGAGTTTCCTGTTGCGGGCAACGTATGATGTGCTTCTGTCACCAGTAAACTTGAAATTGTGGGGGTTGTTGCAGGAGGAGAGATGTTTTTTGTGTGGAGGTGTGGGAACGGTGCAGCATGCACTGAATGCATGCTCAGTAGCATTGGCATCAGGAAGATACATGTGGCGACATGATCAGGTGCCGGCGGTGGTAGTGCAGATGGTGCAACAAGAGGTGCTGAGATAGAGAGAGAGATGAGTGGAGAAGGAGACCGATGGAGAGAGGTGTTGTTTGTCAAAGAGGGCCAAGTGGTAAGAGGTGGAAAGCAAGAAGGCTGTCAGATGCTTGTGATTGGCAGGTGGTGGCAGACCTAAAGCCACAATTGGTATTCCCAGAGGAGATCTGACAAGGTTGTGGCCTGACATTGTCATCGGGTCAGGTGCAACAAGACAGGTCATCTTAGGGGACTTGTCTGTACCTTGGGAAAATAACATGGAGAAGGTGCACGGGAGGATGAGAGGAAAGTACAGTGAGCTGGAGGCAGCGTGTCGGGAGAATGGTTGGCGAGTTTCCTCGTCAGCCACTTGAGGTGGGGTGTGGAGGGTATATTGGCAATTCCTTTTTTGCATTTCTTGCTCGGCTTGGAGTGTGTGGGACAGAAAGAAGGAGGATGTGTGACAGAGTGGCCCAATTGCCTTGAGAGGCTCACTTTGGGTATGGAGGAAGTTAATGGAGGCACGTCAAATGGTGTAGGTTGAGGTTGTGGGTGGTGGTTCATTTCGGCTTTAAGGGGTCGTGACTGAGCGCGGAAGATAAATAGAGATGTGTGTGTGTGTGTTTGGGTGTTTCAGGAGTGGGTGTGGTTTTTGCATGAATGTGTTTTTGTTTGAGTGGTGCATGTTGTAAGGGTGGTGGTCGGGGTTTTTTTGGTGTATGAGTGAATGGATTAGGGGCTGTGGATTCTGGGAGTGGAGGTGGTTTTGTTGTTGTAGTCTGTGTTCTCACTGGCTGAGGTGGGGGTATGTACATATCCAGGTGTAGCTGCTGTATGTGGAGGCGTATTTGCTCCAGCTGGCCCACCTTAGTTGACTGTATCGAGGTTGAAGGTCCGAAATGGGATGATGATGATGAGCTGAGGACCCGATCAGTGAGGCACACTTGCGACGAGGTGTGTTTTGAAATTATATATACTGAGCACAGTACATACATACATGTATGTATTTATTTAAAAAAAACAAAAAAAAAACATATATACAGTATGTTTGTATATATATATATATATATATATATATACAGTACAGTCAGTACATACACACTGAGTACAGTACATATACATGTATACATTTAGAGAAAATAAATAAATATATGTGTGTGTGTGTGTGTGTGTGTGTGTGTGTGTGTGTGTGTGTGTGTGTGTGTGTGTGTGTGTGTGTGTGTGTGTGTGTGTGTGTGTGTGTGTGTGTGTGTGTGTTTGTGTGTGAATCTGCACTGATTTTGTCAATCTGTTGTACGGTCATTAACATTTCCCTGGTGGCCTCAGTAAATGAGACATTGAGCGATTCCTTTATTTATGTGGCTCCTTTAATTCTCTCAATGTGGGCATATTTTGATTAATTGCGAGGATGTCTGATGTTGTTTTACCGGTTCTATTGAGACAGAGAGTTCTTATTGATGTGAACAGATAGAAACACTCACTCATCTTATAATCCTGAAGCTCACATTTTTCTAATTTAAATACATTTTTTTATACATCACACCTGTCATTGAAAGAAAACGTCACAATAAATACAATTCTGGCCGTTGCTAAAAACAGAAAATCGTTTCATAATTCGTTGTCTTTTGGAACCACGTGTACGTAATATGTGTATGGCTCCATAAACATCGCATACATTGGGATGTGCACACTCGTGCAGGAATAGGGCTTAATTACCCCATCCATTGTTTCAAGGTATAATACGTCGCAGACCATTACCTGCTGTGTTTGAGATAGTCTGGCCAATGGGAAATTGAGTTTACTATTTGGTCAAATTGGATTGGCTAGTTCCTGATAACGATGCAGAAGAACCCAGGTTCGAATCTCATATCTATATTATACATGTTATTGTCCTTTTGTACTAACGTCGTTGTAATTCCTGTTAAAATTTTTACCTGTTGGGCATATGTCGGATCTAACACGGTTAACGATGAGTATGTCCAGGTATTTAAAACTGCATCCTTCATTACCATGACAACTCCAAACAATATTAATTATGGTTCAGGTAAAACACCTTGAGTTGGGGTCATTCGTCCACCATTTGGTGTGCACAAGGCCTCTGTATCCCCCCCGCAGGAAAGGACATGGAAAACCATCTGAGGTTTGAAAATCGATCAAATTGTGTTTGCTATCGATAAACAAATATTTTGACTCGCTGCCAATCAATTTCTGGGGTGATTGTGGAGTGAAAATTTCATGAAATCAATATTATTGCGCATTGAACCAGTCGATTGTATCACGTCGACTGAACCTCTTTGCTAAAGGGGAAAACATTGTTCACATTGTTGTTTTGAAGGATAGTCACGTGGCAAATTGCCATGGCAATGAGGAAAATCGTGCCACATGCGACCAATTGTGACCAATTGTGACCAATTGTGAGGAATTTGTATTTGTTCTGGTGGCCAAAGACTCATGGAGGAGTTGTACATATTGTACTAAATACTCATTGTACTAAAATCACAATGGAGGACAAAGACATTCGGTGATATCAATGTACTGTAGCGGCTACCGCTGGGTTTTCACAATCGCCTTGCACCTATCAAGGACGCGGAGCGATCACCATGCCGGACTCGTCCAGGACGCCCGGGCAGGCCCGCGCTCAACTTGCCAGGCCTCGGTCGGGACGCCCGGGCAGGCTCGCCCTCAACTTGCCAGGCCGCTGGGCCACGCCCCCTCTCGTTTTTCCTGGGCAAACGCTCCGGGATAATATGTATATATATTGCTGCCCGATAAACGGGCTTTTCAGAGTGCCTGAGTGTTTGGTTTGATTAAAGCAACTCGGATGAATTCCAGCTTTTTGTCGCGTCCATTCTTCCGATCGACGTGGGAGCCCCAGCTCCTTCATTGGTGACCTACCGACATGGACACGGCAGTCGCCCTTAAACTGCCTACCTTCTGGGAGGCTCACGCGGCGGTTTGGTTCGCACAGGCGGATTCCCTGTTCGCCCTGCGAGGCATCACGGCCGACGACACCCGCTTCCACCATGTGGTAGCAGCGCTCGGTTCGGCCACCGCGGCCCGCGCCCTGAGCCTCCTCGAGAGCCCGCCAGCCGCTGACAAATACGGCGCGATTAAGAAGCTTCTCCTCGACGCTTTCGCCCTCCCATCGGCGGAGCGCGCACGACGCCTGCTCGACCTGCCCGAGCTCGGCGACACGCGCCCTTCCGAGCGAATGGACTACATGCTTTCACTGCTCGGCGAGCACTCTCCGGCATTCCTGTTCCGGGAGCTGTTCCTCCGTCAGCTGCCTAACCCGGTACGCCTCGCCCTGGCAAGCACGTCGATCACAGATCCCCGGGCCCTTGCCAGAGAAGCCGACAAGATCTCCGCCGAAGGACAGCACATCGCAGCGGCGACATGGGACCCACCGCCGTCCGACGCAACACCCATGGCGCCCGAGCACCCGGCACGGTCGACGACCGAACTGCCGACGCAATTGGCGGCCGCTACACCGAGCCGACCACCTCCAGCACGACGACCGGGGCCTCCACCTGACCAAGCGTGGTGTTACTATCATGCCAGGTTCGGACAGAAGGCCCGGACATGCCGACCCCCGTGCACCTTCGGCAGGCCGGGAAACGGCCGGGCCGGCGTTCATTACCAGCCATGAGCGCCGGCCACACGGGCAACTTACTGTTCATCACGGATAAAGCGTCCGGACGGCGCTTCCTGTGCGACACCGGCGCCCAACTGAGCGTCATACCCGCCTCTGACCAGGACAGGCAATCCGCGGTTTGCGGCCCCTCCTTGGTTGCGTCCAACGGATCGACCATCCGCACCTTCAGCCCGTGCAATGTCACCCTCTGCTTCGGCGGCCAACGCTTTGCTTGGACGTTTGTAACCGCAAACGTGCCCATGGCTCTGCTAGGCGCCGACTTCCTCTGCGCACACGGCCTGCTGGTGGACGTCCAACGGCGTCGTTTAATCAACGCCGAAACCTTCAGCTCCCTGGTATGCACATTGAGCAGCTCCGCGCCGACCGAGCTGGCATGCGCCGTCCCGGCGGCGAACGAGTTTGCTCGCCTGCTCACGGAGTTCCCGGCCCTCACGCGGCCGACGTTTTCGGCCGTCGCAGTACGGCATGGGATCGAGCACCACATACCAACCACGGGCCCGCCGGTCTACGCCAGGGCCCGCCGCCTCGACCCAGCCAAGCTCGCCGTGGCGAAGGCCGAATTCGACGCGTTGGAGCACCTCGGCATCGTGCGGCGCTCCGATAGCGCGTGGGCCTCGCCACTGCACATCGTGCCAAAGCCGGGGGGTGGATGGCGCCCGTGTGGCGACTACCGCCGTCTCAATGACGCTACCACCCCCGACAGGTACCCGATCCCGCATATCCAAGACTTCTCCGCCCGTCTGGCGGGACGGGTCATTTTTTCGAAAATTGATCTCATACGGGGATATCACCAGGTACCTGTCAGGGCGGCCGACGTCCCTAAAACGGCAGTCATCACGCCGTTCGGCTTATTCGAATTCTTGCGGGTGCCGTTTGGTCTCAAGAACGCGGCTCAGGCATTCCAGCGCTTGATGGACAGCGTGCTGCGTGACCTGCCGTTCCTTTTCGTTTACCTGGACGACATCCTCGTCGCCAGCACGTCCCGGGCCGAGCACCTCCTCCACCTCCGAACACTGTTCGGGCGCCTCAGCGAGCACGGCCTCATCGTCAACCCGGCCAAATGCCACTTCGGCACGATGGCCGTTGATTTTTTGGGCCACCACATCACCCAGAACGGGGCCGTGCCGCTGCCAACCAAGGTCGAGGCCATCACCACGTTCCCGCGTCCCCGCACCATAAAGGCCCTGCAGGAATTCCTGGGAATGGTGAATTTTTATCACCGCTTCGTGCCCCGCGCTGCTCAACTCATGCGGCCCCTCTACGAAGCCCTCCGGGGCAAGCCGGCCAAGCACGACATCGCCTGGTCCGCAGCAATGGATGCGGCCTTCCAAAGCTCAAAGCGGGCCCTCGCCGACGCAACACTGCTCGCTCACCCGGTGCTCAACGCTCCCATCGCCCTCACCACGGATGCCTCCGACTACGCGGTGGGCGCCGTACATGAGCAATGGGTGAACGGGGTTTGGCAGCCACTCGCTTTTTTCAGCCGGCAGCTCCGGCCGAACGAGCTCAAATACAGCACGTTTGACCGGGAGCTCCTCGGTCTACACCTGGCCGTCCGCCATTTCCGCCACCTCCTGGAGGGCCGACCTTTCACGGCGTTCGTCGACCACAAGCCGTTGGTTTACGCCATGGCCAAGGTCACGGAGCCGTGGTCGGCCCGCCAACAGCGCCACCTCTCCGCCGTGTCGGAGTTTACCACGGACATCCGGCACGTCGCCGGCAAAAACAACGCTGTGGCCGACTGTCTTTCCCGTGCCAGCGCGAACGCGGTCCACCTGGGCGTGGACTTTGCGCTTATGGCGGCGGACCAAACCACCGACACCACGGTGCAAGCCCTCCGGGCGGCGGACACAGGCCTCCGCCTGGCCGACATCCCCTTCGCGGACACTGTCCTGCTCTGCGACGTCTCCCAAGGCCAGCCTCGCCCCATCGTGCCCGTCACCTGGCAACGCCGCATCTTCGCCTCCCTCCACGGCCTTTCCCACCCGGGCCGGAAAGCTTCCCAGAAGCTGGTGTAGGCGCGATTCGTCTGGCACGGCCTTCGTCGGGACGTCCGCGATTGGACCAGCACCTGCACGGCCTGCCAACGGGCCAAGGTCCACCGACACACCCAGGCCCCGCTGGCACCTTTCACCGTGCCCGAACGACGTTTCGACCACGTCAACGTGGATCTGGTGGGCCCCCTCCCCCCGTCACGGGGGTTCACACACCTGCTCACCATGGTGGACAGGACCACCAGGTGGCCGGAGGCCGCTCCCCTCATCTCCACCACCACCGCCGACGTGGCGCAGGCTTTCATCGCCACCTGGGTCGCCCGCTTCGGCGCACCGGCGGACATCTCGTCAGACCGCGGACCACAGTTCACCTCCGAGCTGTGGGGCGCGGTCGCCCGCAACCTGGGGGTCAAGCTCCACCGTACTACGGCCTACCACCCCCAAGCAAACGGGTTGTGCGAGCGATTCCACCGCTCCATGAAGGCCGCGCTCATGGCCGGCCTTCAAGATGGCGGTTGGGCCGACCGGCTGCCGTGGGTCCTTTTGGGCCTCCGCACGGCCCCCAAGGAGGACCTCCAGGCATCCACCGCCGAGCTTGTCTATGGCCAGGCGCTACGCGTCCCGGGCGAATTCGTGCCCGACGCTACCGGTCCCTGGTCCGCAGCTCACCAGCGCTCGGACCTCCAGGAGGCCGCCCGACGGTTTGCCCCCGTGCCAACATCCCACCACGGTGACCCACAGTCCTACGTCCCCCCAGCACTTCGCACAGCGGAGTATGTTTTTGTGCGTCACGACGCACATCGGGGGCCACTCCGGCCGCCGTACGACGGGCCCTTCCGGGTGCTGCGACGGGACGACAAGTCGTTCGTCATCGACATCGGCGGCAGGTCGGACCGGATTGCGGTAGACCGCCTCAAGCCGGCGCACGTGGACGTCGACCACCCACCACGGGTGGCCCTTCCGCCGCGGCGAGGCCGCCCCCCGTCCACGGTGCCCCCCACTCGACCGCCCACCACCACACCAGACCCCCTCCCACGACCCGCCAGGGGTCGCTTCGGCCGGGTCATCAGGACCCCCCTCAAATTGACCCTGCCGGTGCAAGTCGATTCTGGGGGGACGTGTGTAGCGGCTACCGCTGGGTTTTCACAATCGCCTTGCACCTATCAAGGACGCGGAGCGATCACCATGCCGGGCTCGTCCAGGACGCCCGGGCAGGCTCGCCCTCAACTTGCCAGGCCGCAGCCAGGACGCTGGGCCACGCCCCCTCTCGTTTTTCCTGGGCAAACGCTCCGGGATAATATGTATATATATTGCTGCCCGATAAACGGGCTTTTCAGAGTGCCTGAGTGTTTGGTTTGATTAAAGCAACTCGGATGAATTCCAGCTTTTTGTCGCGTCCATTCTTCCGATCGACGTGGGAGCCCCAGCTCCTTCAGTACTTTACATAAACTTCAATTAGATTGTTTTTATTAGTTTGTATAAAGTTTTCAGGTAGTGAGGGTTTCGTTTTAAACTCGCTGAATATAAAGGTAAATGTGAAAAACTGTTCTACGGTCATACAGCTCTTACAAAGCAGCTGATGAGGGAAATCAATTATTCCCAAAATCCAATATTAATTATACGTCACGTTTCACTTTCACGTCACTGTATACGTCACAATGCAAAGAGTTTCATTCTTCTTGGATGTGAAAAAGCTTCATCATAGGACAGGATGCAGGACAGTAGCTGCGCAGGTGCAAAGTGTACGACAGGTGTACGACAAAAAAACAGTGCTAGTGTGATAACAACTTACCTGTAAAAACATACCGCACACCTTCCACAACCACAACCACCAATACCGCACCCCTTCCACAACCAACAAACACCACCAATATCACACCCCTTCCACAACCACCAAACACCACCAATACCACACCCCTTCCACAACCACTGAACACCACCAATACCACACCCCTTCCACAACCACTAAACACCACCAATACCACACCCCTTCCACAACCACAACCACCAATACCGCACCCCTTCCACAACCACAACCACCAATACCGCACCCCTTCCACAACCACAACCACCAATACCGCACCCCTTCCACAACCACCAAACACCACCAATACCACACCCCTTCCACAACCACTGAACACCACCAATACCACACCCCTTCCACAACCACTAAACACCACCAATACCACACCCCTTCCACAACCACAACCACCAATACCGCACCCCTTCCACAACCACAACCACCAATACCGCACCCCTCCCACAACCACAACCACCAATACCGCACCCCTTCCACAACCACAACCACCAATACCGCACCCCTTCCACAACCACAACCACCAATACCGCACCCCTTCCACAACCACCAATACCGCACCCCTTCCACAACCACCAAACACCACCAATACCACACCCCTTCCACAACCACAACCACCAATACCGCACCCCTTCCACAACCACCAAACACCACCAATACCACACCCCTTCCACAACCACCAAACACCACCAATACCACACCCCTTCCACAACCAGCAAACACCACCAATTCCACACCCCTTCCACAACCACCGATCACCACCAATACCACACCCCTTCCACAACCACCAAACACCACCAATACCACACCCCTTCCACAACCACCAAACACCACCAATACCACACCCCTTCCACAACCACAACCACCAATACCGCACCCCTTCCACAACCACAACCACCAATACCGCACCCCCTCCACAACCACAACCACCAATACCGCACCCCTTCTACAACCACAACCACCAATACCGCACCCCTTCCACATCCACACCAATCACCACCAATACCACACCCCTTCCACAACCACCAAACACCACCAATACCACACCCCTTCCACAACCACCGAACACCACCAATACCACACCCCTCCACAACCAACAAACACCACCAATATCACACCCCTTCCACAACCACTAAACACCACCAATACCACACCCCTTCCACAACCACTAAACACCACCAATACCACACCCCTTCCACAACCACCAAACACCACCAATACCGCACCCCTTCCACAACCACCAAACACCACCAATACCGCACCCCTTCCACAACCACCAAACACCACCAATACCACACCCCTTCCACAACCACCAAACACCACCAATACCACACCCCTTGCACAACCACCAAACACCACCAATACCACACCCCTTCCACAACCACCAAACACCACCAATACCACACCCCTTCCACGACCACCAATCACCAGCACCCAAGTGGTGTGGTCAATAAATGACATTTTGTTAATACCCGTCCTTGTACTGACATGGAACTCTTTCCGACAACATTTGGTTCACCTGTCAGTGTTCCCACCTGAACTCCTCAATCATTATGTAAGAAACCCAGGTTCAAATCCCACATACCATAGTTATTTGTCCATTGTCTTCTATAATGTCCCTTCAATTAATGTAAAAGTACATCTATGTCTATTAAGACACTGCCCCGAATATAATCGATGTACAAACTCCTCCGTGAGCTTTAGATCCAGGTTTACAAAAAAACAACAACTTTGATTAATAATAATAATAATAATAATCTGATAATGATGATTCTTCCCTTAAGGATGTTGTGGATTTTATCTTTGACTATTGTTTTTAAATCTGAAATATTACCATGGGATAGAAATACCACGTGGATGTCTACATTGTAAGACTTACCTGTAAATGACGAGGATTATTATTTAAAAACAAAACTGGTTGGTTCAGTTATTTTACGGTAACAAATGCATTGTAAAGACAAAGAGAAAATGAAATTTACCATTTTAAACATAATATGAAGCGATTGTACAATTATCCGATTTATGTGAACAAATTGAGCCTTGGGAGCCATGGCAGTGAGCTTTTAAAGGTTGCCCACCAGCACTCACTCCTGATTCATCACCTTGATCATGGTCTCCACCACCTGAAAAACAAAGAACTTCGTCCGTGGTGCTGCCCTTCACTAATGTCAAATGATCTTTCATTTTTCTCCCTTTAATCCCCTGACTCCGTTGCCTGGAATCAGCTTGGTCACACATGAGGAATTATGAGTCGGTGTGACCTGCTTCGCCAATCAGCGAAGGTGACGATGATCAGGCAGGTGTGCTGGAGGACAGTCTGGTTTAAGCATCTTGAACGTGACAGATGGGCTAACGGAGACAGAGTAAAGACGTCACTTAAAGGTACCTGCGCTCCACTGTATGAGCTAAAGCCTTGTACATTCACAATTCAGCGGCTTATGTGATCATGCTTCAAAATATACATTGTCATGTACAATAGTTCATAAAACCAGGTATGTAATACGTAAAACAATATGAACAGAACAGGTATGCCGGCCTACACACATCAGATTGAACACTTCTGATGCTTTAAGAGATGCAAATATTCATGTTTGAAAGTGCATCAGTGCGTACATTTGTGTTTGAGAGTCTGTCCTACATAATATGTTCATGTTTCAAAGTTGAGAATATAATAATGTTATGTGGAATGGGGTATCCATAGCTAAACTGTGGTAAATGTAGTAATGTCTGTGTGATTATAGGTGAGATTACCATGTATCAGGGACCTGTCAGAGTAAGTCGTGTTGTTACAGGTGATGCTGAGGAGGCAGCATATGTAATTTATAGACAGAATAGTCAGGGTAATATTGCATGCATAAGCACCTCTTGTTGTGGGGGATCACAAAAAAGCAAAGAGCATCACAATCTGTCTGGCCAGTGTGTGCCATGGCGGTATAATGTGCTACAGGGCCCGAAGGCAGGCAGTGGATTTATTTTTATTGCGGCCGCCTTGTGGGCGCAACGGCTCGATAGAGGAACCCAGAAGGAGGAAGAGGAGGTGCGAGAGACCGGACACACCAAAGAGCTCCCTGCGGCTGAACAAAAACAGGCTTTATCCTTGGTCAGCCTGCTATCACTTGCAGGGGTCTTAAGCTTTGTTTTGGCCTGCTCAAAAATGGCTTGCTTTGGAACAGGCCGCAATGGCTTCTGCACGATTAAGTGCTCACAATTTATTTTTTTCACTCTCCTCCCTCAGATCATCGAATGTATGATCTTCATACCCATGAATCGCTCGATACAGGCAATCCTCTTTATACGCTCATTCGACCAACGCTTTTTCACATTAACGCTTTCAAAGAACTTCGACCAATTTTCGGTGAACACTCCGTCATTTTCGCGTTAACACTTTTTCTCTCCGTGGGGAGACAAAAGAGTAGAGCGATCAGCCGAACCGAGAATGTATATTGCACTCACTCACCCAGCGCTTCACATAAGAAGTTGTGGCGCATGTATACTGTACAGTACTGTACTGTACTGTATAAGCGCACCAACTCTTTCCATTCATTCGTTGAATGGCATTTGTTTGTGTTTCCCCCCCTTCATTCCTTCCCACCTCAGTCCTTCACAAAATATCCATTTATATCAGAGCACCTTGTGCTTGTTGAAAGCCGAACCTGCTCATTCACTCGTGTGATCGCGTTTGTTGAAAGTCTAAACCTATCATGACTGGAAAACGTCAGACAACTCCTACAACAGCTACTCCAGCCAAAAAAAATACTAAAATCGATCACTTCACAGGGGAAGATGGATGTGGTGAAACGTGTTGAGCATGGGGAGCGCCTCCTGGATGTCACGCATGCCCTTTGTCTACCACAATCCACTGTAAGAACAATTATGTTAAGCCCCACCAGTCCTTCACTGAGGTGGTAACCCTTTTTCTACAAACTCTGCTTTCACCATTGCTAGTTATGTGATTAGATGAGGAGTCAAATTCCCTTTAAACCAATGTATAGGTTGAGTTTGTATTATTTTGATTCGAGCGTTTGAGAGGTCACATGACTCCTTTGCCTATCTTGTTATTTTTCACATCTGATACCATATTAGTCGATCGGATCACCATCTTACCAATTATATAGGTATCTGGGCTGAAATCCGAAATAAACTGGGCTTTTCATCGCTGAATATGGAGAAGGTGGGAGCATAGCCTTTCTTAAATAAATACGCTTAATAAAATACGCTTTCTTAAATAAATCAAGGCAAGTGCAGTGACTTCGTTGCCAGGAGCTGCTCTCCGCATCACCAAGACAAGGGACGCAAGAAATGGTATAGATGGAAAACTCTTGTATTATTTATACATACTTTTGTTTTTTAATGTTATCATGTCCTAAAAGTTTTAGCCAGGAACGCATTCCTATGTAACATTGTTCTGATGGGAAAAATAAATTCGATTTACACTTTATTGCATTACACTCGACTTTGTGGGAACGCATCATGAACGTTAATCTAGGACTACTGGTACATCACTTTTGTAGGTGCTGGAATTTTCTAATTAGGAGCTTGGAGAAATTTTATGCATAGTCATGCGATTTTCCACAATGGTCTCTCGCGGACTAATTAAAGTATATAATCGAAATCTGTCTTGATTTTCAGGATCGGAACTGGTGGATTAAATAACCTGCAAAATCTGGAGTAAAACTCGAAACTTTAAAGAAATTATCAATTCTTACAACTAAGCGTATAAGCGTATTTATTTAAGAAAGGCTATGCTCCCACCTTCTCCATATTCAGCGATGAAAAGCCCAGTTTATTTCGGATTTCAGCCCAGATACCTATATAATTGGTAAGATGGTGATCCGATCGACTAATATGGTATCAGATGTGAAAAATAACAAGATAGGCAAAGGAGTCATGTGACCTCTCAAACGCTCGAATCAAAATAATACAAACTCAACCTATACATTGGTTTAAAGGGAATTTGACTCCTCATCTAATCACATAACTAGCAATGGTGAAAGCAGAGTTTGTAGAAAAAGGGTTACCACCTCAGCTAACATCGAAATATCCCCTAACTTATCAAAAAATTTAAAACAAGCAATTTTGATCCGTATACAGTAACAACGTACCTCCAGTCATGTGAAAAAGTAAGTACACCCCATGTAAAGTTTTGACTTTTTCAACATATTTCAACATACAGCTATTTGATCTTCATTTCAAGAATATTGATAGATAAAGGTGATATAATATAACAAATATCATGAAACATTTACATTTTGTAGTCCATTGTATAATTTAAATAAACATAAATGCAAATTTCACATGTGGAAAAAGTAAGTACACCCTTGGCTCGAATAGGTGGTATTACTCCCTTTGGCAGAAACAACCTCAAGTAGGCGTTTCTTATAACTGTCTACCAGTCTCTGACATCGACTGGGATAAAGTTTTGTCCACTCCTCCATGCAGAATTCTTTCAGCTGTGCGATGTTTGAGGGGTTTCTTGGATGCACAGCTCGTTTCAAATCCCCCCACAACATCTCGATGGGATTTAGATCCGGGCTTTGACTTGGCCATTCCAGAACCCTCCATTTCTTTCTTTTCAGCCATTCCTTGGTGGATTTACTGGTATGTTTAGGGTCATTGTCATGTTGCAAGGTCCTCCTTCGGTTGAGCTTCAACTTTCCGACAGATGGCCTCACATTATCCTCAAGCACCCTCTGGTACAATGAAGAATTCATAGTGGATTCTATGATGGTGAGCTGCCCAGGCCCTGATGCAGCAAAGCTGCCCCAAACCATAATATTTCCACCACCATGCTTTGCAGTTGGGATCAGGTTCTTGTGGTCAAATGCTGTCTTTGGTTTTCGCCAAACATGTCTTCTGCTACTGTAGCCAAATAGCTCTACCTTTGACTCATCTGTCCAGAGCACATTGTTCCAGAATTGCTGGTATTTGCCTAAGTGTTCATTGGCAAACTTTAGTCTTGCCCTGATGTTCTTTCTGGACAGCAAAGGTTTCCTCCTGGCACACCTCCCATGCAGATCAAATTTGTGCAGCCTCTTTCTAATGGTAGACTCGTGCACTTTGACATCAACAGTGGCAAGAGCGACTGTAGGTCCCGTGATGACATTCTGGGGTTATTTGAGACTTCTTTCAGCATCTTGCGGTCTGCTCTCGGGCTGAACTTGCTGGGGCGGCCTGGCCTGAACAAGTTGGCAGTTGTTTTGAAATCTTCTCCACTTGTAGATGATCTTCAGGACAGTCGAATGATTGATTTCAAATTGTTTGGAGATCTTTTTAAATCCCTTCCCAGACTCGTAGGCATCTATAACCTTCTTTCTGAAGGCCTCTGAGAGCTCTTTTGATCTAGGCATGGTGATGCCGCACACTTCAACAACAAAGAGCAAACCAAACTAAATGTCTGAGGTTTAAATAAGACAGGTTCCTCCAAGATCCTCGAACGATGTTCTAATCATTTGCACCTGAGCTGGTGCACCTGATTCTAATTTTAGGTATTTTAAGTAGTGATAAATGTAGGGGTGTACTTTCTTTTTCCACATGCGAAATTTGCATTTATGTTTATTTAAATTATACAATGGACTACAAAATGTAAATGTTTCATGATATTTGTTATATTATATCACCTTTATCTATCAATATTGTTGAAATGAAGATCAAATAGCTGTATGTTGAAATATATTGAAAAAGTCAAAAAATTACATCGGGTGTACTTACTTTTTCACGTGACTGTATGTAGCTGTTCAGAGAGTGTGTTCCGATTATCTGACAACAAAACAGATTTCAAACATCTTTTGTTGGAACACCAACCAATTTATATATTCTGGCCTTTGATGGAAAAACATTCAATATTGTCGACAAAAGCATTACAATAATATGTTCAATTTTGTTAATATTTCTGTTCAATATTTTGCAGCTTGATAAACAAAATGTTTGTTTCTCTTGCGCTTTGTTTCACCTCCGTTTCGAAGGATGTGCTTAATTATGGCAGTCCAATAGATGTGCGTTACATTCCAGGCAATGCCAGGTATCTTTGTGGGAGGAGGGGGCAGGAGGGAGGGGAAGAGATGGGTGGGAGTCCAGTGGGGAGGGGGGGGTGGGTGGGGTGGGAAGACGGAGGAAAAGGGTAGAGGTGGGAGGAGGGAAGCAGTGGAATGGGAAGAGGGAGGGAAAAGGTAGAGGTGGGAGGTGGGAGGGGAGGTGGTGGGAAAATGGAGGGAAAGGGGTGGGAGAAGGGACCAAGACCTTTGCTTTTGCTCTCCACCCTTTCCTCACCCCCCCCCCCCTTCTCGCTCCCCCACCCCTCCTCACTCCTTCTCCCTTCTCTCCCTCCCCCTCCTCACTCCTCCACCCCACATCGGTGCCCTCTCTCCCTCCTCTTCCCTCCCACTCCTCTTCCTCCTTGCTCCCCCACCCCTCCATGCCCCTTCCTCCTCTCGCTCTCTCCCCTCTCTACTCCCCATCGTCACTCCCACTTTTCTCCCCCCATCATTAGTATTCCCTTCAGCGAAGTGATCCCTTCACTCACCACAAATGCCAGCACTTGAAAGACCAAATGCCTTAATTATGTTTGTTTCAAAATCTTCTCTCCATAACCACCCCCCCCCCCCCCCCTCTCTCCCTTTCTTCTGTGTGTGTCCCCACCCTTCCCAGTCGTACCCAACTGCTCCTCGATTCTGTGTATTTTGCAACTAAGAAGGTGTAAAAGTTTCTGGCAACCCTCAACTCTGACTCTGCAACTGAGCCAGACGGCACCAGATCACATGTCCTAAAAATCTGCTCTGCTGCATTTTGCACTTCCTCTCTCTGCCCATTTCACCCTGTCATTTTCCATAAGTCATCTTCCACCTCCTTGGAAATCAGCCAACATCACAGCAACCAAAAAAGTTGCAAGAACCAATCCGCTTATAACTACCGACCAATTAGCTTACTTCCAATAATTATCAGCAAGGGCATGGAATCCATCATCGCAGTTGACATGAAATCATTCCTTTTCACCAACAGCCTCATCTCAGATCATCAATTCGGATTCAGACCTGTTCGCTCTACATTGGACATGTTGCTTCTACTCTCCCAACATTGGATGGAAGCCCTCAACATCAGACATGAAATCAGGGCCAAGCTTTCTCAAGCTTTTGACACAGTCTGGCATCTTGCCTTGCTCTACAAACTCTCTGGCTATGGAATCCAAGGCCACCTCTACTCTTGGATTACTGATTTCCTCTTCTCTCGTAGCCAACATGCGGCTCTCAACGGAATCCTTTCTTCGTCTCTCTCTGTCAAGGCTGAATTCCCTAAGGCAGGGTTCTAGGCCCCCATCTCAGTCCTAATCTTCAATGATCTCACTGACTCTCTTGAAAATCCTCTTTATTTATTTGCTGATGAGTCCATTCTCTGCCGTGACATCCTTCATCCTTCTGACAGACAGGCAGCAGCCTCTTCCATCTCCTCAGACCTTGAAAAAAAATCACAGTCTGGTCAAACACTATGTCTTTCGATCCTGAGAAATCCCACACACTCACTCACTCTCCGAAAGGACCACACCACAAATCATCCCATATACTTTCTCAACAACCCTCTCAAAGAAGTTTAGTCTCTCAAACTCTTAAGTCTCAATTTCAGCCATAACCACTCTCAGGCAAGCGACACTTCAAAGTTGGCTTCCAACACCAGATGCCGACTGAGCATCATCTGTCGTACAAATTCCTTCCTCGACACACCTGAGGTCCTATCAACCAACAAGGCTTTTATCCGCAGCTTGATGGAATACTACTCTTCCCTGTGAGCTGGCTCCCCTGCGTCACATCTTGCTCAGCTTGACACCATGGAAACCAAGGCTTTCAGGATCGTTATTATCTCTCAGGATGAAGCTGAGTCGATGGGCCTCTCACTTCACAATCGCCAAAAGGTCGGTGGTCTCTCTGTCTTCTTCCACTACATTTATGGTCTCGCACCCTCTGCCCTCTCCATGTTTTGTCCACCAGCAATCCCGTCTGGGGAAACTGCTGAAATCCAGACCCACTGTTCACCTCCACTAATTTATTCCTCTTTTCCCCACCTGTGGAATCGCCTTCCACATTCTCTTCAATCTCATTCTTCTCTCCAGGTTTTCCAGACAGCTGTTCACCACCATCCAAAACCATGATCTTTTTTTACACTTGTTAAACCACCCCCCACCCCTCTCAAAAATTTGCTAATGTATCCATCTTTTCCACCCCTTGTGTTCTCCCTCACCACTCACCTGTACCTGCATCCCTCGTTTGTCCGTCTCCGTCTACCTTTTCTCTCCGCCGTTTCCCCCTTTCTCCTGCTGTCCCCGTTGTTATGTCGTGTCCAGCTCTGTTCTGTGTCCCAGCTCTTCCACGAGCCTCGACCTAGTATAAAACAATAACAACAATAAAAAACAATCATGTTTGAGATTCGATATTATAATACAATAATGGTTGAGAATCTCTATTAAATATAATACATTGTTGTTACAAACTCTATACTACATAGATCAGTCATGCTGAGGAATATTCTGTGATTGACTTTTTCCTTGTTTATGTGGATCAGATGAGTGTTAAAACATCTGATTAATCATCTCGAGTCAGGCCAGTCACAAATACCGATTTTGTTTTTAACACTGAAACGAGTGAAGGAGATGTAAAGTATACTTTGAAATGACAAATCTGCGGTTCGTAACGATCCAAAGACCTCCGAGAACCACACCGCACACACCACATACCACACTCACAAGGGATTTAAAACACGACCGACGTTCTGGTAAACTCTGGCTTGTATTTCCTTTCGAAGTTCTGTTAGATGTATAATTTAAATGAGTATACAAAGACTCTCGCTTCACAGCTCTTTTCAAAGGAAGGTGTCTCTGCTACGCAGTCGCCCGACTGAAGACCACCAGGCCTACATTCCTAAAATGGAGGCATAAATAAAGGCAATTTGCTTTGACCACCGGTATCCATCTGGTATTATATTAGTTCCACGTTTGCATGTCTGCGAGGTATGAACTTGCAAGAGTCTGGCATTTCACATTTTGTCTGAGCTTGTTATTAGCTTATAGGCGGAAATGAAAAATTACACTAAAGAAAAGATCATTGTTGGCTGGCTCGGCTTGATTGGTCATATTGCATAACATTTAATTGGTCATTTATGGAAGCGTAACAGCATACATAAATGATCAATTTGATTTCTCGGACAAATCAGTTTGTTTTAACGTCTGGGACTCATTACTTTTACATAAAACAGTGAATAATGAATCCTCCTCCTTGCTCACCAGCCAAATGTGTTCAGGTGCACGGCTCTGCTCAGCACTCACCTGTGTCACTTCTGCTCGCACCATGTTAGTCCGAGGACCACAGAACAATATTCAAACTGGTCAGCGGTTTATCAACTGTGTTGTCTACAACTATCAGGGATGCCTCTTCGTGGTGGTCGTACCCCCCAAAGCAAGTCGGGGCCCAAATCTTCCCCACTCTTCCCTCCTACCTGGGTATGTCAGGGCAGCGCGGTCACGGTCAGTGCCGATCGGTCCCCATGGACCAGCCCTTCCCCTCTTGCCTCTCTCTCTAACTCTGTCATGGACCTGACCTTGTGAAGGCGGAAGTACACCATCCTGGATGTGGTGCATCTATGGGTCACACCTGGGAGAACGATCGGCTGTCTCCGTGTCGCGGGCTTGTTCGAGAGAACTGTTTGGAGCTAAACAACAACAACAACAACAACTGCGTTGTCTTCCCCTTAATCTTGTCCATCATGTTGATGGCATCATAAACACGATCCAAGGGAATATGGTATTTTAGCCTAGCTTGGAATTACATTTTCACTGGTGTGTGTGTGTGTGTGTGTGTGTGTGTGTGTGTGTGTGTGTGTGTGTGTGTGTGTGTGTGTGTGTGTGTGTGTGTGTGTGTGTAACTGAGTGTGCATTTACCTTGGCGTGGTCCAAATAAGCAAATTGAAAGTTGTTCCTGAACCCATAGGAATTGGCAAAAACTGTAATTTTGAAGAGTTGTTCACTTTTTCTTTCTTACACTGCCCAGTAGAATGAGTGTGACTTGGCCTACAAAGCCAGCCGCCGTCGACTGGGCATCCTCCGACACACAAAGTCCTTCATTCGCACACCTGCACCTCCATCCACCGACAAAGCCTTCATACCCAGTTTGATGAAGTACTGTTCTCCCCTTTGTGCTGGCTCCCTTGCCTCAAATCTTACTCACCGTGAACTTGATGCCATGGAAACCAAGGCTTTCAGAATCATTGCAATCTTCCATACTGAAGCCGAGTCTATGGGTCCATCACGGGATAAACAATATGGACACTACTAGGTATTTCAGGAGAGAAAAACGGGATTTGAAAATGGTGGATTTGGGGTGTATTAAGGGGGTAGAAAAGATCAAGGTTTTGGATTGGGGAAGATAAGAGATGGTGGTGAACAGCTGTTTTAAAGACCTGGAGGGTGGAGTGGGATTGAAGAGAGTGAGGGAGTTTGTTCCAGAGGCAGGAGAAAAGAGGAATGAAGGAGTGAAGGTGAGCAGAGAGCCGAGATTTTGGCAGTTTAACCATCAGAGGGTTGCTGGCAGATCTTGTGCATCCTGCAGGAATATTTGGGGGACAGAGCACAGACAGAGAAGGGGGAGCAAGGCCGGAGAGGAGTCGCGAGAAGACAGAAAGACCACCAACCTGCCTGCGGTGAGTAAGTGAAAAGCCCTCGGAGTTAGCTTCATCGTGGGAGATTCCAATGATTCTGAATGCTTTGGTTTCAACAGCGTGAATCCGAGCTAGGTGTGAGGCAGGAGCACCGGCCCAGAGGGGAGAGCAGTATTCCATTGAGCTGCGGATTAAAGCCTTGTATGTGGTGAGGAGCTCAGGTGTTCCAAGGAAGGACTTCGCACGATGGAGGATGCCCAGGCGGCGACTGGCTTTGGAGGCCAGATTTGAAATGTGGTTTTCCCAAGAAAGATCATGGCAGATAGTGAGACCCAAAAGCTTGAGTGGCAGAACTTCTTGGAGAGGATTGTTGAGAAAGTAGATGGGAGGGTTGTCCAGTCGGTCTTTTCGGAGAGACAAAGGAAGAGTGTGAGATTTGTCGGGATTGAAAGACATGTTCCACTTGTTTGACCAGTTTGTGATTTTGTCCAGGTCTGCAGAGAGTGAGGTGGCTGCAGACTGCCGATCTGAGGGATGAGATATGGAGCTCTTTCCATGTTTTGACCCCCTGCCCCCTCCAGGTATGTGTAGACACGGTCCACCATGAACCCTCTTCTGGTGAAACTACCTAAATCCAGGATCAATGCTCACCTCCATTCATTTGTTCATCTTTTTTCCCACCTGTTGAACAAACTTCCACATCCTCTTCAATCTCCATCTACCCTCCAAGTCTTCAGGACATCTGTTCACCACCATCTCAGATCATCAGAATCCAAAACCATGATCTTTCGTACCCTTGTTACCCCCCTCAAATCCCTCCTCTTTCCAATTTTTCCTCAGAGTTTCCTTCTGTATCCATGTTCTCCACCCCGTGCATGCGTGTTTTCCGTCCTGTTTTTGACAGTTACATCCTGATCTGTTCACTGTACTAGCTCTTCCATGAGCATCGACCCTGTATACAAAAATAAAAAAAACTACGAACGCACAACCTCATTAATGGATTAATCTATAAATGATTGAATCAATGATCGTTTTAAGGCCATTTCCCACGCTAGGGTGTGGGTTAGCCTTGCGGGTCCCATGACAATCATGGTTCCCTGTTTGAGGCAATGTTTTATGGCCGGATGCCCTTCCTGACGCCATATGGCCCGATGCCCTTCCTGACACCATATGGCCGGATGCCCTTCCTGACACCAACCCTTATTCGCCTCTTACGATACACAGGGATACTATGTACCTTTTCTAGTTCGGGGTACACACTGGGATCATTCATCCCAGCAAGCTGGTACTCAATTTGCCGACCTCGGAAGGATGACAGGCTGAGTCAACCCTTCTGGCGTTAATTCAGCAATCGACCAGGATTCGAACCCAGGACCCTAGGAATCCAAGCCAGCACCCTAACTGCTCAGCCAACACCAGGCTATTATAGACTTATCTACACAAAC
This sequence comes from Myxine glutinosa, assembly GCF_964187855.1. Classification (NCBI taxonomy): domain Eukaryota; kingdom Metazoa; phylum Chordata; class Myxini; order Myxiniformes; family Myxinidae; genus Myxine; species Myxine glutinosa. Next base: position 143,060,825 of record NC_136269.1, on the reverse strand, counting down.
ACACAAACCTACTAATTATATAAAAACAAACACACAATCCTACCTGACGAGCCCATTTAAAAACGGTGAAACTATGGTCGATGACTCCACTATCCTTTGAAATCTTTGGTCTTTAAAATAGAGGAGTGTGGTCCATATATATATATATATATATATATATATATATATATATATATATATATAGATACATACATACATATACTAGACGAAAGCACCCGGCGTTGCCCGGGTTCTTTTTGAATGAATTTACTACTATAATTCAGCTTTTACTCGCGGCTGTAGAAGATTGACTACTATAATTCAGCTCAGCTTTTAATTGCGAAATGGGCCCAGCCCAGCCGATGCGGCCTCGACCAGCCACGCCACCTAGCATATAACCTTCCCGGGGCCCGTTCCGACATTTTTGGTTATTTTTGAATGAATTTACTACTATAATTCAGCTTTAACCCGTGGCCATAGAAGATTGACTACTATAATTTCGCTCAGCTTTTAATTGTGAAATGGTCCCAGCCCGGCCGAAGCGGCCTCGACTGGCCTCGCCACCTAGCCTATAACCTTCCTGGGGCCCGTCCCGACATTTTTGGTTGTTTTTGAATGCATTTACTACTATAATTCAGCTTTTACTCGCGGCCGTAGAAGATTGACTACTATAATTTCGCTCAGCTTTTAATTGTGAAATGGACCCAGCCCAGCCGAAGCGGCCGGTACTGGCCTCGCCACCTAGCCTATAGCCTTCCCGGGGCCCGTCCCGACATTTTTGATTCTTTTTGAATGAATTTACTACTATAATTCAGCTTTTACTCGTGGCCGTAGAAGATTGACTACTATAATTCAGTTCAGCTTTTAATTGCGAAATGGGCCCAGCCCGGCCGAGGTGGGTGGGCCTCGATCGGCCTCGCCAACTAGCCTATAGCCTTCCCAGGGCCCGTCCCGACATTTTTGGTTCTTTTTGAATGAATTTACTACTATAATTCAGCTTTTATTCGTGGCCGTAGAAGATTGACTACTATAATTCAGCTCAGCTTTTAATTGCGAAATGGGCCCACCCCAGCCGAGGTGGGCCTCGACCGGCCTCGCCACCTAGCCTATAACCTTCCCGGGGCCCGTCCCGACATTTTTTGTATTAGAGGTTTCCTCCTATCTTTCATCGTTCAGGACATTAGCTTGCGCAGACAAACAAACAAACAAACAAAAACGTGTATATATACACAAAGAATTAAGTTAAGCACCCCTACACAACGAATTAAGGTAAGCACCCCCTAATATATATTCTTTGTGTATATGTATACATTGGCATATATTCTAAGGTATGTGAGATCAAATAATGATTGGTATGACATTAGCAATTATCCATTGATGAAATGCAGATGAGTGCACTCATCTGTGACGCCCATCGCTCGTGCAGCACGTGTTATCATCCACGTGGTCGTGATTTTCTGTAAATGCACTATCATCACGGGTTATTGCAAGTCACGCCTGAGCTCGTGTGGGGGTTACATGGTCATTTTCTCGTAATGGTGGCTCGTAGACGGTTGTCGGACGGAGAACGATGGCGGATAATAGGCATGATCGAGTCCGGAATGTCCAGAAAAGCTGTAGCTCGAACGTTTGGTTACCACCATTCGGTGATCAGTCGGTTGGTGCAGAAACACCAGGAAACGGATGCGGTGAAGGACCGCCCAAGGTCTGGAAGACCTCGCGTGACAACAGTCCGCCAAGATAGAGCGCTTTTGAGACTGGTGCGACGATATCCCTTCGCCTCGAGCCATTTCCTGAAGGACAACTGGCTGCCCAACAGAAGGCTATGTCACCGTACCGTGAGGAACCGCCTGAAATCGGCCGGTTTAAGGTCAAGATGAGTGATCAAGCGTCCAAGGCTACTCGAACGACATCAGAGGGAGCGTTTGGCATGGTGCCTAGCGCGACGTGGATGGAACATCCGGTCTTGGAGGCGAGTTCATTGGTCGGATGAAAGCCGGTTCTTGCTGTACGTGACAGATGGGCGTGTTCGGGTGTGGCGCCACAAAAACACCGCGTATGCACCGAAAAACATTCAACCAACGGTACCCTTTGGTGGTGGCTCGATTATGGTCTGGGGATGCTTCTCCCATGACTGTAAGTTGGACCTGATAACTGTGCGAGGTAACCTCAACGGAGAGCGATATGCCGAGGAAATCCTGAATACCACCGTAATCCCGCACTTCGATGACCACACCCTCGCCAGCAGACCCATCTTCATGGATGACAACGCCAGGCCTCACCGTGCGAGACGCGTCCGAGCCTTGCTGGAGCAAGGTGCTGTGACAACCATCCCCTGGCCTGCGTACAGTCCTGACCTGAACCCCCTCGAGCACGTTTGGGACATGTTGGGACGACAAATTGCGAAGATGGTCCCTCCAATAGCCAATCTGGATGAATTGGAACGTGCATTACATCGGGAATGGAACAACCTGCCACAGCAACGCATACGACGGCTTACAGGGTCTATGAGACGTAGGGTTGAGTCAGTGATCCGATCACGTGGGTCCTACACACGTTAATGACGCAAAGATCGCTAGAGGTCTTCTCAGAACAATGACTGTACGTTAGAAAACATAAACGTCATCCACACTGTCCGTGATGGACCTATAGCTCCATACTTAAATTGAGGTGCAAATATGCCTAAAATTCCCAAAAAATTTCACCTTAAATTATTCAGAATAAAATATTGAAAACGGCATGATTGTTATGTTTTTATGTGACCATAATATCACTTCTCCAGAAAATATAGCAATATCATGGGTATATTACACTGTTTTGACGACAACAAACTTGTAATGTGCGAGGTTGTAAAAAAACGGGGGGGGGTGCTTAACTTAATTCTTTGTGTATATATTGTTGTGGATATGAGATTGGCCTCCATCCATATCCGCTTGTAAATATTCCCCTATTTCCCCAATACTTCCCAACTATCCCCAATCCCCCATTCCCTAGTCCCATTGTCTGTAAACAACACTCTGTAGCCCCGACCTTCCCCTATTTCCCCCATTAAATGTCGCATCCAGGTCCACCGCATCTCACGTAGACAACTATAGGACATCTTGCTAGTTATTCTTAGTCTATGTCAGTTAAGGACTCGTTTCCATTAATTCTGACTCTTCGTTGCACCAGAATGTGATTGTATGGCACCGTTAGAAAGTTTAGGACCTCCCAATACCTCCCCGCAGCTCTTCCTCAAGGTACAACAACAACAACAACAACAACAGCGGCGGCGGCGCGGGGAGTGTGCGTCCTCACTCCGGCTTGGTTAGCCGCCATTGAACATGTGCTCCGACGGGGTTACCACGCAGGGGCTCGCTGTCAGCTCCTCATCAAGGGCGGAGCCCGGTAACCCCCCGCACCCAATAGAAGCGGCGGACCGATTCCATCTGGGGCGGAGCTGACGAGCCGAGGGCGTGTCACTCCCCGCTGAGCATGCGCAGGAAGAGGGAGGTGACGTCAGATGCGCCCTCAGCTTGGAGAGAGAAGACGCCACCTCCAAGCGCTACAATACCTCCCCGCATCTCTGGACCGGACCGTGTTGATTCTGCCCCTGAGCCAAGGTGCACCTTGTGCTATCGACTGCCTGTCCTTCCCTGCCATCAATCCCCGTGTAAGTCAGTCTTGTCCCGTTTGTCTGTGGTCTGTCAGGGATAAGATAAGACTGTGTCTAAGTGCCCATCTTTTCTGTGCTTTACCTCTTGCCTTGTAATCTACCCCTTTTCTGCATCACCAATTATATCCTCCTCCGGAGGTCTTGAGAACTGTACCCCTTGTGTCGTTGCATTTATCCCAGCCGTTGTGTCCTTTCCTTCATTGATTTAGCATAGCGCGATTTGGCCAACGTTCGAGTGGAATCGGGCGGGATCGGGTGAGTTGGGGAAGAATCGGGTAAACAGTGCGAACACGGCGGCCATTCCGCTCGGTCAAGCAACATCTTAAGTCGTGTCCGTAACAATTGGTTGTCAGGAGTTGGATTCGGACCTGGGACTAAATTTGTTAGGCCCAAATTTTGGACACCAATTGTGTTATTAAGTAACAATTGGTGTCGAGGAGTGAGATCGGACCCGAAGCGCGCTTCACGCGCTCAAAATTATTAACGGCGAAATTTGATTTTGTTTTACAAAAATAAAAACCCGAATTTTGAAAGTCGCGCTATGGCGGATCAAGACGGCTGGGTTCCGGTAGAGGAGAGTGAGGCAGGGTCGATCCAGGACCAAATTGAGGGACATGAGGAGAGCGAAGCAGTGAGGGTGGCAGGAGCGCAAAATGGCGCCTCGCACATGGCCACGGCGACCGCGCCCGCGACCGTAGCAGCGCCGTTGGTGGATTCAAACCTTTTTTTCCTGCAAATGAGGGCCCTTATGGGACAAATGGGAGACCAAATTGGAGGTTTGAAAAACAGTATAGAAGCTCAGGGTGAGCGATTGGAGGGCCAAATGGGGGTAATGGGGAACCGGATGGATGCTCAGGGTGAGCGATTGGAGGGCCAAATGGGGGTAATGAGGGACGAAGCGAGGGGTACCGGTGAGGGGTTAGAACAAAGGATGGGGGCCCAGATCGGAGGGTTAGGGAGTAGAATAGAGGGATTAGACAATAGATTAGGGGAAATACAGGAGGGGTTAATGGGGGTAGAAAACAGAATGGCCGCTCAAGAGAATCAAATGGAAGGGATGCAAAAGGGGTTAGAGGGGTTAGAAAACAGTATGGAAGGCAAATTGAGGGACATGAGGGACCAAGCGGAAAGGGAAGTTAAACAAATGGGGCAGCAGATAGAGGGGGTCAGAATGGGGGTAGAAACTAAATTGGATGCTCACAGGGAGGAAATGGAGCAGATGAGGGTGGCATCTGGGCAGGAGATGCAGGTGATGGGAGAGGAGATCAGAAGAGGTGTGAGTGAGGAGGTCGGAGGAGTGCGCGAGGAGGTGAGGCACTGTAAGGAGCGCATGGAGAAGGAGGTGAGAAAGGGGACTGTAAAATTACAAGGGGGCATAGAGGACCTGATGCAGGAGGTGGAACAGCTGACGGTGGGGCAGACGGAGTTAGTGGAGCAGGTACAAAGGAACACTGCGGTACTAGGAGGGTTAAAAGCGACACAGAAAGAACTAAAAGACGACTTGATAGCGATGAAGAGGGAATGTCAGATGGTACGTGAGGGACTGACAACGAGGTTGGACGAGGTTACAGAGGTAATGGAGACGAAGGACCGGCAGGTGAGGACGCACATAGAAACGGTCAAGGTGGCCTTAGAGGACGAGCTTGAGGAGACGTACCGGGAAATAAAAGAGGTGAAGCAGAAATTAGAAGAAGTGGAAGAAGGGGTGAGCGAAATTAAGAAGCGACGGAGAGGGGATAAGAAAGAGATAAAAGAGGAGATAAAAGAATTGGTCCAAAGTCTGTGTTCGGATCGTGATGATGTGCTCATTAACCGGATGAGGGATTCGCAGGTGATGGAGGAAAAGCGAAGAGGAAGAGGACCCGGTGTAAGTGGTGACCAATATGGTCGTGCGTATGATGCGCCAGGTGATTTAAGAAGCATGGGGGTCGAGATGGACCCGGGTGTTCGTGAGAGGCCGTTGGTGAAGTGTGCGACAGGCCTGGTGTGCGAAAAAGGAGGTGTGCGAGAAAGTCCGACTCTGGGGTGTGTGAGGAAAAAGTGCATGCCAAGGAGTGAGGGTGCTGTCGAGAGTGAGTCGGTCGTAGCGCGTGTGCGAGGGAGCACATGGAAGCGCGGTGTGGTAAGTGTTACGGAGGAAGTAACGGGAGAGTGTGCGTGAGAAAGGTGTGTAACGGACAGGTGCATGGGGAAAGAGTGCGCTGTCAAAGGTAAGGAAGAATGCACGCCTGTGGTGAGTGTTACAGAGGGTGTGACGGGAGAGTGTGCGCAAGAGTGTGCGCGAGAAAGGTGTGTAACGGACGGGTGCATGAGGAAAGAGTGCGCTGTCGAGAGTAAGGGTGAGTGCGCTGTCAAGAGTGGAGGTGAGAGTAGTAAGAGTGACACGGAGCGTGAGTTGGTTGTGACAGGTGAGAAAGGATGTACACCTGGAATGGAAGGATGCACACCTGGAATGGTAGAGCGTGTGTGGGAATGCACGCTGGAATTGGTCGTGAGGCACGTGGTTGGGTGTGCGAGTGAGGGCACACCTGTGATTGTCACAGAGGAGGTGACCGAGGAGGGGGCGCGAAGAGGTGTGTTGGTGAGGTGTGCGACCAACGGATGTGTGTCAAAGTGTTCGGTGGTCAGGTGTGTGACCAAGGCTGGGAGTGGAATGAGTGTACCTGGGTGTGTTAGAGAAGGTACGACGAGGAGCATGGAAACGGCTGGATGTATGAGCAAGAAAGGGGTAGCGTATGCATGTAAGCATGCAGGTGAAGCATCGACGGTAACCGGGTTAGAGGTTAGAACGACTTATAGCCGAATCGGGCCCTCGGTGCGTGCCGGGCTTTGCATGCCGCGAGAACCAGCGGGGATCCGAGCCACGGCGGGTTCGAAAGGACCGCCGTACGCGATCCACGCTGGGCCTCGCTTTGAACGGCCGCGTCCGTGCTCCACTAGGCGGAGCGGGCAGCCCGATAGGAAGGGTCGTCATGGCGACCACTTTTTGTTGAGGCATTCCGGCAGGTCGAGATCGGGCCATGGGATGGCTCCATGCCGAGATGGTGCGTGGGGTCTCGGGCCGGGTAAGCCCCCGTCCCTGCCCCGAATGCGGGACGTATCCAGCCGCTGGCACAAAACAACCCGCGTTCATGGCTTGGCTGTACGAAGCCGGGCTGTAGACGTGAATTGGCGCACCGAGAGGATCTAATAAGTAGACGGGTGATGAGGTTAGTGTTTTGGACCCAAAATTAGAAAAAAACAAAATTTGATGATTGGCAAAGGATTGGCAGTAATGATTGGCAGATGATGAGTAGTGATTGGCAAATTTTTGATTTGTTGAAATTTGATGTGCAAAATTGGTAGTGGGAGATGCCCGATGTGGTGGGATGGCAACTCTGTCATCCCTCACAAAAGTGGGGCAAATGCGCTATAGTTTATGGGGTGTATGGCAGTGAAAACTAGCCCGGGTGGGTTAGGATATTGTGTGTAGGGCCCTAGAAGATGACATTAGGTAACGATAAGGTTAGGTAGTGACTGATACCTGTAGTGGGGGACGCAGGTAGATTAGTGTGGATTATAATGACGTGGGAGCGCAATAGTTTAAAGGGACGACTGGGAAGCGCAAGTTTCAGAGGGGAGTAGTTAGATGAGATGATGCTGTGTGAGAACTGGACAGGTGTGTGGAGCAGTGTATGGGTAGTGAGTGTTGTGGATCAGCGCGAATGCGCTTGGGGAGAGAAGGGTGCAGGTGGCACCAGGTGTGAGAGCACAGGTGTGCAAGTACAGGTGTGTGGAATACATGGAGTAAGTGGTACGGAGTGGTGTGCATGGTGCGAAGGTGTGGATGGGGGAAGAGTGGACCCCTTTCACGAGTACCCGGGGCGGGTAGTGTAAGTGTTAGGTAGAGGGTATAGGTAAATTGTGGTTGGATATTGGCATTTGTGGTGCAGTTGCAGAATGGTATTGTGGATGGGTGCATTAGTGTTGTGGAAATGGCTGGGCGTGTAGCCTGTTAGTGTGTGTAGTTGATTGGGCACTCCACCACTGTGAGGATGTCGGCCAGGTGAGGCCGCAGGTGGGCTCTGGGAGCCGTTAGTGTCAGTGGGTGCCTGAGGATCCCGGGTGTGGATCGGGCAGCCCGTGCCAGAGAGGGCACTGAGGGGGTGAGAGTGCGAGAGGGCCTTCCCCAGTGAGTTATGTTAGGGTGAGGAGCAGGTAAGCTCGGGTGGCAACTACAGTGGTGGAGGTGTGCAGGTGGGTAGACCTGCTGGGAGAGCTACACGTCACAGCCCAGAAATTGTGCAAGGGCACCGGGAGATGAATCGGGGGAGTGAGACCCCAAATTGAGAAGCACCACAGTTTGGTCAATGGGAATTGGTTTTTAGAACCCATAGTGTAAGTTGGCCAATGGATTGGCAGGGAAAGACCCCGGGTAATGTAAAGTTGTTAAAGTCATTTAGGAAATAGTTAGGATTGATGAACCTGTCGCACCATACGCAGCCACTTACCTGAGGTGATGATGATGACTCCACACCTGCGTTTTCTTTGTTTTGTGTTGCAGGAAATGAGAATTGCTGTGTGGATTTGTGAGACGCATCACGACGTGGATGAGACATTGGGGTGATTCCATCTCTCCCTCCTTAGGAGGGACTGATGATGAATTGGTGATGGCAAATTTTGATGTTGAGTTGGAGATGGCAAATTTTGATGAGAATTGGAAATGGCAAATTTGATTGGTTAGGAGGGAGAGAAGACGAATTTGGTTTATGGGAGGAACGGGGAAGACAGTAGGGACGTTGTTGATGTGTAAAGTAGATGTTTATGGGTAGTGTTGTGTTTTGTGGATACAGTAAGGGGTAAGGGAGGGGCACTGTAGGTTACCTGGTGGGGGGGGGGGGGGGCGTACGGTAGGAACGTACCTGTCTCACCTGGTTCCCATGTGCCCCCAGTGTGCATTACCTTATACTAGGACGTGCCCGTACGTGGGTGCCCGTTCCTTGCCAAAAAAAAATAAAAAAATTTTTTTCCAAATTTAAATCAAGTTTACCTCCCTGTCTTTGCTAGCCATGACATTCGATGCCATTGACCATTGCCACTCCTACGCCACGGTGAGGCGACAGGGTAGGATTTGTAGGAGACCTGAAAGTGCAGTGTCAGTATGTATTCCATGTTCGAATTGTTGTAGTTTTAAAATAGTTTAAAAAAAAAAAGGTTTGCAAAGCATATCACCAAATTGAAACAGAATTGAAACAGAGCAGAATTCGTTATTATTATTATATTACTACAAATTATTACAAATTATTACATTACAAATTTTATTCGTTAATGTTAATTCCCTGCCATCACCCTCTGCCATCACCCTCCCATCACCCTCCCATCACCCTGCCATCACCCTGCCCCATCACCCTGCCCCATCACCCTCCCATCTCCCCCCCATCACCCTCCCATCACCCTCCCATCACCCTCCCATCACCCTGCCATCTCCCTCCCACCACCCTCTGCCATCACCCTCTGCCATAACCCTCTGCCATCACCCTCCCATCACCCTGCCATCACCCTCTGCCATCACCCTCTGCCATCACCCTCTGCCATCACCCTCTGCAATCACCCTCTGCCATCACCCTCCCATCACCCTGCCATCACCCTCCCATCACCCTGCCATCACCCTGCCATCACCCTGCCCCATCACCCTGCCCCATCACCCTCCCATCTCCCCCCCATCACCCTCCCATCACCCTCCCATCACCCTGCCATCTCCCTCCCACCACCCTCTGCCATCACCCTCTGCCATCACCCTCTGCCATCACCCTCCCATCACCCTGCCATCACCCTCTGCCATCACCCTCTGCCATCACCCTCTGCCATCACCCTCTGCCATCACCCTCTGCCATCACCCTCCCATCACCCTCCCATCACCCTGCCATCACCCTCCCATCACCCTGCCATCACCCTCCCATCACCCTGCCCCATCACCCTGCCCCATCACCCTCCCATCTCCCTCCCAAACAAAGAATAATAAAAATTGTCTACATGTACATTGTACACACCTTTATGTCGTTAGCACCTCTTCATAAACAACATTGCAGAGGAAACGGCGCTTCTTCTTTGTTTCCTCGTCCTGGGCAAGAATGCGGAGGCTGCTGGATCTGCCAACCCTACAGGCCGCCACGTAGAACTGGCAATGGCTGAAGAAGTCTCTTGGGCAGAAGATCCCAACATGGTGTAGCGACTGCCAAAAGAAGTTGTGCACTTATTTTGATGAATTCTTTTCGTAACAATTTTTCGTCAATCAATAAATAAATAATAAGAATTGTCCACATGTACACACCTGTATGTCGTTAGCAGCTCTTCATAAACAACATTGCTGAGGAAACGGCACTTCTCCAGGAGATCCTAACATGGTGTACGACTGGCAAAAGAAGTTGTGCACTTTTTTTGATGAATTCGTTTCGAAACAATTTTTCTTCAATAAATAAATAATAATAAAAATTGTCTACATGTACATTGTACACACCTTTATCTCGTTAGCACCTCTTCATAAACAGCATTGCAGAGGAAACGGCGCTTCTTCTTTGTTTCCTCGTCCTGGGCAAGAATGCGGAGGCTGCTGGATCTGCCAACCCTACAGGCCGCCACGTAGAACTGACAATGGCTGAAGAAGTCTCTTGGGCAGAAGATCCCAACATGGTGTAGCGACTGCCAAAAGAAGTTGTGCACTTATTTTGATGAATTCTTTTCGAAACAATGTTTCTTCAATCAATAAATAAATAATAAGAATTGTCCACATGTACACACCTGTATGTCGTTAGCAGCTCTTCATAAACAACATTGCTGAGGAAACAGCACTTCTCCAGGAGATCCTAACATGGTGTACGACTGCCAAAAAAAGTTGTGCATTTTTTTTGATGAATTCTTTTCGAAACAATTGTTCTTCAATAAATAAATAATAATAAAAATTGTCTACATGTACATTGTACACACCTTTATCTCGTTAGCACCTCTTCATAAACAACGTTGCTGAGGAAACGGCGCTTCTTCTTTGTTTCCTCGTCCAGGGCAAGAATGCGGAGGCTGCTGGATCTGCCAACCCTACTGGCCGCCACGTAGAACTGACCATGGCTGAAGAAGTCTCGTGTGCAGAAGATCCCAACATGGTGTAGCGACTGTCCTTGGGATTTATTCACAGTCATGGCAAAGCAGGGTCGTACCGGAAACTGCCGACGCCGCAGAGTGAACGGGAACATGTTGTCAGATGGACTCAAGGTTATGCGTGGAATGAGCAATGTGCGTCCAGAATTGACACCCATCACAGATTGTGCAACCAACAGATTTGGAAGGATCTGAAGTATGATGTACCTTGAGCCATTGCAGTGCCCGCTTTGCTGGTCGAAGTTTCGCAGCAGCATGATTACCATACCCACCTTGAGAGAGATTCGATGTGGCGGCATACCAGATGGACAGAGGGTGTTCAGGAACTCAGGCGGATACAAATGATCACCCTCAGATTCCGCTGTATCGACGCTACAGCAAACATGTTCCTCCCCTGGAAATATGGTCGTCATGTAGGCATTTACCTGATCGACTTCGGAATTGGTCGGACATAGTATAACACGCTCGCATAGCCACTTGGGGTTGCTAATGTTGTTATGCAAGTCTTCGTACACCCAAGTGACAATATCCTGAAGTTTTTCACCTGGAAGAATGAGCGGTTCCCTGAGCTCAATAGCAAATTCACCCTCTTCTGGATTGACAGGAATCTTCCCTTCACCCAGATCCAGCAGGAATTTTGCAAAATCAGATTCGTCCTGTTGTTCTCCAGCACCCTGCATGATCCTCATGTTTACTCTGAGACGAAGTATCTGCACTTTTCTCCACAGGTATGAGCTCTTGAAGCACCTTCCAACTATGTCAATACGGCTACCGTGTGGCACAACAGTAAGGCTCTGCCTCCAGTCACCACTGAAAACCATTGCGATGCCGCCAAATGGTTCCTCTGAGCCCCGAAGCCACTGGAATGTTCGATCTGCTGCCTCCAATGCGCGACGATCCATCATTGAAACCTCATCCACCACCATTAGATTAGTCATGTGTATGAGTGCTGCAGTGGTGTCATTTTCACTGATGTTGCAAGTGGACTCATCAGTGAGAATGAGAGGACACTTGGTCCTACTATGGAAGGTGGCCCCTTTAGGCAGCAGCGTAGCTGCAATACCGCTTGCAGCAGTTGCAAGAGCCACTTTGCCCATTGCTCGCACTTTGTTGAGTATATGAGACAATGTGAATGTTTTCCCAGTCCCACCACTTGCATCAACTGCAAGCATGCAGCCATGTCCGTGTTCCACACTCCGCATCACTTTATCGACAACAATGCGCTGCTCGTCATTAAGAAGGCACTCTGTTTGAGCGATGTGAGCCTCAAGTTCTCCTATATTGTGCACTGTTTCGTGCTCGATGACGCGCGGAATGCGAGACTGGAAATGAACTGGTTCAGGCTCAGGAAGGCCAAAGGTCTTACTGAGCGAAAAGCCGTGGCACTCAACTTTGTTCCTCAGCTCTAGTAGCACTGCACTCACAATGCGTCCATTTGGTTCATTCACACCTGCTGCACGCATGAAGTCCTCGCACAGCACATACTTGTGCCTTTCCCAGAACTGCACGTGGTTGCCTCTGAGAACGAATATGAGCATGTTGGCAAATACTTCGCGGACTGCAGGGCCAAATGCAATATTTGCAGCCTCTTCCATAACAGAATCCACCTCCTGGTCATTGTCAACGATGCCATATGCAATGCAGGCTGCCAGATAGGTCTCCATGACCCTACCACCAACACGACGGAGATCCTGAAAGCATGTGGGGCCAGGCACGCGGTACAGTAGCATGCGGAGATAGTACAACTCGGCAGTATGTGAGTTGACGGGAATAATGGGGAGCCGCCCAACCGTATCAGCCTTACGGTTATCCTGGAAACTCAGCCTTCTCTTCCGCAATTGAAACCTTTTCCTCAAGTAGGTGAAGTGTTGGAATACATCGGGATATAGAACATGACGCATGTGTGGATGGAGATTCATGGCTTCGAAAAAGGCGGTGAGGGTTGTTGCAGGGGGTCCTGACTCTGCCACGTTCTGTACGGCACCTTCGTCATTGAACGTGATCACCTGCTCATCCTGTAGATGGAGTGCCAGCATCTCGACTGGTGGGTACTTGCGTTGAATGGGGAAATCGTATATGCGCCAGTATCCCTCAGATGCGGTGATGTAACGCCCTAGTTCGTAGCGTGCCACTTCATCATGTCGTAATGCCTCTCGCATCCTCTCATGAGGCTCTAGTCTGACCAGGCACTGGTCCGGGCCCTTTTCAAGGTATTTGTACAGGTACTTGACACAGGTGACAGCACAGACGATCTCAAGGTTGATGTGAGCATCGTACCTGAGGACAATATATGGATTGTAAGGCACAACCCATGCATTGTTAACTAATACGTTAGCACCGCCTCGTATTGTCTTCATGATGGGATCACCAGGTGCTGCTTCTGCCCGTCTTCTGTACAGGGGATAGGAGTCATCAGAGAAGCTTGTCGTTTGTCGTAGGGCTTTGGGATAGTCCTTTGTGCACTTCCGGTCTGCCATGCAAGGGCTCAAGATGTTCCATTCCCCACATGGGCCGTGAATCATGTGTGATGTCACGATACGGTGTAGTTCCGGATTTGTGAGTCTGTCAGGAATCTCAGCAGAGACCACGCGATCGACATCTGCTGGTGTTCTGGGCTTGTCGCGAGGTACCACGGTCAGGAGCATGTGTATATGGGGAAGGTGACGCTTTTGCGTTTCCTTCACCATCACGTAAGCGTCCACATGCCCCAAGATGTCATGCTTGAGGATGTCTGCGAGGAGTGCTTCCACCTTCATATGAAACACCCGGGCGATGATATCAGGTCTTGCATTGGGTGGCTGACCCTCAAAAACCGATTCTTTAATTTCTGGCCACTTTGGGTTGCAGGTGAATGTTAGGAAAAAGTCTGGTTTTCCCTTGACTCGGACTAAAGCCATTGCATCCTGAAACTCTTTGGCATACCAACGTGGCGACCCATAAATTGACGGTGGCAGAATGGTGAGGCGTCCAGGTAGCACCTCAGCATCACTGTTCAACGCATCAACGATGATCTTATACTTTTCTGCCTTAATTGACTTCTGGTTGCAGCGAATCCAATTGAGACGGTGTGACTCAATTTTTGCCATCATGTCGCATACGTACTGCTGTGTCAACCTTCCACCACGAAGCAGTAGATTGAAGTGATGAGTAGGATCACGTACTTGTAGATGGTAGCGGTAGAAAGTTGTTGGCGTTGTCCCTGCCAACTCAGTGTGGTACCCCTGAGAGCCGCAGGGTAGCAGAAGTATGTATGATAGTGGGTCATACGCTGGATGCATGGCGTCTATTGTCTGTAAACCTCCTCCTCTGAGGTGAACAGCGACTGCCAGCCTTCCAAACTGCTCTGTTGTCATTGCCCCTGGAGCAATGACAGCCACATCGCTGTCTGGTGAGGGAAGGTTGACGGTACCATGATGAAGGTCTCGGCGCCGCGTGCGACCTGTTAACACAATATTCAGTTCATTGGCGCTATCATTATGAACCACATACTCAATGGCTGATTTGAATTGCTGGACGTATGGGTTGCACTCATGAATGGCCTGTTGTGCTCTTAGCAAAAACTGCTCATTCAGGCCACTGTTCGAGGTGTGGGCACGACGATAATCCAGCTCATGGGCTGGATCGTGAAAGTAGATCTGAGCAAAGCGTGGGGTACAACCCAGATCGGCAAGAGGAGCACCAATGTAATGGTAAACCTTACCTTGTATGCGCACTCCAGGATTGAAGCCAGGCATACGTATCTCTCGGACACCGATACTTGCCATTGCCAGCGCGTTGTTGTACTGTTTCGCGTGCTTCACAAAGGCCTGGTTAAGGAAAAGGTTTTTAATAGCATCTGGAGGTTGTGATGGAATTGAACCGGGTTTTGGATTCGTAGGATCATGCATAAGATCGACCTTGCCGTGGTTGCAGCAAAATCCTCTTCTCTCCTCATTCCACACCAAAGCAGCACAATGCGAGCATTTAGTGCATTGAAATATTGAGGTCCTGCTCAGCGCGTGCCTGTACTCACCATGAAGTACCTCTCGGAAGAAATCGGTATCATCGTATCGAGCAAGGTTGCGATTGTCATGGCGAGCCTGCTCTAGTCTCACACGGTGTACATCCTGATGGCGCAGGGCATCCCTTACTTGCCGGTCTTCTCGCTGGTGAGGGATTTCTTCTGCACGACGCCTTGTCTCGCGTCCAGTGTTGTCTGCCAAGCGAGCAGTCCGTTCCTCATCCGTTTCTTCTGCACGACGACTTGTTATGCGTCGAGTGTTGTCTGCCAAGCGAGCAGTCCGTTCTTCATCCGTTTCTTCTGCACGACGACTTGTTATGCGTCGAGTGTTGTCTGCCAAGCGAGCAGTCCGTTCTTCATCCGTTTCTTCTGCACGACGACTTGTTATGCGTCGAGTGTTGTCTGCCAAGCGAGCAGTCCGTTCTTCATCCGTTTCTTCTGCACGACGACTTGTTATGCGTCGAGTGTTGTCTGCCAAGCGAGCAGTCTGTTCTTCATCCGTTTCTTCTGCACGACGACTTGTTATGCGTCGAGTGTTGTCTGCCAAGCGAGCAGTCTGTTCTTCATCCGTTTCTTCTGCACGACGACTTGTTATGCGTCGAGTGTTGTCTGCCAAGCGAGCAGTCCGTTCTTCATCCGTTTCTTCTGCACGACGACTTGTGATGCGTCGAGTGTTGTCTGCCAAGCGAGCAGTCCGTTCTTCATCCGTTTCAGCTGCACGACGACTTGTCACGCGCGTAACGTCGCGTGTCAGGCGAGCAGCTCGTTCTTCGTCAGATTCCATTGCACGTGCACGCCGTGCAGCTTCGTTCCTTCGTTCTCGTAAACGACGACTCGATTGGGGCATTGTCTTTATCTACAATCTATCTATAAGATAGACAGTAAGTATATAGACGGTAAGTATAATCTTATAGATAAGTTAGAATAGATAGATCTAACAATAAGACAGTGGGAAGATACAATCGAGACAGTAAGTCGGCACTTTCGTAAGGCCGGAAGTGAAGTCCTCACTGTCCGGAAGTTCGCATGTCGCAGTTACGATTATTCGCCATTTAGTGTTAATGCCCAATTATTCAATTAGCGCCAACGTATTTTGGCTGTTTGCAATTTAAGCACAAGGAATCAATCAATTCAATGAAAAAAATGAAAAGGAAAAACACGCAACAACAACGCAACAACGTGAAAAACGCAACAACGTGTTCTGTGATTGGCTGCCGGAAGTGAAGTCTTCACTGTCCGGAAGGTCGCAAATCGCAGTTACGATGAATCGCAAATTAGTTTTAATTAGTTTTAAAACATAGTTTAACGCCAACATAGTTTGCCAACGTGAAATAAATGAATACGCTCTCAAATGTGCCGTCCGAGGCAGAGTCTGTTCGGCACGTTCGGCACACGTGATAGCTCGCTGCTCTCTGATTGGTTGAATCGTTTTTTGGACATAGCTCGGTAACTACTTGTCCGATTAATATGAAACCTTGAAAAGGCACATCCTCGGGTCCCCAGCAATATACCTGGCAAGTTTAAAGTATATCGGACCCGTGGTTGTCGAGAAACAGCGGTCACAGACATACATACATACATACATACATACACACAGAGATTACTGGAATTATAGATAGATATCTAAAATTATATCCCACCCCCTCTATTTACATGAAATGGTTTGGTCCAAAGCGAACGGCTTGCGAGTACGGTGACAATCCCCCCCCCCCCCTCTATTTACATGAAATGGTTTGGTCCAAAGCGAACGGCTTGCGAGTACGGTGACAATCCCCCCCCCTCTATTTACATGAAATGGTTTGGTCCAAAGCGAACGGCTTGCGGAGTTTGGTAAAGAAATCGCCATAGCGTGCACAAACGCGCAGGAAAGCGAAAGAATCGCAAAGTAGTTTTAATTAGTTTTAAAACATAGTTTAACGCCAACATAGTTTGCCAACGTGAAATAAATGAATACGCTCTCAAATGTGCCGTCCGAGGCAGAGTCTGTTCGGCACGTTCGGCACACGTGATAGCTCGCTGCTCTCTGATTGGTTGAATCGTTTTTTGGACATAGCTCGCTAACTACTTGTCCGATTAATATGAAACCTTGAAAAGGCACATCCTCGGGTCACCAGCAATATACCTGGCAAGTTTAAAGTATATCGGACCCATGGTTGTCGAGAAACAGCGGTCACAGACATACAAACATACAAACATACAAACATACACACAGAGATTACTGGAATTATAGATAGATTGCGTGCACATTTGCGCCCTTACCACCTTACTCAATTGTCTTCTTTTGTCTCCCACCTCCGAGGATCTGGCTTTGGGGCAGAGAGAGAGGAGAGAGAGGTGCTGGCTCTGCAGTTGTGGGCCTGTACTTTCGCTGCTTGCTGCCTGGATCGATACACCATATGGACCGCAATTTTTGTGGCCGCCCACCATGGACCGCAGTTCTTTTGCGGGCAAGCACCACCCGTGGATGGACCTTTGGGTCAACGTGGCACCTATGCCATACAGGTGAACCACTTATAGTTGGCCCCCTGACGGCCACAATTTAGAAATGGACGCGGTTGGCGCCTTTCTTTATTTCTAAGGAAGCCAGAAGGCCAAGTGCACTTCAAGAAGGCAAGATCAGCGGCAGAACATCGGCCGGCTGCGACACCACCGGTGACTATGAACACTTTATTGGTGCACCGGATGGTGCTGACTGTACATAATGGGGTGGTGCTTTTGGTGCTTGGACGGGGTGCTCTGCACATTATTAAAGGCCGTAGGGCCACAGGGCACTCGTGGGTTGGTGTATCGATGCTGGCATGCGTGCTCTCTCTATGCATAACATCTGCATGTGTTCCTCAAAGAACAGGTCCTGGATCGTAGTGTAAATATCAGTCTTGTGTAAATAATGCTCCCTACCGGCTGTATGTTTAGTTTGAGGATTCTTTCCGCGATTCGGTTATCCTGTGGGTGTGTTTCTGTGAGGAGAAGGGTGCAACGTCGCAGGGGGATATATTTACTCATTTGTGAACATCTGTAAAACTGTCGCACTCAGGGTTGAGTTAATAGTAGAGGGAACTACATCTGAGTGCCACACTAAAGTAAGTAAAAATTTATCGGGTCGGGACGCCCCGAGGTAGAGAAGGGTGCAATGTTGCGGATATGAGATTGGCCTCCATCCATATCCGCTTGTAAATATTCCCCTATTTCCCCAATACTTCCCAACTATCCCCAATCCCCCATTCCCTAGTCCCATTGTCTGTAAACAACACTCTGTAGCCCCGACCTTCCCCTATTTCCCCCATTAAATGTCGCATCCAGGTCCACCGCATCTCACGTAGACAACTATAGGACATCTTGCTAGTTATTCTTAGTCTATGTCAGTTAAGGACTCGTTTCCATTAATTCTGACTCTTCGTTGCACCAGAATGTGATTGTATGGCACCGTTAGAAAGTTTAGGACCTCCCAATACCTCCCCGTAGCTCTTCCTCATGGTACAACAACAACAACAACAACAACAGCGGCGGCGGCGCGGGGAGTGTGCGTCCTCACTCTGGCTTGGTTAGCCGCCATTGAACATGTGCTCCGACGGGGTTACCACGCAGGGGCTCGCTGTCAGCTCCTCGTCAAGGGCGGAGCCCGGTAACCCCCCGCACCCAATAGAAGCGGCAGACCGATTCCATCTGGGGCGGAGCTGACGAGCCGAGGGCGTGTCACTCCCCGCTGAGCATGCGCAGGAAGAGGGAGGTGACGTCAGATGCGCCCTCAGCTTGGAGAGAGAAGACGCCACCTCCAAGCGCTACAATACCTCCCCGCATCTCTGGACCGGACCGTGTTGATTCTGCCCCTGAGCCAAGGTGCACCTTGTGCTATCGACTGCCTGTCCTTCCCTGCCATCAATCCCCGTGTAAGTCAGTCTTGTCCCGTTTGTCTGTGGTCTGTCGGGGATAAGATAAGACTGTGTCTAAGTGCCCATCTTTTCTGTGCTTTACCTCTTGCCTTGTAATCTACCCCTTTTCTGCATCACCAATTATATCCTCCTCCGGAGGTCTTGAGAACTGTACCCCTTGTGTCGTTGCATTTATCCCAGCCGTTGTGTCCTTTCCTTCATTGATTTAGCATAGCGCGATTTGGCCAACGTTCGAGTGGAATCGGGCGGGATCGGGTGAGTTGGGGAAGAATCGGGTAAACTGTGCGAACACGGCGGCCATTCCGCTCGGTCAAGCAACATCTTAAGTCGTGTCCGTAACAATATATATATATATATATATATATATATATATATATATATATATATATATATATATATATATATATATGTATGTATATATATATATATATATATATATATATATATATATATATATATATATATATACATATATATATATATATATATATACATGTCATCTGACATGTCATGGTGTGATGTTGGCGCAGAAATGACCACTCCCCTCATCGCTCGCTCGATGGAGCGCCATTCTTCTTGCATTTTCTTCGGACAGACATAGAGGTCCAAGCAGCCATTTTTTTTCAGCGAATGTGGTGGTGTCCTCTAAGGCATTTGCACTCAGGTGGTGGGTGTGAGTGAAAAAGGAGGTTTCTGCATCGCTTTCTGGATGACGACAGAAATGACCCTACAAGGCCTTCAATATCAAATGCACCAGTGTGGACATTGACGATTGCAATCTGAATCCAGGTTTCAGAGACGTAGGCAAAGATCGGTGTTATCAGTGTGCTGTAGAGTTTGAGCTTGAGGCGAGTGTTAACATAGGTTTTCCAGACAGTCTCAAATGATGTCAACGCAGACTGTGGAATGGCAGAGCATCAACTGAGTTCTGGCATGGAAATGCTTGATAAGGAGATGCACAAACCAAGATATTTGAACTGTGTGACTGTGACCACAGAACAGTTGTCAATGTTGTTGGAGAGATAAGAAGCTGTCCTCACCCTGGACTTTGGATCATTATTTTTTCCAGCTGACTTGTAGGCCGGGCATGGATGAATGGTGCTTGAAGTCCTGAAGGGTAGAGATGAGAGTATCAACTGTCTCTTAAAGCAGGATGACATAGTGTCGTTTAGGCCAAGGTTTATTCAATTATCCTGGCTACCTGTCCAGAGGGTGTTATTCATAACATAGTATACAGATTTCCGTGTTGTCATAGAGTGCTTGGGTCAACTTGATTATCTCTGTAGGAACTCCAGATGCTTGGGGCAGGAGTCATAGGTAATCTTTATTGAGGGAGTCAAACACCTTCCATATGTCAACTTAAGTTGCAAAGGTTGGTCTGTTGAACTCCCAGCACTTTTCAGCAATCTGGTAGAGAGCAAAGTTATGTTCAACTGTTGAATGTTAGCGGTGAAGCCTGCTTGTTGTGAGAGGCATTTCTTGAATTTCTGAATTATATTCAGTAATATCCATGCAAAGGCTTACACTACTACTGATAGGTGGGTGATACCTCTATAGTCACTGCAGTCAGCTTGTGAGCCTTTATGTTTCCAAAAGTATAGGATAATGACCCAAAGCCACCATCTGGTAACCTTTTTCTGACTCCAGATTTCACAAAAAATGTGAAGTCGAGAGATTGTTACAATGTCTGTGCTCTTTATAAGCTCAGGTATTATAGCACAAATGCCTGGTGCCTTACCATTACTAAAATTGGCGATTGGTGATCGAACTTCGGCTAGGTTGAGGTTTCGATGCTGATTGTGCGGTCACATGTCTCTCTACGCATGTGTGATCTGGATGAATGTAGAGCCAAAGTACTGCTAAACTACAGGTATGGGTTCTGATTTGTGTTCTACAGTGGACAATGCAGAAACGGCGATTGATAAACCTATAACCAATAAATTCCACATTCCTGTGCCACCTTCAGTCGAATGTCAGGCATGGACAGCCAGTTCGTGAAGGACTTGGACCAAAAAAAAACAAAATAAAAAAAAACTGCTGCTGAATGTTTCGAAACGCGGTCAATGGCAAAACTACTCGAACAAATGCCGAATGCGCGAATGTCACAAGTGGAAATCCTCACGTTGTTTCCTCATTCAACTTTAAACCCAATCTCTCTATATTTTCATTTCGAACAGCATCATTGCAATCACAACCAAGAAATAAAAAGACATAAAATGTCATAGCCCCCATGGTTTTAGTAATTTCGCTGTAAGGAGTTAAAGGCCAGGCCGTCAGTCTGCCATCTTTGGTCGGATTACAAAAGCAAAATGTTCTGCACATGTATACTCTCATATTCTGTGCTTGTGCCAAGTTTGAACAAAATTGGTCCATGAATATCTGAGAAACGGTTGAGGACGTGGTCAATATCGGGGTTTTTTTAACAATAAAATGGCCGCCAGTCTACCAGTCAGCCATCTTTGATCAGATTGCAAAATAAAGTGAGTTGCATGCGTTTGCCGTCATGTACTGTGCTTGTGCCAAGTTTGAACAAAATCGGAACATGATGTTCAATAAATGATTGGGGACACGTTTAACTAACAAAGTGGCTGCCAGTCGGTGTTGTGGTGTGATGTTGAGCTAGTTTTGGAAGCGGTTCAAGAAGATTTATTGGAATTAATCAGCGATTCTTCAGCCAAAGACATCTTCAAGGAAAAGAAAATTGAAGAGTTCTGGTGTGTTTTGGTTAATGTGTACCCAAAATCGAGAGATATTGCGAATTTGTGTTGCCTTTTGGGTCTACGTATCTCTGCGAGAGCGGTTTCTCTGCGTTGCATGCATCAAATCGAAGAGTCACAACAAGTAGTCAGTTCAAGATGATCTATGATGTGCTCTAGCAAAGACTGTGCCACGTTTTGAGAGCATTGTTGCTCAGATAAAGCAATTGCACACTTCCCATTGATTGACTGTGCTGTTTTGTTACATGCATTGCATCATTTTTCTTTTTGGTTAAATTGTAGAAACTAAAGTGATGTGTCCTTTGGGGCAGTTGCAATATTTCCTATGTGGCAATGAATTTGAATAAAATAATAAAAATTAATAAAACTGCTCATCTTCCCTCAATTTAGCAAGTGTCATTCGCATAGTTTGATGAGGGGGTCTTCACGGCTCCTCAAACGATGCTTAGGGGAACCATGAGACCTTTGAGAAGCACTGTCTTAAACCCTGTAGAGTGTAGATCCTTTAGACCCCTTAGTTGTTAGGGTTAGGGTTAGGGTTACACCATTTGACCCTTTAGACTCGTCAATACCAATTTAGACCCTTTAGAGACCTATAGACTTTCTTCAACCCTTTAGACACTTTTCAGACTTATAGAGCTTTTAAGACCCCTTAGACAATTTATGACCCTTTGGACACTTAAACCCAAATCCTAACAACTTATTTTACAACCTAATCGTACCAACTGGGGTCTTTGCGGACCCCGACTCAGAAGCACTAAATTTCGTTCAATCAGCTAAAGTTTCACATCAACGATGAAACATATTTTGATTGGATGATGTTTTAATGATAAAGTAAACAAACATAAGCAATATTTTTAGAGGACTTACTCGATACAAATACCATATGAAGTAATCATATATGCCAAAAAAAAATGAAGAAAGAAAACAAATGGGGTCGTTTTGGACCCCAGAAAAGATTTGCTTGTCACTCTGTGCAGGAAGGTGGGATCTTAAATCATAAATAGTTATAACCGGCACATAAAAGTAAACAAACTAATAAACATGAGATAAATTGTTAAATAATATGGAAATAACTTCAAATTGGTTTTATTTTGTAGGTTTTTTTTTTGTTTTTTTTTTACGGACATGTTTCGGTTTTCACGTAAATTTTCATTGATGTTTTTATTTCACAGTTTACAGTTATAGAAATTGCAATTTTCAAATGCTAAATATTGATTGAGGTTTTTATATATAAAATATAAATTCGACAGGAGGAGGCTAATGTTTTTATAAATCCGTAAAAAAAAAAAAATATATATATATAACCTACATTTATATCTAGCAGCAGGTCCGTGATACTTGCCTATAAATCATACAGCATTTATTACCCTGTGCTCGCGAAGCGAAAAGCGGGGTTAAGCATTCAGTTGCATACGTGTGCCGTGTGCCGTGTCTGCATTTTAAAAATTACTAATAAACACATGAAATTTTCACCATAGGAGGGCCTCCTCCTGTCGAATATTTTAATGATTATTTTGACGTTATAGGTCACGTGGTCAGGCGCCATCTTGGAAAAACTTCGCACCTCTATATCTCTGAAACCCCTCCATGGAAAAAATTGAGACCTGGCTCATTGTCAACTACTCCCCTTGGGGAATAAGATATGTTAATGATGATGTCATCGGTGCCTTTTTGATTTCATAATTCGACAAATACAACACTTATCCATCTGATCATTATTAATATTTTTTCAGCAACTGTTGGTCTGATGGACACAAAATTTTCACCATAGGTTCCACAAAACCGAAGGAGCGCCTCCTCCTTTGGAATATTTTAATGATAATCATGATGTGATAGGTAATGTGGTACAGGCACCATCTTGGAAAAAATGAAAAATGTTTCACCTCTGTATCTCCAAAACCGCTGCATGGGAAAAATTGAAACATGGCTCATTGTAAAGAACTCCATATGGGGAATAGGTGTTGTTAGTGATGACGTCATTGGTGCCATAATTATGACGTCATAATTTGACAGGGACAACGCTTTGTCTGATCAGTTTGAAATGTATTGAGCGTGATCTATGGAACAAGTATATTAGAGAATATAAATTTATGATGTCATCGCTGACGTGGTCTGGCAGCCATATTGGATCAAAGAAAAAAAAAATCAAAAACAGAAGAGTTGGCTCACAACAAGTTGACTGCGCAGGGTAATTATTCTATGAATACCATCTAATTTATTATGTACCTACGTATGAAGCACGGATTGTTATTGCTTACATAATGTGTAAGCATACCCCACGAGCAAATATCGAAAGCTTATTTTAACCACTGATTGACTGACTCACTGACTGATATTAATGTTCGGTACCTTCCAGGTGACGTAAAAAGCTGAAATTTAGCTTGCTGACGGATATCGAAGCCAGTACACCGGGGAAAATCACAGAATAATGAGAAAGTGTCCGTAAATGAAAATTTACGTAAAAATATTTATATATAATATATACACGGATATACACATACAGTATATATATATATATATATATATATATATATATATATATATTGCTACGGTTTTGAGATTTGCACATATTGGTCATTAAAGGTTAAAGGGTTTCCCCCCATAGTTAGTCCACGAGCAACACGTAGGCCACCTGTAGTATTAGTTATGTCGTAGTATATGTAAGTATAGGCCATTTCCCCTAGTAATATCTGCATTGTGTAAAGACATGAGTTTAGGTCCCGGTCATTTTGCGTCCACCCTCCAATTTCACCTCAATGGGCATAATTGATCAGGCGCCCCATTTGGCTGACCCGCTCAGTTGTTACGCTTTGGCTGCCCGCAGCATTTGCTGCCCTTTGCTCACTCACTAGTCGAGTAACACGAGGTAGGCCTGAGAAGGAGGAGCGTGGGGGCGGCGTCAAGGCGGAGCTTCAGATGCGATGACGGTAAGGGCCACCAGCCAACCAGGACTCTGGCGGCATGGCGTGACAGGGCGTGGTGAGGCGCGTCTGGTAAGTGCGAGAAGGTTCGCAGGGCGTGCCTATAAAAGTCACTGCACAAAGCCCTTGAACATGACTCGCAGAGGAGAGAGAGAGATAAGAGGACTGCACATGACTGCCCTTGGAGAGGACTCGCAGAGAGGAAGAATTGTGTGGAGAGAGCTTGACTCGCATCACTCGCTTTGAGGCTTTGAACTGTACCTCACATATAACGTACGCGCCAGAGAGGAGAGGAAGAAGAGGCGTTGAGTACACGGCTGCAGCCAGACGCGCTGGTGGCGAATAGCGCCTACCTCAGCCATGCAAGTAAACATGGTAATAGCCGCCAGTGATAACCGCTAACCACCGAAGTCCGCTCCATACCAAATCGCCCCGTATTTTATTTTATTTTATTTTATTTTATTTTTTTTTTTTTTTTTTTGTATACAAGATCGAGGCTCGTGAAAGAGCGAACATTAATCACACAGAAAGACAAACCGACACATAAAACATAACATAGGGAGCGGTGGGGAGAGAGGGGGAAGGACACAAACACAACATTTGAGAGCAGGGACCGAGAGACATGGAGACATCGAGAGATCTGAGAGAGGGCGAGGGCTTTGGGGGGGGGGGCGTGGGAAGGGGGCAGTGGGAGAGGTATAAAACATATGGACACTGCCAGGACTTCCAGGAAAGAAGTTGGAATTTCAAACAAGGTGGATCTGGGGTGAATTAGCGGGGGTAGAAAAGATCAAGGTTTTGGATGGGGGAAGATAAGAGATGGTGGTGAACAGCTGTTTTAAAGACCTGGAGGGAGGAGTGGGATTGAAGGGAGTGAGGGAGTTTGTTCCAGAGGCGGGAGAAAAGAGGAATGAAAGAGTGAAGGTGAGCGGAGAGCCGAGATTTCGGCAGTTTAACCATCAGAGGGTTGCTGGCAGATCTTGTGCGACCTGTAGGAATATTTGGGGGACAGAGCACAGAGAGAGCTGGGGGTGCAAGGTCGGAGAGGAGTCGGTAGAAGACAGAAAGACCACCTACCTGCCTGCGGTGAGTGAGTGAAAGGCCCTCAGAGATAGCTTCATCGCGGGAGATTCCAATAATTCTGAAAGCTTTGGTTTCAACAGCGTGAAGCCGAGCTAGGTGTGAGGCAGGAGCACCGGCCCATAGGGGAGAACAGTATTCCATTGAGCTGCGGATGAAAGCCTTGTATGTGGTGAGGAGCTCAGGTGTGCCGAGGAAGGACTTCGCACGACGGAGGATGCCCAGTCGGCGACTGGCTTTGGAGGCCAGCTTGGAAATGTGGTTTTCCCAAGAAAGATCATGGCAGATAGTGAGACCCAAAATCTTGAGCGACAGAACTTCTTGGAGAGGATTGTTGAGAAAGTAGATGGGAGGGTTGTCCAGTCGATCTTTTCGGAGAGACATAGTAAGAGTGTGAGATTTGTCAGGATTGAAAGACATGTTCCACTTGTTTGACCCGTCTGTGATTTTGTCCAGGTCTTCAGAGAGTGAGGAGGCAGCAGACTGCCGATCTGAGGGAAGAGGAATGGAGCGGCAGAGAGTGGAGTCATCAGCAAAGAGATAGAGAGGATTTTCGAGAGAGTCAGAGAGATCATTGATGAAGACCAGAAAAAGCACGGGGCCCAGAACACTGCCTTGGGGAACTCCAGCCTGAACAGGAAGAGGAGATGAGAGAAACCCATTCAGGGCCACACGTTGACGACGACTAGAGAGGAAGTCCGCCAGCCATGCGTGGAGATTTCCATGGATACCAAAGGAGGAGAGTTTGGTGAGCAGAGCGGGGTGCCAGACCGTGTCGAAGGCACGTGATATGTCGAGGGAGACAGCTCTAATTTCCTGTTTGGCATTGAGGACCTCCATCCATTGTTGAGACAGCAGAAGCAGCATGTCCAGAGTAGAGTGACCTGGTCTGAAACCATATTGATGATCAGAGATCAAGCCATTGGAGAAGAGGAAAGATTTCATATCAGAAGCAATGATGGATTCCATGACTTTGCTGATAATTGGGAGAAGGCTGATTGGTCTGTAGTTGCTAGGATCTGTTTTTGCACCTTTTTTGTGCAAAGCGGTGATGTTGGCTGATTTCCAAGCAGATGGCAGTTGACCTTGAGCAAAAGAGAGGGTGAAGAGAACAGAGAGAGGGTGAGATAGAGCAGCAGAGCAGGATTTTAGGACCCGTGGGCTGATGCCGTCGGGTCCAGTTGCAGAATCAGAGTCGAGGGTTGACAGAAACTTTTCCACCTTGTCAGGAGGAAAGGACACGGAGTCCAGAAGCAGCAGGGTACGACTGGGTATGGTGGGTACAGAGAGGGATGGGTTTGGGACACAAGATTTAGAGGCAAACACAGAGTTGAGGCATTCAGCTTTTTCACGTGCGGAGTCAGCTGTGTAGCCATTTGAGGTAAGGGAGGGGATGGAGGGGGAACAAACACCAGAAACGGATTTGACCAGACGCCACCAGGATTTGGAAGAGGGAGACAGATAAGAGAGTTCGGTCTTGAGAACGGAGAGATATTGTTTCCTGGCTCTCCTGAGGGTGGACACACACTTGTTTCGGGCTTTGTGAAAGGAAATGAGATTTCCTTCCGTTGGATTTGCTTTCCAGGAGACGAAGGCAAGTTGTTTCTGGGCAACAGCCTCACCACAAGATTCCGTGTACCATGGACGGGAGGAAGGGTATGACAACTGAAGACGAGATGGGATAAATCTGTGCATGAGAGAGAGCAATTTACTTTGGAAGAATTCCCAGGATGAGTTGATGTCAGAGGTGGTAGAGATGGGAGACCAGTCCAGATGATTGATGGCTGCTTGAAGACCGTGCCAGTTGGCCTGAGTGAAATGCCAGACTCGTCGACGCTGAGCAGTCGACGCTGAGCAGATTAAACCTTGTGCGTCCAAACGACACGCGGAGAGCTCCTGTCTCTACTTACCATCTGCACGGGATGAACCGGAGACCGGAGGGAGCTGCACAAGAGCCATTCCTGGACGTGGTGAACATCATCCTGCAGCTGCAAGCCCCGTGTGAGTGTGTGTGTGATGGGCCCGTTTGTCCTGGGTATTAAGTTAAGACTGTTTTAAGGCTGCACTGTGTCCTCTTTTCTCTGAACCATTGTGAATAGTGTAAATAAAACCTTGTTCTTCCTTTTTCCAATTCGACTGCTTTTGTGATTTATCCATTGACTAAGCGTGGTACGAATAAGATCGCTAGAACCGGGTTCACCATATAAACGGCACGGATTGGGCTCTCGGTGTGACCTCTCTCTCTCTCTGTGAATGGTCTCACTATTGCCCGCTGCCCCCGAACGATCTCTTCCGTGCTAAGCTCGCTCTGTCGTAGTGAGGTGTGATCGAGAAATAGCACGAACTCTCCCTGTGCCCTGTGCTCTGCGGCCTGATAACAGCACTTGTGAGGTCGGCCTCTCCCAGGGCCACCTATGCCGACGACCTTCCTGCCTGGGCTCCCTGCACGTGCCGTGGACCTCTCAAGGGGACATGCCAGCGAGTGACCGGAGCGAACGGCGCCAGGGACGCATTTGGAGTGCAAACTTTTCCTTCCTTCTTTTCCCCGTGTGAGTGAGTGGGCCCTTGTCCGGGCACTAAGTAAGACTGATTAAGTATCTGCTCTGTGTCTCTTTCCTTTGGCCATTGTAAATTGTATAATAAACCTGTGTTCTTCCTTCCATTTGGTCGTTCACGTCATTTCCACCCATTGGCTTCGCACTGTACGAATCAAACCGCTCAATTGGGTTCAATAAGAATTAACGGCACGAGTCACATGACACGCAAACCGCTCGGCGTATCTGACTAGCGTGGCTGGTGCGAGGTCCAGCACCCGTCTTCCTGGCAGCGTGTGTACCGAAGGTACATGGGGATTCGACCCGATACCCTTCCGCATGCTCGCGACAGGGTGGCGGCTGGAATTGCTCTGCAATCCGCCCCATGAGTATAAAGTGGGTCGCGGCCTCGTGGACTCGAAGGCCCGAGGGGGAAAAGGGTTTAACCCCTCTCTGTACATTGACAGGCTCAGGATCCGCAACAAATTGGTGTCAGGAGTGGGATTCGAGCCGGACACCAACAAATTGGTGTCCGGGAGTGGGGTAATTTGACCTAGAGTGTGCTTCACATGCTCAATATTACGAGCGTACGAAATTTAGTTTTTAAAGACAAATTTATTTTCGTACAATGGCTGGCCAAGGCGACCAAATGCCGGTGGGAATAATAAATGAAGAACTAATGCCCAGGACCAGCAGGAAGGGTTGGTAGAAGGGGAGGAAGTTGAAGAGGGTGCGGCAGT
The DNA here is from genome assembly GCF_964187855.1 of Myxine glutinosa. Taxonomy (NCBI): domain Eukaryota; kingdom Metazoa; phylum Chordata; class Myxini; order Myxiniformes; family Myxinidae; genus Myxine; species Myxine glutinosa. The sequence continues at coordinate 143,032,175 of NC_136269.1, read as the reverse complement.
AGGCAAAGAAAATGGCGGCTCCTCGCACGTGGTGGTGGAAGCCAAACCCGCGGTGCCAGGGGACTGGGGCCTATTTATGGCACAAATGAGGGCCTACATGGTCAAGTCGGGTGAAGACACGCAAGAGATAAGGGATATCATGAATAGAATGAATGGAAAAATGGATGCCCAGGGGGACAAATCCACCCGGGAAATGAAAGAAATGAGGGACGAAATAAAAGCATCTAGGTGTGACATGGAAAAAATGAGGGCAGCATCAATAAAGGACATAAAAAATATGGGGGAGGACATTGGGTGCAAGCTGAGCGGGAAGGTCCTGGTGGTGGGCGACGAGGTGACGCGGTGCGGAGAGCGCGTGGGGAGCGAGCTAGAGCAGAGGACAGCCAAGTTGACCAGGGCTATGAGAGTCGCGACGCAAGAGGAAATGGTAGAGAAGCCGACGATCGTCAAGTTGGGAAAGAAAATTTTGGGGGCGCCGGCGAAGGCTGAGTTGGAAAAGGAAATTTTGGGGGTGCCGACGATCATCGTGTTAGAAGAAAGAATTGGGGCTGAAGAGGCAGTAGAGACGAGGAATAAATCACGGGTGGTGGAGATGGAATCCACGCAAGGTCCGTGTTCGCATCGTGATGCCGTGCTTGCTAACGAAATGAAAAGTTTGCAGGTGCTAGAGGAGAAGCAGGGGAAGGAGAGCCCCGAGGTGAGTGGCGCTAATGGCAGGAATGTGTTTGGCGCGAACGGGGGCTCGGCGCGCTTGGGAGAGAAGCGAGACCCGGGCGTTCACGAAGGGCCCATTGTGCGGTGTACGAGGGAGAGTGGTACGGAGTGCAAGGAAGGAGAGTGTGCATCAGAGTGTGCGATGGCCGAGTGTGCGGGAAACGAGTGTGCACCGGAGTGTGCAATCACGGAGTGTGTGGATGAGTGCACACCTGAGAGTGTGAAAGAAGAGTGCACAGTGGAGTGTGTGAAGGGCGTGTGTGCGCCTGAGTGGTGTGCACCGGAGTGTGTGATAACGGAGTGTGTGGAGGGCGCGTGTGCACCTGGGTGTGCGAGTGTGGAGTGAGTCGCGAGGTGTGATGACGCGGCTCAAGCATCGACACAGACCAGGGTAGTCCTTAGTGGGACGGGTAACGAACACGAGCCCCCGGTAAGTTGTGTGCTGCAGGTACCGGAGGAGATTGGTGCTGCGTCAGTCTCACAAGGACCGGCGTGCACGATTCTTGCCTCCGGCCCCCGCACTGTATGGTTGGCGCGGTATGGCGGTGGCGGCAAGGGCGGTTGGCCAGGTTCGAGGAGAGGGTTGGATTTTCGGAACCACGCACGTTATCGGGTGCGGTGCTCGGATGGTGGCCGGTTGGGTCATCGTGCGTGGGACCAAAGGGCCCCACGCAGGGATGGAGCCCGGCACTTGGGCCCATCAATTCCTCCCCCCTCGGCTCGTAAATGCCGGACAGACACCACATATAGGCGACCAACCACCCGCATGGATCGCTCGGCCCTTCGAGGCCGAGCCGCGACCAAGTACCTCCATAGATGGGGGCTCATAGTTTAGAGGACTGAGAGTAGTGTACCCCACGTGGGGGAATGGGACTGACCATTCCTCACACGGGAGGGGGCCCATGAGCATTAGTTTAGGGGGATGGCAGTGTTAGGCCCATGGAGGGGCCAGCAATGGTTGCCTCCATGGGGCACCGAAGCTAGCCGAGGGAGGGCTAGGATAATTATAGGGATTTAGAAGACCTTAGGGACAAGAGTTAAGTAGTGACACCTGAACTGTAGAGCGGACGTAGAGAGTTTAGGTGGATGTTAAATAAAAGGGTGTGCATAGTGCAAAGGGACGACGAGGGAAGCATGAGCTTTAGGGGAAATTAGGTAGATAGATGATGCTGTGTGTTTGAGGAATTGTGTTGAGAATAAATGGAATTGTGTTTGAGGTGTGTGGAAATATTTGGTGTGCAAAATAAGTGTTGTGCGAGATAAATGGTGTGCAAGATAAAAGGTGTGGAATGCTTGGTGTGGAATGCATGGTGCGAAGGATTGAATGGGGGGAAGTGAAACCCATTCGCGAAAGCCCAGGGGGGTAGTGTAAATCCAGGCAGAGGGCATAAGTAAATTGCATGGATATTGATACCTGAGGTGCGGGTAGTGGAAAGAAGTGTTTTGTAGGGTGCAGTAGACTGTGGAATGGCTCGGCGTGTGGCTTAATTAGTGCGTGTGGTTGTTGGGGAACTCCGCCACTGGTAGATTGTCAGCCAGGTAAGGCCGCAGGTAGGCTCTGGGAGCCGGTTAGGATAGTGTGTGAGTGGGGCCGGAGGATCCCAGGGGAGGACCCGGGTTGCCCGATGCCGAGGTGGGCATAGAGGGGGTAAGTGCCAGGGAGGGCCTTCCCCGATTAGTGTAGTGTGAGGATCTGGCAAGCTTGGGAGGCGGCTTCAGTGGCGGAGGTGCGCAGGTAGGTAGACCTGCTGGTAGAGCCACATGACGCAGCGCCGAAATTGTGCGAGGGCACAGTGCGAAAATTCGTTGGAGTGAGACCCAAATTTGGAGGGCACCACAGTGTGGGTAATGGGAATTCGGGTTCTTAGAACCACATAGTTTAAAGAGGCCGATTGGCAGGGTACGACCCCGGGTAGTTTAAATGAGTAATGTTATTAGTGTAGTTAGGATGAGAAATCCCTTCGCACCATCCACTTCCAGTCACCGAGGAGGACGAGTTTCACACCAGGGCTCTGTAAACTGGTTGGAAGTAAGACGCATCGTGACGTGAGTGAGACATTGTTATGTTCCATCCCTTCCTTCCTGGAGGGATTTGGAGACGGATTTGGTATCGAGGGGGATATGGGAGACAGGATGTAGAGACGGATTGTAAATATAAGGGGGGCTAGGGTAGTGTAGCCAACGGTGGGGGGTACGGACGGTTGGGGACGGGCTTGCTCCGCTCGCTCTTCCGCGTCCCTCGCACCGCACCAGGTATGGTGGTGCCTGGTCACCTTGTTTTTCGCTTGCCACCGTGTGCCTTTCCCTTTGCTTGTTGCGCCTTGTCTTCCCTCCCCGCCCAGGACCATTCTGGAGGCCGAACTGTGCAGCACCATCACACCTGTGCAGCATCCATGCTGCCATGTTACACCGGTGCAGCTGACCTGTGCAGCACTTTGCTGCCAACCCATTTTGCTGCACCCTTGTCACACCTGTGCAGCCGACCTGTGCATCTGACCTGTGCAGCACCTTGCTGCCAGTCCTTTTGCTGCACCCTTGCTACACCTGTGCAGCCGACCTGTGCAGCATTTTGCTGCCACACCCATTTTGCTGCACCCTTGTCACACTTATGGACCACAAGCCTTGTGGCCTCGCACCTCTGCTGTGCCGCATCTTGCTGCTATTCATCTTGCACCTTCGGACCACTTGTTGAGTGGCACTGATGCCACGCAGTTGGACCACATGAGAGTGGCCATGCTGGCATATAATAAAAAGCAATTGTGTGCTCTTGTGTGCCAGGAAGGAAGATGAAAGACTTAGATGGCCCTGATGCTTCATATGGCCTGTATGCAGGTCAGGGCCAGCCGGTTTTGTTAGCCCCACACGGAAGATGCAAGATGCAAGATGCAAGCAGCAAGTGCCATATTAAGTGCTTTGTTTCTCTCCTCCAATTTCTTTTCCAAAGTACAGGTCCTGGGTCATAGCATTGTAAATAAAGATTCAATTTGTGCTTGTAAATATATGTGCTTGTAAATATAAGAATGTTGCCCACCGGCTATGTGTTTAGTTTACAAAATTCCGGAAATACTCGGATAGTTGTGGGTGTGAGTCTGTTAGATAGCTGCTCAACGCATTAGGGGGGACAAATCTAGTGTTAAAAATGTCGCACACATGGGTCAGAATAAATGTTAGGGGGATTACACCTATGTGTCACATTTAAAAGTAATGGTAAATTTGCATGCCAGACTCTACCGGTCGTTCCAATGTTGGGGTCGACTCGGGACGAGTCTGCTGAGAGAGGGGGTAGTGTTGTAGTTTTGGGAATAAAGGTAACCCCCCCTTTTTAGTTAGTTGCACTACAACATGTATCCTCGCTTAGTTTAGTTATTTCCTATTAAATGTAAGCATAGTCCTTTCCTGTGTTAGTATGCGTTGAGCAGGCCAGTAAGAGTAGGCCTCATTTGGGCTAGAATGCCACGTGCTAGGGCCTAGAACAAGTCTGGCAGGCCCGAGGGAGGAGCTGCAGGGGAGTGGCCAGTAAGCGGCAGGCAGCCAATGAACGCTCAAGGGGAGTGGCTAACAACGACGGCCAGGGGAGGAGTTTGGGACATTCGGGTAAGACTCTGGTGAGGAGTGAGCCAGTCTACGAATCCCAGCGAGAGTCGCCGAGTCCCAGTCTACGAGTGTCCCAGTGAGTGAACGAGAAGGAGAGTGTGCTTGGTGTGTCGATATTGCTAGGGCTCTCGGTGTGAATGAACTCTCTCTGTGAACGGTCTCGCTCTTGCCCGCTGCCCCCGAACGATCCCTTCCGTGCTAAGCTCGCTCTGTCGTAGTGAGGTGTGATCGAGAAATAGCACGAACTCTCCATGTGCCCTGCGCTCTGCGGCCTGATAACAGCGCTTGCGAGGACGGTCTCTCACGGGGCCAACTACGCCGACAACCTTCCTGCCTGGGCTCCCTGCACGTGCCGCAGACCTCTCAAGGGGACACACCAGCGAGTGACCGGAGTGAACGGCGCCAGGGACGCGTTTGGAGCGCGTACTTTTCCTTCCTTTTTTTCCCGCGTGAGTGAGTGGGCCCTTGTCCGGGGATTAAGTAAGACTGATTAAGTATCTGCTCTGTGGCTCTTTCATTTGGCCATTGTAAATTGTATAACAAACCTGTGTTCTTCCTTCCATTTGGTCGTTCATGTCATTTCCACCCATTGGCTTCGCACTGTACGAATCAAACCGCTCAATCGGGTTCAATAAGAATTAACGGCACGAGCCACGTGACACGCAAACCGCTTGGCGTATCCGACTAGTGTGGCTTGTGCGAGGTCCAGCACCCGTCTTCGTGGCAGTGTGTGTACCGAAGGTATATGGGGATTTGACCCGATACCCTTCCGCACGCTCGCGACGGGGGTGGCAGCTGGAATTGCTCTGAAATCCGCCCCATGTGTATAAAGTGGGTCACGGCCTCGTGGACTCGAAGGCCCGAGGGGGAAAAAGGGTTTAACCCCCCTCTGTACGTCGACGGGCTCGAGATCCGAGATCCGAGATCGCAGACCATATATACACAAAGAATTAAGTTAAGCACCCCCCCCCCCCCCGTTTTTTTACAACCTTGCACATTACAAGTTTGTTGTCGTCAAAACAGTGTAATATACCCATGATATTGGTTTATTTTCTGGAGAAGTGATATTATGGTCACATAACAACATAACAATCATGCCGTTTTCAATATTTTATTCTGAATAATTTAAGGTGAAAATTTTTGGGAATTTTAGGCATATTTTCACCTCAATTTAAGTATGGAGCTATAGGTCCATCACGGACAGTGTGGATGACGTTTATGTTTTCTAACGTACAGTCATTGTTCTGAGAAGACCTCTAGCGATCTTTGCGTCAATAACGTGTGTAGTACCCACGTGATCGGATCACTGACTCAACCCTACGTCTCATAGACCCTGTAAGCCGTCGTATGCGTTGCTGTGGCAGGTTGTTCCATTCCCGATGTAATGCACGTTCCAATTCATCCAGATTGGCTATTGGAGGGACCATCTTCGCAATTTGTCGTCCCAACATGTCCCAAACGTGCTCGAGGGGGTTCAACCTGCCACAGCAACGCATACGACGGCTTACAGGGTCTATGAGACGTAGGGTTGAGTCAGTGATCCGATCACGTGGGTCCTACACACGTTATTGACGCAAAGATCGCTAGAGGTCTTCTCAGAACAATGACTGTACGTTAGAAAACATAAACGTCATCCACACTGTCCGTGATGGACCTATAGCTCCATACTTAAATTGAGGTGAAAATATGCCTAAAATTCCCAAAAATTTTCACCTTAAATTATTCAGAATAAAATATTGAAAACGGCATGATTGTTATGTTTTTATGTGACCATAATATCACTTCTCCAGAAAATATAGCAATATCATGGGTATATTACACTGTTTTGACGACAACAAACTTGTAATGTGCGAGGTTGTAAAAAAACGGGGGGGTGCTTAACTTAATTCTTTGTGTATATATATGCATGAATGAATGAATGAATGAATGTTCGTTTTAAAGGCCATTTTCCCCGCTAGAGCAGGGGTTAGCCTTGCGGGCCCCATGACAATCATGGTTCCCTGTTTGCGGCAATGTTGTTATGGCCGGATGCCCTTCCTGATGCCAACCCTTGGTTCACGCTCTTACGATGTGCAGGGATATGGTGTACCTATTCTAAATCGGGGTACACACCGTGATCATTCATCCCAACAAGCTGGTACTCAATTTGCCGACCTCGGAAGGATGACAGGCTGAGTCAACCCCCCTCGCGTTAATTCAGCAATCAACCGGGATTCGAACACAGGATCTGAGGATCCCAAGCCGGCACCTTAACTGCTAAGCCAACACCAGGCTATATATATATTTCGTGCCTCCAGCTCCCGCACTGTATGGTTGGTGCCGTATGGCTCTGGTGGCAAGGGCGGTCGGCCAGGTTCGAGGAGAGGGTTGGATTTTCGGAACTACGCACGTTATCAGGTGCGGTGCTTGGATGGTGGCCACACAGTGCACAGTAGCATTGCCCCCCTCCCAGACAATATATATATATTGTTGCGGATCTCGCCGCCGGTCTTCTCCCCTTACCAAGGGGGGATTAGTCCCCTTGTCTTTGACTGGCCGACGGGACCCGGGACCTATGACGTCCTTCCCGGACAGTGCGAAATAGGGTATTAGGACTAGAATCGCTATTACCAAATTACTCGCGCTGCCCTGAAACGAGGAAATAAGCCCCGCACGAACCACGCATGTTGAGACGCCGAGCGGTGCATACACGCGATCGATGCCGTTTATATGGTGAACCCGGTTCTAGCGATCTTATTCGTACCACGCCCTTACCGTCATCGCCTCTGACGCTCCGCCTTGACGCCGCCCCCACGCTCCTCCTTCTCAGGCCTACCTCGTGTTACTCGACTAGTGAGTGAGCAAAGGGCAGCAAATGCTGTGGGCAGCCAAAGCGTAATAACTGAGCGGGTCAGCCAAATGTGGCGCGGGATCAATTATGCCCATTGAGGTGGAATTGGTGGGTGGACGCAAAATTACCGGGACCTAAACTCATATCTTTACACAACGCAGATATTACTAGGGGAAATGGCCTATACTTACATATACTATGACATAACTAATACTACAGGTGGCCTACGTGTTGCTTGTGGACTAACTATGGGGGGCAACCCTTTAACCTTTAATGACCAATATGTGCAAATCTCAAAACCGTAGCACTGCCCCCCCTCCCTTGCCAGACTCGTCCCCGAGTCGAACCCACACAGGTGAGAACGACCGGTTTTGAGAAAGGTTTGGAACTACTCTTTAAATTAAATGTGACACTTAGATGTGGTTTCCCTCTACATTTAATCTAACACCCTGTATGCGACAGTTTTACAACACTAGATATGTCCCACCTACTGCGTTGTGTACTAACTAACAGACTCACACCCACAGCTAACCGAATTGCGGAATGAATTCTCAAACTAAACATAAAGCCAGTGGGGAGCATGTTATTTACAACACTAAACTAATTATTTACTTCTCTATAACCCAGGACCTGTTCTTTTGTGGAAAGAAAATTTGGAGGGAGAAAACACAACAATGCACCAATACACAAAAATGCACAATCAAATGTCATAATCAAAATGTCACATTTGCTGCTTGGCTGCTGCTTGGCTGCATCTTCTTGCTTCCTGCTTCGTCTTCGGTGTGCCATAATAAAAACTTAAAGGTCTTCTTTCCTGACACACCAGAATACAAGGTACAAACCGTGTTTGTTTTTATCTGCCAGCAGGGCCAATCTTAGGTGGTCCGACTGTGTGACATCGACGCCACTTAGAACCAGTGGTCCGCAGGTGCAAGGTAACGTTTGCAGCAAATGTCTGCTCAGCAAAGATGCCAGGCCACAGAACGTGTGGTCCATAAGGTGTATTGGTGCAGCAAAAGGTAGCAGGGGCACCGCACAAGTGTAGCCAGGTGCCGCTGCACAGTTCAAGATTCCTGCACACTTCCCTCCAAAATGGGTCCATGGGTGGGGAGGAAGACAAAGCACAGTTAGCAGAGGAAAGGGTGCAAGGGTACACACAAAACAAGGCAATGCAACATGAGGGCGCGGGAGAGCGAGCAGAGCAAGCTCGTCCCTAACCGTTCGTAACCCCCCATGTCAGCCTACACTACCCCGTGCCCTTACCTGTATTTACACTTTACAAATTCCTCTCTACGTCTTGTCTCCCATATCCCCCTCTAAACCAAATTCGTCGTCCAATCCCTCCCAAGAAGGAAGAGATGGAATTGCACAATATCACACTCACGTCATGATGCGTCTTTACCATCCAAATCGTTCACAAAACCCGGTGTGGAGTTCCGTCTCCCTTGGTGAGTGGATGTGGATGGTGTGAAGAGATTTCTCATCCTAACTATACTCTAATAACATTAACTCAGTTACTCTACCCGGGGCCTTGCCCTGCCAATTCAATTGGCCATCGTTACACTATGTGGTTCTAAAAACCAATTCCCATTGACCATCCTGTGATGCCATCCAATTTGGGTCTCACTCCCCAATTTTTCACTACTGTGCCTTTGCACAATTTCGGGGCTAGGTCGTGTGGCTCCACTAGCAGGTCCAACTACCTGCGCACCTCCGCCACTGAAGTCGCCATCCGAGCTTACCTTGCTCCTTGATCCTACCCTAAATCGGGGAAGGCCCCTCCTGGCTCTCTCACCCCTCTGATGCCCTCTCTGGCATTGGGCTACCCGGGTCCTCTCCTAGGATCCTCGGGCCCCACTGACCACTACTCTGACTGGCTCCCAGAGCCTACCTGCGGCCTCACCTGGCCGGCAGACTACCAGTGGCGGAGTGCCCCAATGACCATATGCACCAACAAAGCCTACACGCCCAACCATTCCACAGACTCATGCATCCAGCCATCCATCCAAGCATTTCATGCTACTTCCTGCACCACAGATGTCAATATCCAATAAATTTACCTAAACCCTCTACCTAACTTTAAACTACCCTCCCCGGGTATTCGTGAAGGGGTCCCTCTTCCCCCATCCACTCCTTTGCACCATACATTCCACACCTTTTACGTCACACCAAGCATTCCACACCACTCATTCCACACCATTTATTCCACACACCAGTTTTCCACTTGCACCCCATGCAAGTCAATTCACACCACACAATTCCACATGTCCTCAATACACCACTTATACACTTCCTCTCGTGATCCCCGACCAATGCCTCATTTGCGCAAGTTCATCCACACACACAATTTCATTCAAATTCCTCATTTGTGCCTCAATCTCAAGCTCATACACACAGCATCATCTAACTAACTACTTCCCTCTAAAACTCGTGCTTTCCCGTCTTCCCTTACACTAAGCACTCCCTCATCATTATCATCCTTCTAATCTCTCTACGTCCCCTCTACCTGTACAAATGTCACTACTTAAATCTCGTCATCTACTGTCATCTCTACATCCCTATCATTATCCTAGCCTGCCCTCGGCTAGTTTACACTGCCATCCCCATAATCTAAAGCTCATGTGCCCCCATGAGGGATGGTAAAACGACCATCCCTCCATACCGGGTACCATTCCCCAATACTACTGCCATCTGTCCACTATACTTGAGCCTCTCGGTGTGGAAATACATTTTCGTCATTACAGCTCGGCTTCAAAAAGCCGAGCAATGCATGCGGGTGGTTGGTCTCCTGTAGGTTGGGTCCGTCCGGCATTTTCGATTCAGGGGAGGAGGCATGCTTGGGCCTAGGTTCCAGGCACCATCCCTACGCGGAGCCTTTCGGTCCCCCGCACGATGGCCCAGCCTTCCCGGTCGGAGCACCACGCCCGCCAGGGGGCGAAGCTCCGACCTCTCTTTCCTCCCCTCGAACCGTGCCGGTCGCCTCTCCCGCCAAGGTGCGGCACCGACCATACAGGGCGGGGCCCGGCACAAATCGTGCACGCCACCGTGGCAACGATCCCCGCCGGCCCCCGCAGCACACAAAGCATCCGACTCACCGAGGGCTCGCGTCGGCTATCCGTCATGCTAAACGCTAACCCCCTGGTCTGGCTCGATGCTTGAGTCGCATTCTCACACCCACACGCGACCCACTCCTTACTCGCACATCGAGGCGCTCCAGTGCCTCCCATACACCCCCTGCATTTGGTTATTGCACTTACTCTCCGTGGATACTCTTTTCTTGCACACTCAGGTGCACACCACTCAGGCGCACTCATGCCACTCACACACTCCATTATTACACATCCTCACACACACCCTGGCGCACTCATACTACTCGCACACTCTGTTATACACTTCTCTTCCACGCACTCCTCTCTCGTTACATCCCCTGTAACACCCATGGGTGTGCACTCCTGCACACACCCAATCATCACCACACACCCTCACGCACACTCTTGAGCACACTCCTTTGTTATGCACTCAGTAACAACCTCGGGTGTGCACTCTTCTGGTACACACCCCATCCACGCACACTTACCCACGGGTGTGCAATCTCCTGTTGCACACCCAATCATGCGCTCTGGTGTGCACTCCCACACATGCTCTGGTGTGCATCCACTCTCACTCTCGGCCATCGCACACTGTGTCACACTCGGTTTCACACTCTTCACACATAAACTCCGTTGTGCATTCGCTCTCACTCTCTGTAACACACTCTCCCGTTACACACTCGCGCTTCGGTGCTGTTCGCACACGCGCACCATTCACCTTCACACATCGCACCATGGACCTTCCACGAGCGCCCGGGTTGCGTCTCGATCCCAAGCACGCAAAAAATCTTTTCGCGCCAAACATTTTCGCGCCATACACGCTCCTAATCACCTTCGGGACCCTTTTCCGCAGCAGCACCTGCAAACTTTCATTTTGGTTAGGCAGCACGGCATCACAATGCGAACACGGACTTTGCACATAATCAATTTCTTCCTCCCACGATACATTTACTTTTTCTCCCATCTCTTCAAACCCAATTTCCACTATAATTTCTTTTTCTAGCCCAACGACCGCCGGCACGCTTAAAATTTTCTCTTCTAATTCAGCGGCCGTCGGCTTTTCCACACCCCGAGTCGCGATTTCTATCCCCTCCGTCATTTTAACTGCGCCTCGCTCAGGCTCGCTTTTCACGCATTCCTCACACCGCGTTACCCCATCGCGTACCAATGCGACTTTCCCGCTCGACCTGCGCCTTATGTCCTCCCCCATTTTTTTTATGTCCCTTTTGGATTCCTCCCTCATCTTTTTCCTGTCGCTCCTCCATTCTTTCATGTTTTCATCATTCTTGACCATTAAGGCCCTCAATCTCATTTCAGCCATAAATAATTGTATGTCCCTAACCGTTGGTACAGTGGGCACGGCTCTCGCCGCCACGTGTGAGGCGCCGCCATTACCAGTTGCTGCACCCTTATCTGCTTCCACTACCAACTGTCCCTCTCAGTCCTGGGTCATTAATTTTCCATTTTCTACCTTCTCTTCTACCCCCACCGGGATTCGACCGCTTTGGCTAGCCATGGCACGAATTTAATTTAGATGTTAATAGTAAATTTCGGTCGCTTGTAATTTTCGAGTGCGTTAAGTGCACTTCGGGTCCCAATCCAAACTCCTGACACCAAATGTTGCGGCCAATATTACATTTGGTGTCCAAAATTTTGTCTAACAAATTTTGTCCCAGGTTCCAAATCTGCACTCCTGACTACCAAATGTTGCGGATCTCGCCGCCGGCCTTCTCCCCTTACCAAGGGGGGATTAGTCCCGCTTGTCTTTGACTGGCCGACGGGACCCGGGACCTATGACGTCCTTCCAGGACAGCGCGAAATAGGGTATTAGGACTAGAAACGCTATTACCTAATTACTCGCGCTGCCTTGAAATGAGGAAATAAGCCCCGCACGAACCACGCGTGTTGAGACGCCGAGCGGTGCGTACACGCAATCAATATCGACACACCAAGCACACTCTCCTCCTCGTTCACTCGCTGGGACACTCGTAGACTGGGACCCAGCGACTCTCGCTGGGACTCATAGACTGGCTCACTCCTCACCAGAGTCTTATCCGAATGTCCCAATCTCCTCCCCTGGCCGTCGTTGTTAGCCACTCCCCTTGAGCGTTCATTGGCTGCCTGCCGCTTACTGGCCACTCCCCTGCAGCTCCTCCCTCGGGCCTGCCAGATTTGTTCTAGGCCCTAGCACATGGCTTTCTAGCCCAATTGAGGCCTACTCTTACTGGCCTGCTCAACGCATACTAACACAGGAAAGGACTATGCTTACATTTTATAGGAAATATCTAAACTAAGCGAGGCTACATGTTGTAGTGCAACTAACTAAAAAGGGGGGGTTACCTTTATTCCCAAAACTACAACAATATGTATAAAGTAAAATGCCCATGTCAAAGGGAACAAACTTGGTTTCCACCAATATATGTCAAATTGAACAGCTGTTGCCATTGGTCATGATTTCTCCAACAGATGGTAACAGCTGTTCAATATATAAACAGGACTTTTTAATGGTCATGATACAGACCTAAATCCCTACAGAACAGCAATGGGCACCACCATGTTGTGTGTGATGTTGTTACCACAATATTTGGTGAAGAAGATTCTTTCATTTCATGCAACTTCTGGTCCCTCTAGTGGAATTTGACTGTTTTAAAACATTGCCTAACATTTCTTTACATGCAGGTGTAATACAGGTATTTTGGATTGAAGTTGGTAAATTTGGGATTCTATGATCATATCAGCAATGAATACATTTATGGATAAACATAAACATATGTTCAGGTAAATGGACTGCACCTACACCTACACACACACACACACACACACCTGCGACCTCATGCCTTCAAGCAATATTTTCACGGAGGGAGGTCATTCACCCCTAAGAAAGAGTCAAGAGTCGGTTTTATCTTACATAACCTTACAACCACTTAACCATGGTAATGGGGGTGGGAGGGGTCACCATGGTAATGTGGGGATGGGGGGACTTACCCTTAAACGAGTCGGTTTTATCTCAAATAACTTTACAATTTTTTTCACGTATTGGATGATATGTTTGTTTAACAAAGTCACAGTATTTGTCAACATTAAAAACTCTTTGAACACATGAACATCTCGTCGAAGCTGTGCACCTAGCCGAGAGCAGTTTTCATCCACCGGAGATGAAATCGGTCACCATATTGTTTTTTTTATTCCTTCCTCCACATTCCCAGTACTCGTTCTGAGTAAAGAACAAGCCTTAATTAGCACAATGGAGACATTGGATCCTCTTCCGCACTTGTTCTTGTAGCAGGATGGAGCTGTTCCCCTCCGCCAAGCCCTTCCCACGTCCATCTTCACCCATCAGCACAATTGAGAAAGGCTCAGTGTATGTGAAAGCTGAAAGCGATATCACCCAATATGTATAACCCGCGGGCTATGTGATGTAAATTAGACATTCCGAGCGCAAAATTACTCCTATTGGACATCATTTGAATATACTCTGGTGGTCATTTATTGAGCATCTCGAAGAACCTGTTGTGAAGGGCAGTTTATCACCACTGAGTGTCTGCTCCCATTTATATATATATAGAGAGAGAGAGTAAACTATTAGTGTGATAAACTCCATTTTATACGTTACTCAGATATCCATTTCATGTCAGACGAGGAACATTCCTCATTTTGTCTCCAATACGTATCAGTCCTGAGTTTGGATACATTCCGATAAAATATATTTGTTTAATCGCGTACCCGTACCGGTATCTATACAAGGTGTGCAGTTAGAAGTGTATGCATTCAGGAGTGTGTGCAGCCATGAGTGTGTGCAGCCATGAGTGTGTGCAGCCATGAGTGTGTGCATTCAGGAGTGTGTGCAGCCATGAGTGTGTGCAGCCATGAGTGTGTGCAGTCAGGAGTGTGTGCAGTCAGGAGTGTGTGCAGTCAGGAGTGTGTGCAGTCAGGAGTGTGTGCAGTCAGGAGTGTGTGTATGCAGGAGTGTGTGCATTCAGGAGTGTGTGCAGTCAGGAGTGTGTGCATTCAGGAGTGTGTGCAGTCAGGAGTGTGTGCAGTCAGGAGTGTGTGCATTCAGGAGTGTGTGCATTCAGGATTGTGTGCATTCAGGAATGCGTGTATGCAGGAGTGTGTGCAGTCAGGAGTGTGTGCATTCAGGAGTGCGTGCATGCATTCAGGTGTGCGTGCAGTCAGGAGTGTGTGCAGTCAGGAGTGTGTGCAGTCAGGAGTGTGTGTATGCAGAAGTGTGTGCATGCAGGAGTGTGTGCATTCAGGAGTGTGTGCAGTCAGAAACGTGTGCATTCAGGAGTGTGTGCATTCAGGAGTGTGTGCATTCAGCAGTGTGTGCATTCAGCAGTGTGTGCATTCAGCAGTGTGTGCAGTCAGGAGTGTGTGCAGTCAGGAGTGTGTGCAGCCATGAGTGTGTGCAGCCATGAGTGTGTGCATTCAGGAGTGTGTGCAGCCATGAGTGTGTGCAGCCATGAGTGTGTGCAGCCATGAGTGTGTGCAGTCAGGAGTGTGTGCAGTCAGGAGTGTGTGCATTCAGGAATGCGTGTATGCAGGAGTGTGTGCAGTCAGGAGTGTGTGCATTCAGGAGTGCGTGCATTCAGGAGTGCGTGCATTCAGGTGTGCGTGCAGTCAGGAGTGTGTGCAGTCAGGAGTGTGTGCAGTCAGGAGTGTGTGCAGTCAGGAGTGTGTGTATGCAGGAGTGTGTGCATGCAGGAATGTGTGCATTCAGGAGTGTGTGCAGTCAGAATGTGTGCATTCAGGAGTGTGTGCATTCAGGAGTGTGTGCATTCAGGAGTGTGTGCAGTCAGGAGTGTGTGCATTCAGCAGTGTGTGCATTCAGCAGTGTGTGCAGTCAGGAGTGTGTGCAGTCAGGAGTGTGTGCAGTCAGGAGTGTGTGCAGCCATGAGTGTGTGCAGCCATGAGTGTGTGCAGCCATGAGTGCGTGCAGCCATGAGTGTGTGCATTCAGGAGTGTGTGCATTCAGGAGTGTGTGCAGCCATGAGTGTGTGCAGCCATGAGTGTGTGCAGCCATGAGTGCGTGCAGCCATGAGTGTGTGCAGCCATGAGTGCATGCAGCCAAGAGTGCATGCAGCCAAGAGTGTGTACAGAACTCACGTTCGATGAGATATCTAATGAAGTTTTGGGGCAGATTGGTGACACACACGTGACGCAGGTATGTTGAAGTGTATATTGATATAACAACTTCAACTGGAAGTTGGCACACACGAACACTTCCCAACCAGAGGCAGAGACCCCTCGTGTTTGTGTGATTTCGAAAGACCGGTAAGGAATATTGTGGAGAGAAGAGGAGGAGGGGTGGAATAGGAGGGGGAGGAGAATGATTGTGGAGGAGGAGGTGGAGGAGGAAGAGGGGTGGAGGAAGAAGGGGAGGAGGTGGAGGAGTAATTGGGAGGAGGCGGAGGAGGCAGAGGAGGTAGAGAGGAGGAGGTGGAGGAGGAGGAGGAAGAGGAGGAGGAGGAGATGGTGGTGAGGATGGGGAAAGCTGCTCGTGACACCGAAGGGGGACGAAAAGTTTGTGGAGAGAATGTAATAAGAAGTAATTCATAAATGGATAAAGTAGGGAAGACTATATTGCTAATAAAGCTAATAAAGTAATTCACAATGGCAGATGACTATGGTATACATGGATTAATTACCATGGAATTATATATCGGTGCAGTATATTGTACGAATATGTATCGATACCCTAACCATTTTCCATCACACCCAAACCCCAATATATAAACCATTTCATACGTCATAAACACCTCATTTTATTATTGCACCACAAATTTATTGAAGGTATTGAAGCATTCACCTATAAAATGGCCCATGCTCAAGAACCATCCATAAATTGGTGTAAACCTCACCCTCCCTTCACCTTCTTAACTCACCTTACTTCATGCTGACCTTTTTGAGTCGTCGTCCATGGTAATACTCTGTGGAGATCGCTCCCTGGAATGATAATCCAGTTTGGTTGAGAATATTACCTGCCATCTTAATTCATCCTTCTTTGTGATTGAGTGATAAATGCACTCATATTGATTATTATATGAATGGTCTGTAAACACTCATTTGCTTGATTATATGAATGGTCTGTAAACACTCATTTGCTGATTAAATGGATGGTCTGTAAACTCATTTTGCTCATTATATGCATGGTCTGTAAACACTCATTTTGCTCATTATATGCATGGTCTGTAAACACTCATTTTGCTCATTATATGCATGGTCTGTAAACACTCATTTTGCTCATTATATGCATGGTCTGTAAACACTCATTTTGCTCATTATATGCATGGACTGTAAACACTCATTTTGCTCATAATATGCATGGTCTGTAAACACTCATTTTGCTCATTATATGCATGGTATGTAAACACTCATTTTGCTCATTATATGCATGGGCTGTAAACACTCATTTTGCTCATTATATGCATGGTCTGTAAACACTCATTTTGCTCATTATATGCATGGTCTGTAAACACTCATTTTGCTCATTATATGCATGGTCTGTAAACACTCATTTTGCTCATTATATGCATGGTATGTAAACACTCATTTTGCTCATTATATGCATGGTCTGTAAACACTCATTTTGCTCATTATATGCATGGTATGTAAATACTCATTTTGCTCATTATATGCATGGTATGTAAATACTCATTTTGCTCATTATATGCATGGTATGTAAATACTCATTTTGCTCATTATATGCATGGTCTGTAAACACTCATTTTGCTCATTATATGCATGGTCTGTAAACACTCATTTTGCTCATTATATGCATGGTCTGTAAACACTCATTTTGTTCATTATATGCATGGTCTGTAAACACTCATTTTGCTCATAATATGCATGGTCTGTAAACACTCATTTTGCTCATTATATGCATGGTCTGTAAACACTCATTTTGCTCATTATATGCATGGTCTGTAAACACTCATTTTGCTCATTATATGCATGGTCTGTAAACACTCATTTTGCTCATTATATGCATGGTCTGTAAACACTCATTTTGCTCATTATATGCATGGTCTGTAAACACTCATTTTGCTCATTATATGCATGGTCTGTAAACACTCATTTGCTCATTATATGCAAGGTCTGTAAACACTCATTTCGATGAATGGTCGGTAAACACTCATTTTGCTCATTATATGCATGGTATGTAAACACTCATTTTGCTCATTATATGCATGGTCTGTAAACACTCATTTTGCTCATTATATGCATGGTCTGTAAACACTCGTTTTGCTCATTATATGCATGGTCTGTAAACACTCATTTTGCTCATTATATGCATGGTCTGTAAACACTCATTTTGCTCATTATATGCATGGTCTGTAAACACTCATTTCGATGATTATATGAATGGTCGGTAAACACTCATTTTGCTCATTATATGCATGGTCTGTAAACACTCATTTTGCTCATTATATGCATGGTCTGTAAACACTCATTTCGATGATTATATGATTGGTCTGTATATACTCATTTGTTGATTATATAAATGGTCGGTAAACACTCATTTTGCTCATTATATGCATGGTATGTAAACACTCATTTTGCTCATTATATGCATGGTCTGTAAACACTCATTTTGCTCATTATATGCATGGTCTGTAAACACTCGTTTTGCTCATTATATGCATGGTCTGTAAACACTCATTTTGCTCATTATATGCATGGTCTGTAAACACTCATTTTGCTCATTATATGCATGGTATGTAAATACTCATTTTGCTCATTATATGCATGGTCTGTAAACACTCATTTTGCTCATTATATGCATGGTCTGTAAACACTCATTTTGCTCATTATATGCATGGTCTGTAAGCACTCATTTTGCTCATTATATGCATGGTCTGTAAACACTCATTTTGCTCATTATATGCATGGTCTGTAAACACTCATTTTGCTCATTATATGCATGGTCTGTAAACACTCATTTCGATGATTATATGAATGGTCGGTAAACACTCATTTTGCTCATTATATGCATGGTCTGTAAACACTCATTTTGCTCATTATATGCATGGTCTGTAAACACTCATTTCGATGATTATATGATTGGTCTGTATATACTCATTTGTTGATTATATAAATGGTCGGTAAACACTCATTTTGCTCATTATATGCATGGTATGTAAACACTCATTTTGCTCATTATATGCATGGTCTGTAAACACTCATTTTGCTCATTATATGCATGGTCTGTAAACACTCGTTTTGCTCATTATATGCATGGTCTGTAAACACTCATTTTGCTCATTATATGCATGGTCTGTAAACACTCATTTTGCTCATTATATGCATGGTATGTAAATACTCATTTTGCTCATTATATGCATGGTCTGTAAACACTCATTTTGCTCATTATATGCATGGTCTGTAAACACTCATTTTGCTCATTATATGCATGGTCTGTAAGCACTCATTTTGCTCATTATATGCATGGTCTGTAAACACTCATTTTGCTCATTATATGCATGGTCTGTAAACACTCATTTTGCTCATTATATGCATGGTCTGTAAACACTCATTTGGTGATTATATGCAAAAAAACAATGGATGACAATTTCTTATTATTATTTCTAAATCTTACTTCATATTTATCGTTTTGCTCTGTCTACATGTTCCATTGCTTTGATTTTAGGTCATTGGCATCCACATGAAGACCAGAACACCAGGCGTTTCCTCATTGACCATGATGCCTGATGCCTTTTCGTCTTCGGCCAAGGTGTGTGTGTCTTTTATAATTTGGAGCACACCTTTTATCTTTATGGTAAGATGTGTGCGCATCGTTTCGACACCATTTACCAAGCACTTTGGTGTTTGGACGAAAGTACGACACTGTGTAGCTTCTGTCACACTGTTTTGATTATTAATGTTTATATGTAGAATTGATTATCAACAGAGCTTGAGCTAATGATTTATGAACAATGCTCTCTCGTACAGGTATGAATCTTGTGACGAGCCAGGTGACACATTACTCCCACATTGTTTGGTGGTCCATTGCAACCATTCTCTCTCCATTCCTCCATTTTCCATCCTTTTCTTCCCAGCACCCTCCTCCCCCAAACCACCCAAGTACCACAGTTACACCCCATCTTTCCCAAACACCCCCATTAAGCCATGTCTCCACTATTACCCCATCTATGTTAACACTTCACCCATTTCCAAGAATATGATTATTATTAGTTATTGTTTGTCGTGGTAGCAAGGCCACGACGCTGAGTGCAGGTGTGCCTACATCCCAGCGATCGATGGTGTCCCATCAGGTGTCAGGTCTACCTACCGACGGAGCCATAACGAAGGGAGCTGTCACCACCGTCTCTCCCTTAAGCCACATGACCCGTCATACCCATCGTCCCTTCCTGAGCTTACTCGCAACCCAAGGACCGCTATCCTCCTGGGGGAATAATCCATGCTTCGAGGAGAGATCGCCAGCTTCCTTGATAAGTGTATCACAAACTTCCTCGAGCACAGGTACCCACATCGGACACCTGTGTCCTTCAAACGCCCCTCTTTCGCTGCTGCTTACTTACATACAAGTTGTGTTCCTATAACGTCTTTTAAACAAACCACAAAAAGATCATCGTGGTCTTTCTTACGAGATTATGGACCTTGTATCCTTCAAGCAATACCACGTCAGCACATTTACACCTCGGAAGCAACTCTTCAATCCTTTATTTTTCACAATGGCGGTTTCTTTAAACATTTGGGAAATGCATTTTGAGTTAGGCATAGTTTTAGTTCGACCCCTGTGACAATCGAACCTAAAAAATAATCTTATATCTCAGTGGTCTCATGGACAAAACCTATTGGTCTAGAGTAGGTAGCCCATCAAACTTCAGAGGAGACGCATGGGACCAACCCTTCCATGTCCCCTCAATTATTTATTGAGTGTTGACGTTAAAGATCCCACGGTGGGACACAGTGTGAAAGTTAAAAAAACAATAGGGAAAAAATAATGGATGACAATGGAAAAAAACAATGGATGAAAATGCGAAAAAACAATGGATGACAATGGGGGAAAACAATGGATGACAATGGAAAAAACAATGGATGACTGGAAAACAATGGATGCCAATGGAAAAAACAATGGATGATGGGGGAAAACAATGGATGAAAATGGGAAAAAACAATGGATGACAATGGGGGGGAACAATGGCTGACAATGGAAAAACAATGGATGAAAATGAAAAAAAAACAATGGATGACAATGGGAAAAACAATGGATGACAATGGAAAAAAAACAATGGCTGACAATGGATGACAATGGGAAAAACAATGGATGACAATGGGGGAAAAACAATGGATGACAATGGGGAAAACAATGGATGAAAATGGGAGAAAACAATGGATGAAAATGGGAGAAAACAATGGATGAAAATGGGAGAAAACAATGGATGACAATGGGAAAAAACAATGGCTGACAATGGAAACAACAATGGATGAAAATGTGAAAAACAATGGATGACAATGAAAAAAACAATGGATGGCAATGGAAAAAACAATTGATGATAATGGAAAAAAACCATGGATGACAATGGTGAAAAGAAACATAGACAATTGAAAAACAATGGATGACAATGGAAAAACAAAAACATTGAAAAAAACAATGGCCATTGTTCAGTTGCATGCTAATGATGATAGAAAAGTTTATTTTGGAGATAGATTAATATAAAATGATACAAATTGTTATATCGGTATCTATAAATGAGCACATTCATAGGTTGCTCCTGTGCATTAAAGAATGTAAATGAAACAAAAAGGTAACTCTGCTTTACGCAAATATGAAAAGAAACTCCATTGCCTTTTCCACAAAACTACTGAATGCAGTAAAGGTCTTCCTAGGGTGTTGTGACAATTATGTCGAAAACACATTCAAAGGATAAATAACATTCTTGGATCTTTCATCGATACCAGACTCGGTGGCGCATCCGCTCTGAGTCCGATTCAAACCTTGTCCGAATCATACCATAGACTTTAAAAACGGCATGTGCTGCTTCCTTGCTTGATGTTCAGCATTTAAAAGGATTAAGCACGGACAAGCAATAATGGGAAGGCAATGGGAAACCATCCAGTACAACACTTGCCAAAGAAAAACTGCTTCAGCAGCACCCTCGCTCTGTAAAGAGTACGGTACATCAAATCAAAATCCTTCATCGAATGAAAGAAATCGGTGCTAACGATACCGATGTGAAGGAAACAAACCTAGCTTTGTTTTCTGAACGGGGAGAAGTCTTAAGATTTGTTTTCCCTGAAATCTGTCTACCCTTATTCCGTATTGTGCCCTTTGTCTGCCAAGCACGCAAATGACATTTGACATCATGAGTGAAATTTCTCTCCCTCTCCCTCTCTCTCTCTGGATCATCGAGTGTAAAAGCAGATGCAGAAAAAGTCTGAGCCCAGTCACGTGTGTTTCCCAAATTGCAAAAGCAGAAATGAAGTTGTCAAGAAAAGAATGTCTTGAAGTGTCAGTGAGACAGTGTCCCAGTGGGGGGGACAGACATCTTGCTGTGTTATAATGCTGTACTGTAATCCACATTTCTCACCGTTGTGTCTCCCTCATGGCTCTTTTAGTGGATTGCCAGGGTCCACAACCATCCCCCTCGTCCCTCTTTCCCTCTCCAATCCTCCGAAGACTCGCTTCCTCCTCCTCCTCAACTCCCCACCCCTACTGCGTGCCCCTGACCCCCTTTTTGCAATAAAAACGACACCGAACGCATTTCCATGAGCAATATCCGATGGCAGTTTCTTTTTTCTTTTTTTTTTAAATTTAGCCTCAAAGCAGAGACGAAAACAAGGCTGAGCAGCAAACAAAGAAATCTCATTTCAATTCTGCCCTTTTGATAAGGGGGATTCCTTTTGTGTTGCGCGGATGGAAAAGGCTGCGGAGGAAGGGGAGCGGCCATGTTTTGGGGGTATAGAGAGACCCGATGGTGCAGAGGGAGGGTGGGAGACAGAGTGTGGCTAAACTGGAGGAGGTGAGGTGCTCTCAGAGAGGCGGGAGGTGTAGGGGGAACAT
Organism: Myxine glutinosa; assembly: GCF_964187855.1. Lineage (NCBI taxonomy): Eukaryota > Metazoa > Chordata > Myxini > Myxiniformes > Myxinidae > Myxine > Myxine glutinosa. The sequence goes on along the minus strand of NC_136269.1, from coordinate 143,009,920 downwards.
AAGAGTGTGATAATTTTTCTCTCCTTGGCAAACTCTGAAATTGAGTATTGGATTTAGGTTCCAAATGCCAGAGGGGGAACGCGGCGGGGAAGGGCAGTCCAAACAAAGTGAGACCCGTGTCACAACAGTGACAGAGGGTCCTTTGTCAAAGGGCCGTTCTCTGAGCACGGGGTGCAGGCCTTGTCAGCCTGTGAAGAGTGACCCCCGAACATTGGAAAGCGGTAAAATCCGACAGAGATTGTGAAGGCTTGATTCCTTTTTTCTGGCAGAAGTTTGGGTAAGTAAGACCTTGTTTGTGTGCACCTGAGTGCACGTAATGCACAGATCCATTACTTCTTTGCTCCCCTGCTCCTGGCATCGAAACGGCTAAGGAATCTACGCAACACTTTTACAGCTTACGGATGTAATAAGTTTTGCTCTTGTTTTAACCTTAGTTTTCTTACATTGCTTTGCTTTCCATTGTCCGTGTCAACAACAAAAAAGAAAGGCTGGCCTTGTCAAGCCAGACAGCCAGGCCATCCACAGCTACTGGCTTGCCTCGAGGCTTCCCGCAGTTAATGTCAACTTTGGAAAATGCGAGCTACTGGCCCATCTCCCCTGGGCCTACTCAAGCCCAAATGAGATCTGCCTCACTTAGGAAGAGATGCCCGGCCTATAGGCAGTCACCGTAAAACCTTTGGGCATTTTTTGTATTATTTCATTACTTTTATAAAACCAGGCAAGGCCCAGCTTGTCTTATGTGCCTGTAATGTTCAACGGCTTGTCCTGGAGATTATTGCAGGAGGACAGTTCAAGGTTGATATAGACTTTCTTTATTGTAGAAAATGTAAAAATAACACTTCAATTGCTGAAATGTCGTGCAATATCGACATTGGTTTAAAGTATTCTGGGCAATACTAAGATGGCGGCCAATATTGCTCCATGTGTTGCGGAACATAGGTGTATCATCAGGTTTCTTGTAAAGGAGGGCATCATAACGATTTAAATCAAACTAGACTATCTACACAAAGTGTATTTAATGTGATTTTATGTAAGTTATGTGTCGAGTTTAAGAAAATGGTTGTGAATTGGTCACTGATCTTGAGTATTCTAATCCCCAACTGACTGCTGTCACTCAAGCAAGGTGAACAGAGAACTTTGGAGAATAGTCGGATGACCTCACGTAGGATTGCAGAATAATTACGTGTGAGTGTTGGAAGTGTGGAAGCAATCATTCATGCTCAATTGAAATTCAATAAAAGTTGTTGCATGGGGGGAACCGAAAGAATTCATTTGTAATCAAAAGGTAATGGTGGTGGCCATTGTACCAGAACTCCTGGAACGCCAACAGAGGGAGGAGGTGGTTTGGTGAAGAAGATTGTGACAGTTGATGAGACCTCGATCCATTATTTCAGGTCAGAGACAAAGGGAGCCATGAGTGGAGAGGCCTTTGGTCTCCATCACCAAAAGTATAAAAAGGCTCAGCCATCAGATTTTTGGAACTAACAACGGTACCTGCCCTATGGGCGGGGCTTCAATTGGGAGGCCCAAATGAAAAGGCAAAAATATCAGAAATTGAAGGGTTTTTTTTATTTTAAACGATTTATATAAACATCCGTTAAATCGTATCACACGCAAATCATCAAAATCTAAACAGTATTTGTAGAACTTCAATAAAAGCCACATCACTGTTCATATCGGTAAATATTATTCCATCGTGTTTGGAAAAACTGGAAAATTGGAAAAATTTGAAAAAATTTGGGAAAACAATTTAGCCTATTTTACTCCAGGGGTCCCAGGATTACCCACCCAAAATATCGTTGCGATCGGTTCAGCCGTTTTTGCGGTACCTGGGAACAGACAGACAGACAGACATTTGGTGAATTATAGTAAGATTGTGTTTTCGAACATTCAAGGTAAAATTCACCTTGTGGGAAACTACTGAGTGAGACAAGCAATACAATTGTGCGAGCTGAGACAGCACGCATCATGGCCACAGACAACGCCATGATGTTTGCTGTCTCCGGATTGGACCTCACTGCCGGATAATTAATGCTCGTTCTAACATGGGAATTGTGACCAGGACTACTCCCAGCAGAGATGGCTCATTTTTTTTAATACCAGAGAGTATACATTTATTTATATATATACACACCTTCATGCCAATTATATATACTTACAGTATTTAATCACAAACGTCTTTGAATGGTTCACCGAGTCAGTGACTCCTATCTTTTCAATAAAACTTTTTGAACAATTCAATAAAATTTCTTGCATATATCTTTTCATCTTTTCAATATAATTTTCGCTGGTTATACGGTGTATACTGGAAGAACCCGCTCCATACGGGCTTGAGGGGGGGGGGGGGGGTTGGGAGAGGGGATGGAGTTATGGTATTTTCCTTATTCAAACGTGTAATTCATTCAAAACACCTCACAGGACTGGAAAACTTGGGAACAGGAATACTGCACAGTAAAGGGTGGGATGTGCAATACCCTCTCGCACCTGTAGGCAGACTGGAAGTTTGGGACGATCTCACAAAGGTTGAGGGACTAGTTCAGTGACAACACAGATACACTGCCACAAAATAGGTATTTGCTTTCTTCTCTGAAACTACACACACGATTTCGATGACACTTGACCACAACCTTAATCACCCGTGATGCACCAAAGTTTATTGACGGCATTATAAAAATCTGGGTTAAAGGGGGTCTACCGGGTCTATGGGAATTGGGATCTATGGGAATCTACGGGTGGGGTGGGGGGAGGGGGACTGGTCCAAGTGTTTTATACTTCTGCCACCCCCCCCTCCCCCCCCTTTCCTTCCCATGCCTCCTCCCTGCAAGCCCTCTCCCTCTCACAGATCTCCCGATGTCCGTGCTCTCAAATGTTGTACTCGTGTGCTTCCCCCACTCTCCCCACCTTGTCTCCCGCTCCCTTTATTTCGTCTTGTGTCCGTTTGTTTTTTTGTCATTAATGTTAGCTCCTACACAAGCCTCGATCTTGAATACAAAAAAAGAAAAAAAAGTCCCAACAAGGAGATTTGTGTTCTACAGTGTTCAAGTATATAATTAAATTCATATAAAATAAAGATTTTAAAGGTTGTAAAAAAAAAAACAATTCCAGAAGTTTACCCCTGTTGATGCCTCAGCTATTACACCACCTTATCCAACATGTAACATTTGTTATTCGTGATTGTTATTTGTGTCCTTTATGACGTCCTTAAAAACAGTAGGTTTCCCATTTGGAATGATTTTCAATTCTGTTTGATTGACAGACAGACAGAGTAAAAATAAAAACTATCTCACTCCTCAATCATGGACAATCGGGACAAATTCAGAGCCAAAGTTCTGCTAAACGACAGGTTCATTTTTCAATTCATGGTCAAAATAAAACATTCCATTGAAAATAAGTAAGAAAATTCAAAATAAATATGAAAATAATAAATAAGAAAACAAGTGAAAATAAGACACCAAAATTCGCCACCATAGGTGGATGGAGGTTATGTTTTCACCCCTGTCTGTCCGTTTGTCTGTCCGTTTGTGAACAAGATATCTCAAAAAGATTCGGACGAAATTTGGCGGAGATGTACCGTATGTGACAAGGACGATTCGATTCAATTTTCATGTAGATCCGGATCCGGATCCAGCTAGTAGAATTTATTAAGTGATTCTTCACTATTGGGAGATGGGGCCAAAAACGATATGTAGCAGGATATCTCAAAAAGTTATGGACGAAACTTGGTGGACCGGTTGTGTGTGTGAAAAAGACTAATCGTTTCGATTTTGGTGAAGATCTGAATATAGATTCGGATACAAGAATTATTTAATTTTTAAGTGATTCTTCACCATTGGGGGATACGGCTAAAACTAACATATAGCAGGATATCTCAAAAAGTTATAGATGGATTTGGACGAAACTTGGTGGACAGATTGTTGGTGGGACAAGGAAGAATCGATTAAATTTTGGTGAAGATCCAGTTCCAGCTAGTAGAATTTTAATCGTGATTCTTCACCATTGAGTGATATGGCCAAAAACGAGGGGTAGATCAGGGTATGAAAGACTGGACTTTATCAGTGATGATTCCTGTGATTGGTTTTGATTAAATGTGATTCTGTATTGTGATTTTCTTGTCTACTCTGAGATACAAAACGTAAACTGATCACCTGGCGGAGGTATGCTCTCTACTGAGTGCCGTTCTCGTAAATGATTGTAATCACTGCACAATAAAAACCTGTAAATGAAAAGAGTTTAAGAAGAGGAGGGTGGAAGTGACTTCCATACCACCCTGTACATCAGTGATGAAGTCATCCACCACAATTACCACATTTGGGGAGCGAACACAAACCTCAGGACTGGCAACATTAAAGAGACTCACCAAGAATCAATGTCTGGTGGTCTCTCAGGGAGTCACACATCATTGGTCCTTTCTCTATATTTTGAAGAAGAAGCAACAGTGAATGGTGTACGTAACTTTGCAATACTGTAGAATATTAAATCTTACACATACCACCTTTTACCACCAAGACTAGGCCCCCACCACGATGTTTTGAATGTTTCTTGAATTATATCTTCCCATCCAAGAGGATCGGTAGATATGGACCAATTGCTTAGCAATCTCGATCACCTGACCTGTCCTCAAAGGACTCCATTTCATGGGACCACGCAAAACTATTGTTTACACAAAACTATTGTTTACGCAAAACTATTGTTTACGCAAAACTGTTGTTTACGCAAAACTATTGTTTACGCAAAACTATTGTTTGCGCAAAACTGTTGTTTATGCAAAACTATTTTTTACGCAAAACTGTTGTTTATGCAAAACTGTTGTTTACGCAAAACTATTGTTTACGCAAAACTATTGTTTACGCAAAACTATTGTTTATGCAAAACTATTGTTTACGCAAAACTATTGTTTACGCAAAACTGTTGTTTACGCAAAACTGTTGTTTACGCAAAACTATTGTTTACGCAAAACTATTGTTTACGCAAAACTATTGTTTACGCAAAACTATTGTTTACGCAAAACTATTGTTTACGCAAAACTATTGTTTACGCAAAGCTATTGTTTACGCAAAACTATTGTTTACGCAAAACTATTGTTTACGCAAAACTATTGTTTACGCAAAACTGTTGTTTACTCATCAAAACCACATTCTTTGGATGAACTTAGTGATTATCACAAATACAATTCATGAAATTACTCAGCACCCCATATATTTGACCTTGCATTTGAATTTGATCTCACCTCTTATAAAGGGAAGAGGAGGAGGAGAAGAACTCAGCAGCAACTGGAGAATATTTTCAATAAGTTGAAAAATCGGATTGATCGGTGTGACGAGAGGTGACAGTTATGTTGAAGCCTAAAAATTTCAACTGTATTGGGTAAAAACTGTATGAATTATGCTTTAATGTGTAATTTCCACTTTGCTTCTGTCATGTGTCCATCAAAAGTTGTTAAAGGTGCACAAGGACTTCATAAATAAACGCACGCACGGTATTAGGAAGTTTCAAGCCTGACCTATTTAATGATATTTGAGGACTCAGTTAATGTCCCGTATCAAAGTATTTATGGTTTAATGTACCATTTATAAACAACCTTTAACTTAAATGCTTGCCGGACTTTGCATGAGTCAATCAGAGGTTTGAGCAATGGATAAGACTGGAATAATAGCAGTGATGAAGTTCCTCCACAAGAAAGGGTTAACCTCAAAGGCAATCCATGAGGACATGTTAACACCACTGGGGTAAGGTGTCCCTCCGCTTGCCACTGTAAAAACGGAATAGTTCCATTTATTGGAGGGAGAATCAGCAGTGAGGGACCAGCATGACTTCACTTGCTCCTGCATGGAAGAGATGGAAAGCAAAACATCTCAAAAACATATTTTTCATAAAGATCTATTTAATTAAAAGATCTCCATGGAAAGCAAAGGCAACCGATTTTGTTTTCCAGATTACTAGTGCTGGAGACCACAGCAGAGTTTATGTCACCATGATGAGAACAGCAGCCTGTTCGACAAGAGATGTTGAGCAGAAACAGTAGATAATAAATATTGAGTATGATAAGCCCCTTATATACTATAACTGCTAAAAGTAGAAGAGCAAACAACATAAGTGCCAAAAAGTCAAAGATTAAAATTACATTTTAAAATGCTATACTTGAAGCTGGGGTTCTCCTGTGAATCATGAGATGCTGGTGGACCTCCTAGGACAATGAAATACCAGTTGGACCTGCTGGGAAGAATGAGGTAATGATTGGACCTGCTGGGAAGAATGAGACACAGGTTGGATCTTCTGGGAAGAATGAGACACTGATTGCACCTGCTGGGAAGAATGGGACAGGTTGGATCTGCTGGGAAGAATGAGACAGATTGGATCTGCTGGGAAGAATGAGACACAGGTTGGATCTGCTGGGAAGAATGGGACACAGGTTGGATCTGCTGGGAAGAATGGGACACAGGTTGGATCTGCTGGGAAGAATGAGACACAGGTTGGATCTGCTGGGAAGAATGAGACACAGGTTGGATCTGCTGGGAAGAATGGGACACAGGTTGGATCTGCTGGGAAGAATGGGACACAGGTTGGATCTGCTGGGAAGAATGGGACACAGGTTGGATCTGCTGGGAAGAATGGGACACAGGTTGGATCTGTTGGGAAGAATGGGACACAGGTTGGATCTGCTGGGAAGAATGGGACACAGGTTGGATCTGCTGGGAAGAATGGGACACAGGTTGGATCTGCTGGGAAGAATGGGACACAGGTTGGATCTGCTGGGAAGAATGGGACACAGGTTGGATCTGCTGGGAAGAATGGGACACAGGTTGGATCTGCTGGGAAGAATGGGACACAGGTTGGATCTGCTGGGAAGAATGGGACACAGGTTGGATCTGTTGGGAAGAATGGGACACTGATTGGATCTTCTGGGAAGAATGAGACAGATTTGACCTGCTGGGACGAATGAGACACTGATTGGACCTGCTGGGAAGAATGGGACACAGGTTGGATCTGCTGCGAAGAATGAGACACTGATTGGACTTGCTGGGAAGAATGAGACACTGATTGGATCTGCTGGGAAGAATGAGACACTGATTGGATCTGCTGGGAAGAATGGGACACCGATTGGATCTGCTGGGAAGAATGAGACAGATTGGATCTGCTGGGAAGAATGAGACACTGATTGGATCTGCTGGGAAGAATGAGACACTGATTGGATCTGCTGGGAAGAATGAGACACTGATTGGATCTGCTGGGAAGAATGAGACACTGATTGGATCTGCTGGGAAGAATGGGACACAGGTTGGATCTGCTGGGAAGAATGGGACACAGGTTGGATCTGCTGGGAAGAATGGGACACAGGTTGGATCTGCTGGGAAGAATGAGACACTTATTGGATCTGCTGGGAAGAATGGGACACAGGTTGGATCTGCTGGGAAGAATGGGACACTGATTGGATCTGCTGGGAAGAATGAGACACTGATTGGATCTGCTGGGAAGAATGAGACACTGATTGGATCTGCTGGGAAGAATGAGACACTGATTGGATCTGCTGGGAAGAATGTGGCACAGGTTGGATCTGCTGGGAAGAATGGGACACTGATTGGATCTGCTGGGAAGAATGAGACACTGATTGGATCTGCTGGGAAGAATGGGACACAGGTTGGATCTGCTGGGAATAATGGGACACTGATTGGATCTGCTGGGAAGAATGAGACACTGATTGGATCTGCTGGGAAGAATGGGACACAGGTTGGATCTGCTGGGAAGAATGAGACACAGGTTGGATCTGCTGGGAAGAATGGGACACAGGTTGGATCTGCTGGGAAGAATGGGACACAGGTTGGATCTGCTGGGAAGAATGAGACACAGGTTGGATCTGCTGGGAAGAATGAGACACAGGTTGGATCTGCTGGGAAGAATGGGACACAGGTTGGATCTGCTGGGAAGAATGGGACACAGGTTGGATCTGCTGGGAAGAATGGGACACAGGTTGGATCTGCTGGGAAGAATGGGACACAGGTTGGATCTGCTGGGAAGAATGGGACACAGGCTGGATCTGCTGGGAAGAATGGGACACAGGTTGGATCTGTTGGGAAGAATGGGACACAGGTTGGATCTGCTGGGACGAATGGGACACAGGTTGGATCTGCTGGGAAGAATGGGACACAGGTTGGATCTGCTGGGAAGAATGGGACACAGGTTGGATCTGCTGGGAAGAATGGGACACAGGTTGGATCTGCTGGGAAGAATGGGACACAGGTTGGATCTGTTGGGAAGAATGGGACACTGATTGGATCTTCTGGGAAGAATGAGACAGATTTGCCCTGCTGGGACGAATGAGACACTGATTGGACCTGCTGGGAAGAATGGGACACAGGTTGGATCTGCTGCGAAGAATGAGACACTGATTGGACTTGCTGGGAAGAATGAGACACTGATTGGAGCTGCTGGGAAGAATGAGACACAGACTGAATCTGCTGGGAGGAATTAGACACTGATTGGACCTGCTGGGAAGAATGAGACACTGATTGGACCTGCTGGGAAGAATGAGACACTGATTGGATCTGCTGGGAAGAAATGAGACACTGATTGGATCTGCTGGGAAGAATGGGACACCGATTGGATCTGCTGGGAAGAATGAGACAGATTGGATCTGCTGGGAAGAATGAGACACTGATTGGATCTGCTGGGAAGAATGAGACTGATTGGATCTGCTGGGAAGAATGAGACACTGATTGGATCTGCTGGGAAGAATGAGACACTGATTGGATCTGCTGGGAAGAATGGGACACAGGTTGGATCTGCTGGGAAGAATGGGACACAGGTTGGATCTGCTGGGAAGAATGAGACACAGGTTGGATCTGCTGGGAAGAATGAGACACTGATTGGATCTGCTGGGAAGAATGAGACACTGATTGGATCTGCTGGGAAGAATGTGGCACAGGTTGGATCTGCTGGGAAGAATGGGACACTGATTGGATCTGCTGGGAAGAATGAGACACTGATTGGATCTGCTGGGAAGAATGGGACACAGGTTGGATCTGCTGGGAAGAATGGGACACTGATTGGATCTGCTGGGAAGAATGAGACACTGATTGGATCTGCTGGGAAGAATGGGACACAGGTTGGATCTGCTGGGAACAATGGGACACAGGTTGGATCTGCTGGGAAGAATGGGATACAGGTTGGATCTGCTGGGAAGAATGGGACACAGGTTGGATCTGTTGGGAAGAATGGGACACAGGTTGGATCTGCTGGGAAGAATGGGACACAGGTTGGATCTGCTGGGAAGAATGGGACACAGGTTGGATCTGTTGGGAAGAATGGGACACTGATTGGATCTTCTGGGAAGAATGAGACAGATTTGACCTGCTGGGACGAATGAGACACTGATTGGACCTGCTGGGACGAATGAGACACTGATTGGACCTGCTGCGAAGAATGAGACACAGGTTGGTTCTGCTGCGAAGAATGAGACACTGATTGGACCTGCTGGGAAGAATGAGACACACACTGAATCTGCTGGGAAGAATGAGACACAGACTGAATCTGCTGGGAGGAATTAGACACTGATTGGACCTGCTGGGAAGAATGAGACACTGATTGGATCTGCTGGGAAGAATGGGACACCGATTGGATCTGCTGGGAAGAATGAGACAGATTGGATCTGCTGGGAAGAATGAGACACTGATTGGATCTGCTGGGAAGAATGGGACATAGGTTGGATCTGCTGGGAAGAATGGGACACAGGTTGGATCTGCTGGGAAGAATGGGACACAGGTTGGATCTGCTGGGAAGAATGAGACACTGATTGGATCTGCTGGGAAGAATGTGGCACAGGTTGGATCTGCTGGGAAGAATGGGACACTGATTGGATCTGCTGAGAAGAATGGGACACTGATTGGATCTGCTGGGAAGAATGAGACACTGATTGGATCTGCTGGGAAGAATGGGACACAGGTTGGATCTGCTGGGAAGAATGGGACACTGATTGGATCTGCTGGGAAGAATGAGACACTGATTGGATCTGCTGGGAAGAATGGGACACAGGTTGGATCTGCTGGGAAGAATGGGACACAGGTTGGATCTGCTGGGAAGAATGAGACACTGATTGGATCTGCTGGGAAGAATGGGACACACTTGGATCTGCTGGGAAGAATGGGACACTGATTGGATCTGCTGGGAAGAATGAGACACTGATTGGATCTGCTGGGAAGAATGGGACACAGGTTGGATCTGCTGGGAAGAATGGGACACAGGTTGGATCTGCTGGGAAGAATGGGACACAGGTTGGATCTGCTGGGAAGAATGGGACACAGGTTGGATCTGCTGGGAAGAATGGGACACAGGTTGGATCTGCTGGGAAGAATGGGACACAGGTTGGATCTGCTGGGAAGAATGGGACACAGGTTGGATCTGCTGGGAAGAATGGGACACAGGTTGGATCTGCTGGGAAGAATGGGACACAGGTTGGATCTGCTGGGAAGAATCGGACACAGGTTGGATCTGTTGGGAAGAATGGGACACAGGTTGGATCTGCTGGGAAGAATGGGACACAGGTTGGATCTGCTGGGAAGAATGGGACACAGGTTGGATCTGCTGGGAAGAATAGGACACAGGTTGGATCTGCTGGGAAGAATGGGACACAGGTTGGATCTGCTGGGAAGAATGGGACACAGGTTGGATCTGCTCGGAAGAATAGGACACAGGTTGGATCTGCTGGGAAGAATGGGACAGTGGTTGCAAAGTGCTTGCGAAAAGACAAACATATTGTCAAGTTTAACTGGTTCAAGACTATTCCCTGATTGTCATGGTAACCCCGATCCGTGCTCATGAAACCAAACGTCACAATCGGCTAATCACAATGGAACAATTTGAGGATGAATTGTTCGACTTTCAATTCCCTTCAGCTTCAAGATACAAAATTATTCAAGAATGCTTTGGTGTGTTGATATGTTATTGGTGAAATGGATCAGTAAATCCCGAGATACATTTTACATAAAAACATTCACTTCAAATAAAATCATTGATGATCTTGGAAAAGTATGGCGATGTAAAGGATGCGGATCACACAAAATGTCTCACCTTCTCCCCCCCCCCCCCTAACCCCCTCGACCTCCATAAATCTCACCTTTAATCGTACACCCTATGTTTGTAATCTTTATTTAGTTCTTTCATGAGCCGCGACCTCCATATTACAACAAAATTAAAAGATGTCCGAGGATGTATCGTATTTTAGAAAGTGTTTGACTTCCCGTAATGGCCAAGAGAAGAAGCAACAACGATAGGCCTCATGATAGCCGTTTGTTGTGCGTTCAATCTCTCTTGAGGACATCATCCATTTCCCACCGCTTTTAACTCTTTCTTCGATGCATGGCGACGTGGGCCTATGAATCGACACCATCGTGGTTTACAACCGACCAAATGCGGTGGACGTAACGCTTAACTCCACACTCTTTGCTCTAAGGCCATGGAGAGTGTGCAGTGTAATAAAAGTCTCGCTCTGCTGTCATAATGCTTGATGATAAAAAAAGAAAACTCCGAAAACGTCATCAGGAACGTTGCCTCCACCCAAAACCACAACCCCCTTCCGCTGGGTCTGCAGAAGTAAAATTGATTTTTCTATTTTCCGTGACAAGTGATGAGTGATTATTACCAGAGCTGAGTCAAAACTAGGGGAAGGTCCATTTCCCCATTTATTGATTTTTTCCTTAAATGCGACTTTTTTTCGGCAGAAAACGGGTTATGTATGGTGTCCGAGTTCGCCTGCGGCCTTGTTTCATGAGACATGTGTGTGACTGGGCGAGTGTCTGACAGCCTCCTGGACATTTTTGTGTCTGTTTCGAAAGGACGGCGTTTGAATTGAGATCATTTGATGTTACGTGTCCGTCGTGTCCGAAATCAAGAAACAAAATTACTAAACAAAACCAAAAGGTAATGTGAAACACGACAGCCTTTTTTGTGATTTCAGACATGTACTTTACCTTAAGACAAATCTAACAAAAGTATATACAGATTATAAACATTCTCCGAATAATCATAACTTAAAAATTAATGTAATGGAGCTAATGCGTACATGAATACATATATCATACACATATATATGCTGGGAATATATATATATATAAAGAAATGTATATATATATGTTGGAACCCATCTATGGATCGGTCCCATCGGCCGATGGGTCTGACCCATCTGTGGATGCACGAGAAATGACAATGCAGACCCATCGGCCGATGGGTCTGCGCCATCTGCGGATGTGTTGTTCACCTTGAAGGAATGTGTTGACAGAATGGTGCTCTTCAATCAGGTACACAGTCATTGGAATTACATGTGGTAGGAATTTAACAGAGATGATTTTTAAATGTTTAACAGATTAAACCACATGTCACGGACTGCTTTATAAACATTTATGACATCAATTGCTTATTTTTAGGTTCAAATAAACATACTCATCCACCATTGATGCATAGGAAACACAGATGGCTTCACCTTCAAGGTGAACAACACATCCGCAGATGGCGCAGACCCATCGGCCGATGGGTCTGCATTGTCATTTCTCGTGCATCCACAGATGGGTCAGACCCATCGGCCGATGGGACCGATCCACAGATGGGTTCCAACATATATATATATATATATATATATATATATATATATATATATATATATATATATATATATATATATATATATATACTGTATATATATATATATATATATATATATATATATATAATATATATATATATATATATATATATATATATATATATAAATATATATATATATATATATAAATATATATATATATATATATATATATGTATATATATATATATATATATAAATATATATATATATATGTATATATATATATATATATATATATATATATATATATAAATATATAAATACATATATATAAATAAATATATATATATATATATATATATATATATATATAAAAATATATAAAATACATATATATAAATAAATATATATATATATATATATATATATATATATATATATATATATATATATATATATATATATATATATCTTATATATATTGTTGCGGATATGGGATTTGCATCCATCCATATCCGCTTGTAAATATTCCCCTATTTCCTCAATACTTCCCAACTATCCCCAATCCCCCATTCCCTAGTCCCATTTTCTGTAAACAACACTCTGTAGACCCGACCTCCCCCTATTTCCCCCATTAAATGTCGCACCCAGGTTCACCGCATCTCATGTAAGACAACTATAGGACATCTTGCTAGTTATTCTTAGTCTATGTCAGTTAAGGACTCGTTTCCATTAATTCTGACTCTTCGTTGCACCAGAATGTGATTGTATGGCACCGTTAGGAAGTTTAGGACCTCCCAATACCTCCCCGCAGCTCTTCCTCACGGTTCAGCAACAACAACAACAACAGCAGCGGCGGGCGCGGGGAGTGCGCGTCCTCACTTCCGGCTTGGTTGGTAGGGGGTGTTGGGAGGGCACGAGGCCTTCCCCACGAGCCGCCATCAAACATGTGCTCGACGGGGTTACCCAATAGGGGCTCCCTGTCAGCTCCTCGTCAAGGGCGGAGCCCGGTAACCCCCGCACCCAATGGAAGCGGCGGACCGGTCCCATCTGGGGCAGAGCCAACCAGCCGAGGGCGTGTCACTCCCCGCTGAGCATGCGCAGGAAGAGGGAGGTGACGTCAGATGCGCGCTGAGCTTGGAGAAGAAAGACGCCACCTCCGAGCGCTGTGAGGCCTCCCTGCATCTTTTGGACCGTGCTTGATCCTGTCCCCGAGCCAAGGTGCACCTTGTGCTATCGAACTACCTGTCCTTCCCTGCCATCAATCCCTGTGTAAGTCAGTCTTGTTCCGTTTGTCTGTGGTCTGTCGGGGATAAGATAAGACTGTAACTAAGTGCCTATCTCTTCTGTGTCTTTTACCTCACTCTACCTTGTAATCTACCCCTTTTCTCCACCACTAATTATATCCTCCTCCGGAGGTCTTGAGAACCGTACCCCTTGCGTCGTTTCATCTATCCCAGTCGTTGTGTCCTTTCCATCATTGATTTAGCGTAGCGCGATTTGGCCAACGTTCGAGTGGAATCGGGTGAGTTGGGGAAGAATCGGGGGAACTGTTAGGTCGCGGTGGACCATCCGCTCGGCCCATAATAACATCTAATCCGCGATCCGTAACAATATATATATATATATATACATAAGTTCAAAACATACCTGGTCACAAGTGTACTGCACTGACCGGGTCCTCAGTCGAGGTCCTCACCATCATCCCGTTTCGGCCCTTCAACCTCGATACGGTCAGCTAAAGTGAGCCAGCAGGGGCGCATACACATCCACATGCAGAAACTAAACCTGGATGCGTACATACCCCCACCCCCAGCCAGTGCGAACGCAGACTACAACAACACCTCCGCATCCAGAATCCACAGCACCAAAGAAACATGGTGGAACACTCAAACACCCACCTTCATACCCTTCACCACTCACCAACAAAACACACCAGATCATTCATACACACACATACACAAACAACACCAACCAACCACCTACCTACCCTTACAACATACACCACTCAACATACAAAAACACACACACCCATGCAAAAACACACACCCTCACACACTCACTCACTCACTCACATACACAAAATAAGAAATAATCGTAACAAAAAAAAAATAAAAAAACACACACAACCAACCACCAACCCTTACCAACATGCACCACTCATGCAAACATACAAAACCATTCATGCAAAACCACACCCACACATGACCCACTCCTGCAACACACACACACACACACACACACACACACACACACACACACACACACACACACACACACACACACACCTCCATTTCTATTCCGTAACCTCAACCTACATCGTTCGACGTGCCTCCATAAACTTCCTCCATATCCAAAATGAGCCTTTCAAGGCAACCTGGGCCACCTTGTCACACATCCTCCTTCTTTCTGTCCCCCACACTCCCAGCCAAGCAAAAAATGCAGAAAAGGGATTGCCAATATAACCTCTACACCCCACCTCAAATGGCTGACACGAAACTCGCCAACCCTTCTCCCGGCACTCTGCCTCCAGCTCACTGTACTTTCCTCTCTTCCTCTCGTGCACCTCCTCCATGATCTCTTCCCAAAGTACAGACAATTCCCCTAAGATGGACCTGTCTTGTTGCACCTGACCAAATGACAACGTCAGGCCACAACCTTGTCACACAGATCTCCTCTGGGAATACCAATTGTGGCTTTAGGTCTGCCACCACCTGCCAATCACAAGCATCTGACAGCCCTCTTGCTTTCCACCTCCTCCTCTTTCCACCTCTTACCACGTGGCCCTCCTTGACAAACCACACCTCTCCCCCATCAGTCTCCTTCTCCATTCTTCTCTCTCAAGACCTCAGCACCTCTTGTTGCACCATCTGCACCACCATCGCCAGCACCTGATCATGTCGTCACCTGTATCTTCCTGCTGCCAATGCTACTGAACATGCATTCAGTGCATGCTGCACCGTTCCCACACCTCCACACAAATAACATCTCTCCTCCTGCCCCAACCCCCACAATCTCAAGTTTACTAGTGATGGAAGCACATCATATGTTGCCCGCAACAGGAATTCAACAATATTGGCTCCATCCTCCAAATCTCTTGCCACTTCAACATTGCCACAACACCTTGCTGTGCCTGACCGACTGCTTTCACATATCTCCCCTCCTCTTCCTTTCTTCTCACCTCCCTCTCAACCATCTTCCTCCTCTCTTTCACACATGCCTTTCCCCATCGCTCATGCTCCATCCACCCCAAGCCATGCTTCCCATGCTGTACCATCCCCATGACCTCCTCCTGTTGCAACCGCTCCTCCATCTCGTCCACCTCTGCTCTTGCATTCCACTTCCGACTTCCCTTCTTCTCTGGGAGAGCATTCTTTACCACTGCATCACTTGAATCCCGCAACATCATGAACTCCCGCACCCTCACCACCTTAAACTCCTTGGTTAATGATGTCAAGGGAAACTGGAGTTTTCCACCATGACCATTAGGGTGGAGTAAAAATATCATTTTAAAATTTTTTATAAGCTAGTATATGGGAAATGTGCCAAATGACCATAGAAACAATCCTGCAAAATTATAATTATTTCTGACCACTCCTTCATCGCCCTCAATCTGATTGAAATTTTGGCATATTATCGCATTTCGACATGTATCGCATTTCGTGATACATGTTTTGATCCGCCATTGACCACGAGGTGACTTGGAGAAGAAGGGGGGCAGGGCGCCAGAACAGGGTGTGGCCCACCCCCGCGTCATCAAAGGCGTGGCCACAAAGCCCTCAGCCAGCCAACCAGGGCTGAGGAGCGTCACCGACGGGGGTGGTTTGGTGAGCTGCGTAGTGATACGCACCCCGTTTATATTAGCACTGGCTGGGACTATTTATGCCAGATGAGACGATTTGCTGCACTTGGGCGATTGCTGCACTCCTGCCACCCCCCTTCAATTCGTGTGAGTGAGTTCGTGTTGTTTGTGCTGTCTGTTTGTCTGTCTGGGGAACCCTAAGTTAAGCCTGTAATAAGTTGTTTTTGTTTGTTTTCAGAACGATGGCGGTCACAAGAGATCAAGTTACATGCGTGATATTTGGAGCTCCACGAAACATCCAAACTAACGTTCTCCCAACGTACGCTGATGTCATGAAAGGATACCTTCAATCTCGGCAACAGCTTAGGACGGAGAATGGCAAATACCCTTCATTTGGTGACATATCTCACAAACTGTGCTATGAAATTCAAGAGGTATGGGAAACGGCCTCTCTTCCAACGGTATCGCACGCGCAAGCGATTGAAAAACTCAGATCTTTCCATGACAAGTACAATTCAATCCTAAAAGTCTACAAGGGAAGAAAGGATCAAGCCACCTACAAACAACGACTCACAGACTTTCTCGACAAATCTAACAATCTGTTTGATCTTAGCAAATGTAAATGTTCTGACATGGTGTCTAACTGTAACTGCTTGAAAGAACATAAAGTGCCGCAAAAAGAGCGAGAGTTCCTTCAAGACCAGAGAGGACCGAGGAACATGGTAATTGGCGGAATAGATCAAGAAGAGACATCAAGATTGAAGAGGAAAGCGGAAAGAGAAGAGACCAATCTCAAACGAATGAAAACTCACTACGAAGATGCCAAAAGTCAGATTGCTTCTACGTATGACGAAAGCTAAGAAGACTACGCGGATAGCGCGACTGACGATGAGTATATTTCTGAATCAGTTAATCTCCAGAGCACACCAAAACCGGTTCGACAACAGCAACAAATGACGATCTCACTACCTTCGCTCGCTAAAGCCTGCGACCGAACTGGCGTCTCTGACAGATCAGCTGCTATATTAGCTACATCAGTTCTACACGATCTCGGCGTAGTTTCACCAAAAGACCGCTCTAAAATAATTGATCGCAGCAAGATCCACAGAGAACGTAGAAAAACTCGAGAAGAACTTCAAAGTGATGTCTGCACCGTCATAGAGGGACTATACTTTGATGGCGGGAAGGATAACACCATGACTCAGGTTCACGGCACTGACAACAAGAATCACCGAACAACAGTCAAAGAAGAACAAGTCAGCATCATCGCAGAACCCGGTTCATCGTACTTCAGCCACACAACTCCATCATCAGGATCCAGCAAAAGCATTGCAGAGTCTTTAGTCGCTAGTCTGAAGGAACAGAATGTGAAGACAGAGGACATCAATGTAGTCGGGTGTGACGGCACTAATGTGAATACGGGACATACAGGAGGTGTTATACGACAACTGGAAGAAACCTTCAATCGTCCACTGCAGTGGCTGGTATGTCTTCTTCATGCCAATGAACTTCCGCTGCGGCATCTGTTCGAGGAACTCGATGGCACAACTACAGGCCCGCGTGGATTCTCAGGACCCATCGGAAAACGTCTATCAACGTGTAACGAACAGCCTGTAACATCGTTTACGCCAGTGAAACTGAGTCAGGCATTGCCGAATGTGGACCCGAGAGACTGGAGTACAGACCAGCGATATCTCTCGGGCAATGGCATTAGCGAAGGTGAATGCAGCGTCGATCTGGCCCTACGAAACCCTGGATGCCTGAATCACTCTCGGTGGCTTACAACAGCTAATAGAATACTCCGACTGTACGTCAGCATCAAGACACCACCCGAGAAGTTGAAAACCATGGTGACATATATCATTCGAGTGTATGCTACAATGTGGTTTTCCATCAAAGTCCACTCGTCATGCAAAGATGGAGCCAGGCACATCCACCAGATGATCGTCAAGTCACGATACCTTAGCGCTAAACACAAGAAGATCGTTGACCCTGTTATGCTCCACAACGCGTACTTTGCACATCCTGAAAATATACTCCTGGCCATGATAACTGACCATCGACCTCAAATACGAGAATGGGGCTTGCGGGGAGTGATGAAAGCCAGAGCAACAGACAGACAGCCTACTGGACAAATACAACGGTTCAAGGTCCCCGCTAAACTCAACTTTGACGCAGTGGAGTACTTCGACCTAATTGACTGGGGAGCGTGCGCCATCTCGGAGCCTCCTGTGATCCGAGGCATGTCAGACCCTGAGCTGAAGGAACTTATCACGATGGATGTCACCCCAACTGTCCTCTTCCCTAAATTCCCTTGCCACACACAGGCTGTGGAAAGGACTGTGCAACTCATGACCGAGGCTGCTCAGCTGTGTGTGGCAAGAAAAGGTGAGACGGCTTCATCCGTGCCCGTGTCGCCTCGCGACAGATGATGCCATCGTTTGAATCGAAGCGCGACTTCACACACTTCACATTGTAACTGTGTGACTGTAACATTCTGAGACAAACTATAATAGACCTATGATTTGAATGCATCTATGAGCTGTTTTACTATGTTGCATAGTATAGTAAAATAAAAAGTTACTGAGGGAGATAAAAATATTGTTCAATTTTAATACAATTTTAACACAGTGCTCTATAGATGTAATGGCACCTTTTGGCATATCTAGCTAGTTAAAATAAATAAATAATTTTTTTGGGGCTATTTTCACTCCACCCTAATGACCATAAAAGGCAATGTTCGTCAAACAGCGTGGCACTCCCAACCACCTCCTCACAAACCCACTCACCACAACCTCCATCCTCTCTACATGCCCAATTGCAATATCATACATCATCAATGGCCACAATACTCGTGGCATCAACCCAAACTTCAAACACCATACCTTCAACTTACCTGGCAAACCACATCCATCAATCCTCTTCAAACCTCTCAAAAGCTTGTTGCTCACCTCCTCCACTCTTCCCACATCATTCAACTCCACTGTATACCATCTTCCCAAACTCTTCACAGGGGCCTCTACCAATGATGGAACCACCTCCCCTCCCAGCTCGCACCTGTGCATGTTATCCACCACTCCTCGTCTCACTACCACACTCCTCGACTTTCTTGCTTTAAATCCCATTCTTGCCCACCGCATCAACCTTTCCAGTCGTCCCAGTACCTCCACTGCTGCATCAGGCGACTGTTGGACAACTATCAGGTCATCCATGAAAGCAAACATTGCTGGCAACCTCTGACCAGGGGCTAGCTCCACTGCTTTCCCATGTACACTCACCGCACGTATCAACAACTCCATAACCAGCACAAACAAAATAGGGGAGATGGTATATCGCATCGGGATTCCCACTTCCAACTTCTGCCACTCTGTTACATAGGACTGTGTCGCAAACCGCATCCAAAACTGATCATAATATGCCATCAAAAAATCCCTAAATCTCCGTGGCACCCAAAAGAAATCCATGGCATACCTGATCAAGGCATGCGGCACTGACCCATATGCATTCTCCAAATCCAGCCAAACCACCGCCACATCCTTCCTTTGCCTCTTTGCCTCCTGTAACACTTGCCAGACCATTGCCGAGTGTTCAACGCATCCTGGTGATCCTGGTATTCCTACCTTCTGCACAGAATAATCCACAAAACCATTCTCTCTGATGAAACCTGAGAGCCGTGCCGCAAAGACACCCATCAATATCTTCCCATCCACATCGAGCAATGATATTGCTGGTCTAAACTGCTCCAGTGTCACAGCCTCCTCCTGCTTTGGAATATAAACTCCTTCTGCCCTAGTCCATTGACTGGGCACCACTCCTTGCCTCCATACCACCTTCAGAGCCTTCCACAGATACTGCCTGATGCCTTCACAACTCTTAAACACCTTGTATTGCACTCCACTTGGTCCTGGAGCCGATGCCCCCCATGCCTTCCTCAAAACTGCCTCAATCTCAGACATCTTTGGCTCTGACAAATCAAATGGAACACCTGGCTCTGTCGGTCTCACCAATCCTTCGATGTCCTCCACCACTTCGTTCCTCATTGTGTCTGCATCCGTGACACGCAGGTGACCTTCCAACTCTTCCTTTGGTACCTTCAGTGCACCAGATCGAGACTGCTCCAACAGATCCTTCATAAACTGAAAAGGCTTCTCAAAGAACCTCTTTCTCTTCCTCTGCCTCTCCTTTCTTCACCTCTTCATCCTTTCCACTCTCTTCAACTTCACCAACCTCATCCTCACCTGCTTCATCAACACCTCAAGCCCATTCCTCTCCCATTCCACTGCCCTCTTCCATCTTCCATTCAAACTCCTCAACTCCATTCTCAACTCATGGATCTCCCTCTGCCTCCTGCCCAAACATGCCTCCTTCTCACCCCTCTCAACACACTCTTTCGCTCCAAACGTGACACATGCATACTCAAACACAATCTCATTCATCTTTCTCAATCTATCTTCCACCCTTCCTTTCAACCTATGAAGTGCCCCCACTTTCAACCTATATATATATAAATATTATATATATATATATATATATATATATATATATATATATATATATATATATATATATATATAATATTTACAGATACAATATATATATTTATATATATTATGTACAGTGTGTCCCACAAAACATCACTTTGTGGAAATATCACCACTTTATATTTAAAATATTGTGCACCCTATCATCACCTTATCAATCACCTTGATGAATTCCATATGTGATGCCTTTGCAAGATTATTGACATCACCTGGCAAGACAGAATACCTAACACCTTGATCATAGACTGCTGTGGCATCCAAGGAATTGAGTATTTCCTGATGCAAGCTCAGCTTTGGTGGTCACGAGACCTCATACGCATGGAAGACCATATAATCCCAAGAGCGCTTTTTAATGGACAACTTAAATTTGGTAAACAGTCATGTGGTGGACAAATAAAGAGTTATAAGGATGTCCTTAAGTCTGCAATCACGTCTTGTGAGAATATCAGGCCACAACCAGGTCAGCTTGGCGTAACATTTGCCGCAAAGCCCTGGACCACGATGAATGTGGGAGACTTGCTATCGAGAGACAGTGGAGGCAAGAAAGGAAAACCTGCCAATGTCCATCTCCGCGAGGACCAGTCCACACATGCGATGTGCGTGGTAGATGGTGTGGGTCCCGCATTGGACTGTACAACCATCACACTGCACAATGTTTAGTGAGCACACCAATGAAGGGGAGGGATTCGTCAAAAGTGACGACTCACACCATCATATTGTTACGTTTATGGGGGGTAGGTCAAAGAATACCGTAGGAGAGATAGGATTGTATAATTAATAGCATGGAACGTGTGACATGCAGAAGAAATCTTGATGTAATAAGTAGGGAAACTGTAACTTAAGGTTGTTTAAATGTTCTTCACACGGGGAGGGGGGGGGGGGGGTGAAGCAATGCTAATTAGTGGTAGGGTTTAAGGATAATTCTCCCCATTGCGTGCTTACCCTCTGTAATGTTCCCTTTACGTTTTGCTGCCACGGCCGACCATGCACCTCCTTTAAATTACACTTATCGCCGACAGAAGCCAAGGAAGAGCCTGGGGCGGACTCAGCCCTGCCTCAATGGCCCAAATAGCCGAAAGCCCCACTCACGGGAGATGGAGAATCAGGGGGGCAGTCAGAAAGGTCATCAGCCCACTCCCCGAGGGGCGTGATCTATCCCTTGTATTTGGCCATATCACTCAATGGTGAAGAACCACTTTAAATATTCTACTAGCTGGATCAGGATCTTCACCAAAATTTAATCGATTCTTCCTTGTCACACACACAACCTGACCACCACGTTTCGTCGAAATCCATCTATAACTTTTTGAGATATCCTGCTATATGTTAGTTTTAGCCGTATCTCCCAATGGTGAAGAATCACTTAAAAAATTAAATAATTCTTGTATCCAATAATGGTGAAGAATCAAAATTAAATAATTTGAGTACCAGTTAACTGGTAATTCCCTGCTTGTCGTAAAAAGGCGACAAAAAGGGTTGGCGTCAGGAAGGGCATCCGGCCGTAAAACATTTGCTTCAAAAAGGGGACCAAAAAACAAGAACAACCATGGTCCCCGAAAAGGCCAACCCCCGCTTTGCGGGGAAAAATGGCCTCTAAACGGTGGTATCCGAATCCATATTCAGATATTCACCAAAATCGAAACGATTCGTTCTTTTCACACACACAACATGTTCACCAAGTTTTGCCCAAATCCATCCACAACTTTGAGATGTCCTACAATGTATAGTTTTTGGCCATATCACTCAATAGTGAAGAATCACTTTAAAAATTCGACTAGCTGGATCCGTATCCGGATCTTCACCGAAATTGAATCGATTCTTCCTTGTCACACACACAACCGGTCCACCAAGTTTCGTCCAAATGCGTCCACAACTTTGAGATATCCTACTATGTATAGTTTTTGGCCATATCACTCAATAGTGAAGAATCACTTTAAAAATTCGACTAGCTGGATCCGTATCCGGATCTTCACCGAAATTGAATCGATTCTTCCTTGTCACACACACAACCGGTCCACCAAGTTTCGTCCAAATCCATCCACAACTTTGAGATATCTTACTATGTATAGTTTTTGGCCATATCACTCAACAGTGAAGAATCACTTTAAAAATTCGACTAGCTGGATCCGTATCCGGATCTTCACCGAAATTGAATCGATTCTTCCTTGTCACACACACAACCGATCCACCTAGTTTCGTCCAAATCCATCCACAACTTTGAGATATCTTACGATGTATAGTTTTTGGCCAAATCACTCAACAGTGAAGAATCACTTAAAAAATTCGACTAGCTGGATCCGTATCCGGATCTTCACCGAAATTGAATCGATTCTTCCTTGTCACACACACAACCGGTCCACCAAGTTTCGTCCAAATGCATCCACAACTTTGAGATATCCTACTATGTATAGTTTTTGGCCATATCACTCAACAGTGAAGAATCACTTTTAAAATTCGACTAGCTGGATCCGTATCCGGATCTTCACCGAAATTGAATCGATTCTTCCTTGTCACACACACAACCGGTCCACCAAGTTTCGTCCAAATGCTTCCACAACTTTGAGATATCCTACTATGTATAGTTTTTGGCCATATCATTCAACAGTGAAGAATCACTTTTAAAATTCGACTAGCTGGATCCGTATCCGGATCTTCACCGAAATTGAATCGATTCTTCCTTGTCACACACACAACCGATCCACCTAGTTTCGTCCAAATCCATCCACAACTTTGAGATATCTTACTATGTATAGTTTTTGGCCAAATCACTCAACAGTGAAGAATCACTTTAAAAATTCGACTAGCTGGATCCGTATCCGGATCTTCACCGAAATTGAATCGATTCGTCCTTGTCACACACACAACCGGTCCACCAAGTTTCGTCCAAATGCATCCACAACTTTGAGATATCCTACTATGTATAGTTTTTGGCCATATCACTCAACAGTGAAGAATCACTTTAAAAATTCGACTAGCTGGATCCGTATCCGGATCTTCACCGAAATTGAATCGATTCTTCCTTGTCACACACACAACCGGTCCACCAAGTTTCGTCCAAATCCATCCACAACTTTGAGATATCCTACTATGTATAGTTTTTGGCCATATCACTCAACAGTGAAGAATCACTTTTAAAATTCGACTAGCTGGATCCGTATCCGGATCTTCACCGAAATTGAATCGATTCTTCCTTGTCACACACACAACCGATCCACCTAGTTTCGCCCAAATCCATCCACAACTTTGAGATGTCCTACAATGTATAGTTTTTGGCCATATCACTCAATAGTGAAGAATCACTTTAAAAATTCGACTAGCTGGATCCGTATCCGGATCTTCACCGAAATTGAATCGATTCTTCCTTGTCACACACACAACCGGTCCACCAAGTTTCGTCCAAATGCATCCACAACTTTGAGATATCCTACTATGTATAGTTTTTGGCCATATCACTCAACAGTGAAGAATCACTTTTAAAATTCGACTAGCTG
The DNA here is from genome assembly GCF_964187855.1 of Myxine glutinosa. Classification (NCBI taxonomy): domain Eukaryota; kingdom Metazoa; phylum Chordata; class Myxini; order Myxiniformes; family Myxinidae; genus Myxine; species Myxine glutinosa. The sequence continues at coordinate 142,985,515 of NC_136269.1, read as the reverse complement.
GATCCGGATCCGGATCTTCACCGAAATTGAATCGATTCTTCCTTGTCACATCGTACCCTGCTGCTCCTGGACTCCGTGTCCTTTCCTCCTGACAAGGTGGAAAAGTTTCTGTCAACCCTCGACTCTGATTCTGCAACTGGACCCGACGGCATCAGCCCACGGGTCCTAAAATCCTGCTCTGCTGCTCTATCTCACCCTCTCTCTGTTCTCTTCACCCTCTCTTTTGCTCAAGGTCAACTGCCATCTGCTTGGAAATCAGCCAACATCACCGCTTTGCACAAAAAAGGTGCAAAAACAGATCCTAGCAACTACAGACCAATCAGCCTTCTCCCAATTATCAGCAAAGTCATGGAATCCATCATTGCTTCTGATATGAAATCTTTCCTCTTCTCCAATGGCTTGATCTCTGATCATCAATTTGGTTTCAGACCAGGTCACTCTACTCTGGACATGCTGCTTCTGCTGTCTCAACAATGGATGGAGGTCCTCAATGCCAAACAGGAAATTAGAGCTGTCTCCCTCGACATATCACGTGCCTTCGACACGGTCTGGCACCCCGCTCTGCTCACCAAACTCTCCTCCTTTGGTATCCATGGAAATCTCCACGCATGGCTGGCGGACTTCCTCTCTAGTCGTCGTCAACGTGTGGCCCTGAATGGGTTTCTCTCATCTCCTCTTCCTGTTCAGGCTGGAGTTCCCCAAGGCAGTGTTCTGGGCCCCGTGCTTTTTCTGGTCTTCATCAATGATCTCTCTGACTCTCTCGAAAATCCTCTCTATCTCTTTGCTGATGACTCCACTCTCTGCCGCTCCATTCCTCTTCCCTCAGATCGGCAGTCTGCTGCCTCCTCACTCTCTGAAGACCTGGACAAAATCACAGACTGGTCAAACAAGTGGAACATGTCTTTCAATCCTGACAAATCTCACACTCTTACTATGTCTCTCCGAAAAGATCGACTGGACAACCCTCCCATCTACTTTCTCAACAATCCTCTCCAAGAAGTTCTGTCGCTCAAGATTTTGGGTCTCACTATCTGCCATGATCTTTCTTGGGAAAACCACATTTCCAAGCTGGCCTCCAAAGCCAGTCGCCGACTGGGCATCCTCCGTCGTGCGAAGTCCTTCCTCGGCACACCTGAGCTCCTCACCACATACAAGGCTTTCATCCGCAGCTCAATGGAATACTGTTCTCCCCTATGGGCCGGTGCTCCTGCCTCACACCTAGCTCGGCTTCACGCTGTTGAAACCAAAGCTTTCAGAATTATTGGAATCTCCCGCGATGAAGCTATCTCTGAGGGCCTTTCACTCACTCACCGCAGGCAGGTAGGTGGTCTTTCTGTCTTCTACCGACTCCTCTCCGGCCTTGCACCCCCAGCTCTCTCTGTGCTCTGTCCCCCAAATATTCCTACAGGTCGCACAAGATCTGCCAGCAACCCTCTGATGGTTAAACTGCCGAAATCTCGGCTCTCCGCTCACCTTCACTCTTTCATTCCTCTTTTCTCCCGCCTCTGGAACAAACTCCCTCACTCCCTTCAATCCCACTCCTCCCTCCAGGTCTTTAAAACAGCTGTTCACCACCATCTCTTATCTTCCCCTATCCAAAACCTTGATCTTTTCTACCCCCGCTAATTCACCCCAGATCCACCTTGTTTGAAATTCCAACTTCTTTCCTGGAAGTCCTGGCAGTGTCCATATGTTTTATACCTCTCCCACTGCCCCCTTCCCACGCCCCCCCCCCCCCCCCCCAAAGCCCTCGCCCTCTCTCAGATCTCTCGATGTCTCCATGTCTCTCGGTCCCTGCTCTCAAATGTTGTGTTTGTGTCCTTCCCCCTCTCTCCCCATCTTGTCTACCGCTCCCTATGTTATATGTTTTATGTGTCGGTTTGTCTTTCTGTGTGTTCATGTGATTAATGTTCGCTCTTTCACGAGCCTCGATATTGTATACAAAAAAAAAAAAAAAAAAAAAAAAAAAAAAAAAAAACACACACAACCGGTCCACCTAGTTTCGTCCAAATGCGTCCACAACTTTTTGAGATATCCTGCTATGTATCGGTTTTGGCCCTATCTCCCAATGGTGAAGAATCACTTAAAAAATGATAGTAGCCGGATCCGAATCCGGATCTTCACCAAAATCTAATCATTTAGTCCTTGTCACATATGCTATATCTCTGCCACATTTTCCTTGCTTCATGTTCAGACGACATCCGAATCCGTCTACAACTTTTTGAGATATTTTGTTCACAAACGGACAAACAGACAAACGGACAAACAGACAGACAGGGGTGAAAACATAACCTCCATCCACCTTTGGTGGCAGAGGTAAAAATCAACAAAGAATCGTGGAATTGTTGGTACACACCTCATGCCCCGTTAACAACACACCTTTACCTTGAACAACTTCCGACTCGTACGAGGAGACTCATTAATATTTATACTTATCTACACTGTATACCAGTTTAAGTACCACAGCACATCTTCACCTTCATTGTCCTTAGTTCCTGCTGATTATGAAATTAAACTAAAATCTATATATTCCTCAATCATAACACCCGCATTAACATAAACTGTTTAATCAATTTTATATGTTAAAATATAACACGCTCAAAAAGCTGAATTCAAATGTAGATAACTTAACTTAACTATGGTAACTTTTAGTATAGTATACCTCGACCGATTTTGGCCTTCTTGTGTGTGTGAGGATACATTTGTTGTAAGGCTGGATTAGGTTCAAGACACATTATGACGTCAATTGCAAATCTTTACTTTAAAATATATGACTTAAAGACAAAGACAAAAATGATCAAAAATATATGAAAAATGAAATATGGGGAGATGAATGCATAATAAATATTTGATAAACGAATTACCACAATGTCATCGAGGTTGGCTCAGCATCATGGTGACATCTAAATGTCATCATCTGACTATATGAACAATAGCAAATTTGAAAAAAATAATTAAAGTTTCACAAAACATGGAACAGCAGTTCAGCAGCAGTGCAGGGTTCAGCAGTGAAGAAGAGCCCCATCAAATGGAAAGCAAGCAATGTTCTTCTCCTCTTCACTTTTCTCATTCACATGCATTGCCTGCATTTATTTGACCACAAAATATCATTTTGGCATAATTCTAACGTTTAGCCATTCTGCACAGAGCACACGCTCCTGCTGATGCAGCAACGGATGAGATTCCTGATTCGAAGAATTCCCAACACAATGCTTTCAATGCACTCTTGCACCGAGGCTTCTTGATAATCTCAGCTGGTGACATCCAGGACAAAGGTTGGTTGACCTCCGTCAAGACTGCAAGCAGCTTATTACCCTTAACGTCCTCCTTTCTCACACCTCTAATCTGGAAGATGATGTCCCACAGATCATTGTATGTCCAGACCACCTTTAAAAGCCCTAACCTGTTTTTTTTGGAAAATCCCTAACCTATCAGTCTCTATGATCAATCTTCTTGTTCTCATTATTTTTTTCGGTATATGATCGAGGCTTATGGAAGAACAAGTTATGAAATCAACAGGATGGTGATTGAGGTACTCGAATCTCAGTGGGAAGCAAGGAAAAGCTGATGGTTTGGGAGATGCCCCTTCGTCAAAGCCAAAGAGAGGGAGAGAGACAGGATAAGCAGGAGGGTTGGAGTGACTCAGGGGTGCGTGCGTCAAAATGGGGTCAGGAGTCAGGGAGCACGTTGCGGTGAGAATGATTGATTTTGACATAGAGGGTCAGGGTTCAGGGGTTAAAAAGTCAAGGGGACTGGGAGTGGGAGAAAATTGAAAATAATAGGGGGGGGGGGGGGAGAGAGCACAAAGTGACAGCAGCATAGATAAATAAACTAAAGCAACTTTAAAATGTGCTGCAAGAAATATATATATATATATATATATATATATATATATATATATATATATATCACAAAATAGAAAATAGAAATTAAATATAAATAATAGTACCTAAATAAAAGGACATAAAAAGGAGAAATAAAGAGGGGAAGAGAAGAGAAAATAGGAAAAGGATGGAAGGAGAGAGAGAGAAAATGAAAGAGTGAGAAGATAAGGAGGAGGAGAGGTGATATGGATAAAAGGACATCATCATAATCATCATACTAATCATACTAAAATATGCCATTTGGTGTCTGTCTGTCTGATGAATTTTTGACTCCAATACATTCCGCCGTTACTTATCCAATTTCAACCAAACTTGACAGGATGACTATGGGTTACATAATGAAGGTCGTAGCACATTCATTTGTCCCCCTCCCCAAGGGGATTTTCTCCCCCGAGCGGGTTTTCCCCGCCATTGCTGTCAATGGGGTTGCATGTTGAGGTGTATAATCCATGTTAACTTAGCTTTGTCGTGGCATTTTTCCAAGGCTGCTTCGAATAACAAAACTAACGATAATAGCGTAATATTAATGTTATTACAAAACAATATTAATACCAATAATATCCCACCTCCCCAAGGTGTTTTTCCTCCTTGAACAAACATGGAGACAACGTTTATGAATAGCTTATAATGGCGTTTCCGTGGGAGCAACGGCCCAACAACCTCGACCAGAGTTAAAATATTATGAACCACAAACACATATGATTAGCTTTTTAAACAGTATCGCTAATGGTATTTATAACACTAAATAAAGACATTTGGAGGAATCCCGACATCCGTGAGGTAAGTTTTACTTACAGAACGGAGCGAAGATCTACTGTGCTCTATATACCCCAAAAGGGTTGGGTAAATAACATGACCCTTCCTGGCACTACCGTGGCATTTTTCGTAACAAACTTTTAAAACTCGCTGCTGCTGTTTAACACCAAACTGAAAGGGACGAAGACCGGGTTGTGCTCATTTGCCAAGCTGATAGCTAGCGCTTGCCAAGCCAGCCGTTCCTTAACGGTTTTGAATGGAGGGCATGCTCGAATGCTTAAACCACTTGGCGATCTCTCTATAAGAAACTTGGTAAATGAGCACACCCAATGTTCTTGAGACCCGACCATAGATAACTGGAAAATTACAACACAAGGAAAAATATAACTGGAAAATAAACGTGTTATTTTTGTGGGCACTTAGGTCTGAGTAGCTCTTGAACCTCATCAGGAACCGTCCAGAATCCCCGCGTTCTTGGCAGGAATCCGATCGTTGGCGCAAAGTTTGCACACGGGAACGGCCTTGGTGCACAGCTCGCTCTTCCCGACCCGAGCTCAAAATGAGCAGGCCACGCTCGTTCCACTCGCCCCCTCTTCGTTCCTGTCAATCTCGTTCACCAGCACCAATGTGCCAAAGAAAAGAAAAAGCGGCTGTGCCTTCAAACCGAACCCAGCGCAAACAGAGCACTACGAAATGTCCACGTCTCGTCAATGAATTCCCCTCACGCAGGAGAGCTATGAACCCCGACCGCTCGCCGTGAAATCCCGAAGCAGAGCGAGAGATGAAATCGTGACCATTCGCCACCAAACCCAGAAGAACGAGAGCACGCAAAATGTGTCCGCCCTTCACCAACACCTCCAGGACCCAAGAGAGAGAAAATGTCCACCCTCCAATTCCTTTGTACTCAAGGCTCTGACGTCATCTCACGACGTCTCCGTGTCCGATCCTATCAGTGAGTCCCATCTTAGCAGTCCTTGCTTGAACCAAATTCCGGACCAATCACTGCTCTTCAGGACATGGCCTGTGCGCTCACCAGGTCGGTGTTATCAGCATTAGTGCTAAATGTCCTGCCTCCGGTTGGTTTTTATTTAGGGTGGTAAATGCACGTTTTCCTGGCTGGGTGTGTGTGCTGCATGTGTCATAAGGAACAGAGGAAAAATAACAGAGGCCATTACATACAGGGGATTTACCATTAATCCCTAACTAATTAATATAACCCCACCCCTCGTGATGGGGAACGAAGATATGCTCTTCCACGACATACGGTCTACCGGACCCCTACTTATGATACATGAGGGTTTCTTCTTCTTCACGACAGTCGGAATTCTACCTGGACTAAGGCATTGCCTACCCCCACAAATGTACCACAATATATATTAAATTGATATATGTGGGAAAATTACATGCCCATACCAGGAATCGAACCCAGGTACTCTGGAAAAACATACAAGTGCTCTGCCAACTGAGCTATCTGGGTGACCCTGACTGAGCATGCAATTTTACCACACATATGATTGCCACTCTCTTTCTGTTCCTCGATATGGTCAGCAAAGGTGGGCCAGCAGGAGCACATATGCCTCCACATGCAGCAGCTACACCTGTATGCGTAAATACCCCCACCCCAGCCAGTCAGAACACAGACTGCAAAAACAAAACCTCCTCCACTCCGAGAATCCACAACTCCTCACCCACACACCAAAAAAAACCCACACCTAACCAACCAACCACCTACCACTCAAACAAAAACACATTCATGTAAACCACACCCACTCCTGAAACACACACACACACTCACACACACACACACACACACACACACATACACCTCCATTTCCCTTTCACACTCAGTCACTACCCCTTTAGGCCGAAATGAACCACCACCCACAACCTCAACCTACACAGTTCGACCTGCCTCCATAAACTTTCTCCAAATCCAAAGTGAGCCTTTCAAGGCAACCTGGGCAACTTTGTCACACATCCTCCTTCTTTCTGTCCCAGACACTCCAAGCTGAGCAAGAAATGCAGAAAAGGAATTGCCAATATACCCTCTACAGTATACACCCCACCTCAAATGGCTGACATGAAACTCGCCAACCTTTCTCCCTACACTCTTTCTCCAGCTCACTGTACTTTCCTCTCTTCCTCTCGTGGACCTCCTCCATGTTCTCTTCCCAAGGTACAGGCAATTCCCCAAAGATGACCTGTCTTGTTCTCCTGACCAGACGCCAATGTCAGGCCGCAACCTTGTCACACAGATCTCCTCTGGGAATACCAATTGTGGCTTTAGGTCTGCCACCACCTGCCAACCACAAGCAACTGACAGCCCTTTTGCTTTCCACCTGCTCCTCCTTCCACCTCTTATATCGCACGCACACACACACACACACACACACACACACACACACACACACACACACATATATATATATAATTATATATATATATATATATATATATATATATATTCAGTATATTGTATATGGATTAAACAGGATCTCAGCAAAGGTAACTGCTTTACCGCTTGGCAGGTGACATTGATTTGTCCCTTATTGATTTCATCGTTAAGAGTTGTAACAATTGATTCCACAACGGTATCTCCAGCACATACAAAGCTATAACATAATATGGAGTATGCATAGTAGAGTGCATTTACTCATACATTTGATTTTGAGAAAAATAACCATGAGAAAAATAACCATCGATCCGGTATCCACAACTGTCACAACTTTGTCCAAGTACAATATAGCATACAGAGGTAAATAATCCCAGGTATAAGCTACCTCGTTCCATGATGAATGATTTTGAATGTATACTCAATTAAAGTACGACTAAGTACGATAGTTGTAGCTATTAGTCAGGTTCACGATGTTTTTTCTTTAAAAATTTTTGGAGATTAGCAAAACTATACATTTTTGGAATATTCAGAGCATGAGGAATCCAAAAATTCATGTTGGCATTTGCATAGACACATTTGCGAAAATGACCCTCAGGACAGTGATGAAGATCTGCAAAAGCATATTCCTGAACGGTGTAGACCTAGTAGATCCTGTGTGTAGGACTTATAGTTCAATCTGATACTAACAAGGCTGCTTTCTTGCTTTATAAACCCATACCTATAACTTCAAAGGACTTGCAATGTCATGTATTATGTAATACAGTTATATCACAAATATAAAGACAATTGTTTTCAATTACCTTTGTTTGTTGCTTTTCTATGATGGTGAGCACTATTTTGAGGCCTTTATTGGATTTCTTGACCCAGAAAACATAGGATTAGCATATTTAATTAAGTTTCTAGGTTGACTAGAAGCCTAGATCGCACAAAATATGTATTTTATGGCGGCCATTTTGAAAATCCAAAATCTGTGTCTGTGCAAATGCCAACATTGATTTTCGGATTCTCCAGGCTCTGATGATTCCAAAAATGCGCAGGTTTGCAAATCTCCCAAAATTTTGAACGAAATTATATTTGTTGACATAGTGAACCTGACTATGACTCCGGTATATAGTGACGAGTATGCTCCATACGTGAGTTTAATGACGTAATTCCGACATAAGTGTTAAACATAACACTGTGACGTCATTAGTTGAGAGATTTTATGAAATGAGGACATAACATGAGTTTGTTGTTTTTTACCCCAAATCTAAATTCATGAGGAAGGTCATGTGGGTTTGAAAGGAATGGAGGGGAGAGCATGAAGCCGTGAGATGCAAAACACACACACAGTGGCAGGCAGTGTGTTTGACACGCCATGTTGTGTATGTTCGGGATGTTAAAAGTCACCCAAATGAGGTGTATGCGGCGCAGCTCGCAGGCGTGGGTAGTGAAGCGCTGGACAGAAAGGTTGACGTCCATTAAAAACCAGACCGGAGGAGGTGAGGATGGGACTCGGGGGTTCTGCGAGCTCAGGGAAATGCGCTACGTGTAGGGTGTGGGGGGGGGGGGGGGGGGGGAACACGTGGTTAAAAAAGGAATGAATAAAAAGTAAACCGAATTACAGGAATAAATAAAGATTGGAGCAAAGGAACGAGAGAGGAAGATAAAAGGCCCCGCTGGCTCGCCATTGTAGCACTCGAGTCAATTAAAGGTGCACCACGGCCGACTCTCTGTAATGGTCCTCATTATCCCAGGTAAGGGTGTCTCTGATTAGGAGATGTCCATGGGCCGCTCGACGTGTGTCCGAGAGCGTGCAGCGCCGTCGACCCGCGCACGAGGACACCAAGATGGCAGCACCTGGTCCCTGTTCAGCTCTAAATCCTGTGACCTTTCGCGCGGTCCACGGTGACAGTATCCTTCCGCCTGTAATTGTTCTGTGAAACGGGCCGAGGTTGGATTGTAAGTTATGCACCGTCTCCACCTGTGCGTCCAATGTGCGCCTCCTGTTGCGACGTCACAGGTGTCTGCTCTTGAAGATCTCGTCGGGAGAAGATCAGGGACGGGAGTCATTGACGTCATTATTAACTTCCGTATGTATTGCCATCAGATTCAATGGCATTGAACATATAGTATTGATAGTGAAACATCTTTAGTCGTGGTTTTTTCCCCCAATTGGAAGAATCCATTTCAGTCCAGAGATCCACCAGGTAGTAAGTACCATGAACCCTCCTCAAAAAGGCCAGGACACTATGGTTAGTATAGACCCTTGGTGAAGAAGAAAAATAAACACCTTTAGAGGCCATTTTCCCTGCAGAGCAGGGGTTGGCCTTTTTCGGGCACATTGGTCCCCTTTAGGAAGCGATGTTTTATGGCCGGATGCCCTTCCTACCACCAACACTGTTAGTCGCCTCTTGCGACACAGGGATTTACCAGTGAACTGGTACTCAATTTGCCGACCTCGAAAGGATGAAAGGCTGAGTTAACCCCACCTGGTGTTCATTCAACAGCTGACCGGGATTCAGAACTCAAGACCTTGGGATCCCAAGCCCGCTACTCTAACCGTTAAGCCAACACCAGGCTCAGGCTGGTTTTTAGATGTTTGTGGGACCCCCGCCCCCCTTTCCCCTCCCCCCGTCATATATCATCACCCTGTTGTCATAATTTCAGTTCCCCCCAATCATCTCAAGTGTGACAATTTGCCCCAACCAGGTATATGATGTAATATATGAACGTTTCCTAAAGGGTGTTGAATGAAACATAACTGGCAAAGCCAAATGGCATTACTTACATTCTACCTTTCAGTAGCGTAATTGTGAATATAAAACTCACCGAACATGTAGGATAAATATGTGAGGGATATACATACATACATACATACATTCATACATACATACATACATATTACATACATACATACATGTGTAGCGGCTACCGCTGGGTTTTCACAATCGCCTTGCACCTATCAAGGACGCGGAGCGATCACCATGCCAGGCTCGTCCAGGACGCCCGGGCAGGCCCGCGCTCAACTTGCCAGGACGCCCGGGCATGCCCGGGCAGGCTCGCCCTCAACTTGCCAGGCCGCAGCCAGGACGCTGGGCCACGCCCCCTCTCGCCTTTCCTGGGCAAACGCTCCGGGATAATATGTATATATATTGCTGCCCGATAAACGGGCTTTTCAGAGTGCCTGAGTGTTTGGTTTGATTAAAGCAACTCGGATGAATTCCAGCTTTTTGTCGCGTCCATTCTTCCAATCGACGTGGGAGCCCCAGCTCCTTCATTGGTGACCTACCGACATGGACACGGCAGTCACCCTTAAACTGCCTACCTTCTGGGAGGCTCACGCGGTGGTTTGGTTCGCACAGGCGGATTCCCTGTTCGCCCTGCGAGGCATCACGGCCAACGACACCCGCTTCCACCATGTGGTAGCAGCGCTCGGTTCGGCCACCGCGGCCCGCGCCCTGAGCCTCCTCGAGAGCCCGCCAGCCGCTGACAAATACGGCGCGATTAAGAAGCTTCTCCTCGACGCTTTCGCCCTCCCATCGGCGGAACGCGCACGGCGCCTGCTCGACCTGCCTGAACTCGGCGACACGTGCCCTTCCGAGCGAATGGCCTACATGCTTTCACTGCTCGGCGAGCACTCTCCGGCATTCCTGTTCCGGGAGCTGTTCCTCCGTCAGCTGCCTAACTCGGTACGCCTCGCCCTGGCAAGCACGACGATCACAGATCCCCGGGGCCTTGCCAGAGAAGCCGACAAGATCTCCGCCGCAGGTCAGCGCATCGCAGCGGCGACATGGGACCCACCGCCGTCCGACGCAACACCCATGGCGCCCGAGCACCCGGCACGGTCGACGACCGAACTGCCGACGCAATTGGCGGCCGCTACACCGAGCCGACCACCTCCAGCACGACGACCGGGGCCTCCACCTGACCAAGCGTGGTGTTACTATCATGCCAGGTTCGGACAGAAGGCCCGGACATGCCGACCCCCGTGCACCTTCGGCAGGCCGGGAAACGGCCGGGCCGGCGTTCATTACCAGCCATGAGCGCCGGCCACACGGGCAACTTACTGTTCATCACGGATAAAGCGTCCGGACGGCGCTTCCTGTGCGACACCGGCGCCCAACTGAGCGTCATACCCGCCTCTGACCAGGACAGGCAGTCCGCGGTTTGCGGCCCCTCCTTGGTTGCGGCCAACGGATCGACCATCCGCACCTTCGGCCCGCGCAACGTCACCCTCTGCTTCGGCGGCCAACGCTTTGCTTGGACGTTTGTAACCGCAAACGTGCCCATGGCTCTGCTAGGCGCCGACTTCCTCTGCGCACACGGACTGCTGGTGGACGTCCAACGGCGTCGTTTAATCAACGCCGAAACCTACAGCTCCCTGGTATGCACATTGAGCAGCTCCGCGCCGACCGAGCTGGCATGCGCCGTCCTGGCGGCGAACGAGTTTGCTCGCCTGCTCACGGAGTTCCCGGCCCTCACGCGGCCGACGTTTTCGGCCGTCGCAGTACGGCATGGGATCGAGCACCACATACCAACCACGGGCCCGCCGGTCTACGCCAGGGCCCGCCGCCTTGACCCAGCCAAGCTCGCCGTGGCGAAGGCCGAATTCGACACGTTGGAGCACCTCGGCATCATGCGGCGCTCCGTTAGCGCGTGGGCCTCGCCACTGCACATCGTGCCAAAGCCGGGGGGTGGATGGCGCCCGTGCGGCGACTACCGCCGTCTCAATGACGCTACCACCCCCGACAGGTACCCGATCCCGCATATCCAAGACTTCTCCGCCCGTCTGGCGGGACGGGTCATTTTTTCGAAAATTGATCTCATACGGGGATATCACCAGGTACCTGTCAGGGCGGCCGACGTCCCTAAAACGGCAGTCATCACGCCGTTCGGCTTATTCGAATTCTTGCGGATGCCGTTTGGTCTCAAGAACGCGGCTCAGGCGTTCCAGCGCTTGATGGACGGCGTGCTGCGTGACCTGCCGTTCCTTTTCGTTTACCTGGACGACATCCTCATCGCCAGCACGTCCCGGGCCGAGCACCTCCTCCACCTCCGAACACTGTTCGGGCGCCTCAGCGAGCACGGCCTCATCGTCAACCCGGCCAAATGCCACTTCGGCACGACGGCCATTGATTTTTTGGGCCACCACATCACCAAGAACGGGGCCGTGCCGCTGCCAACCAAGGTCGAGGCCATCACCACGTTCCCGCGTCCCCGCACCATAAAGGCCCTGCAGGAATTCCTGGGAATGGTGAATTTTTATCACCGCTTCGTGCCCCGCGCTGCTCAACTCATGCGGCCCCTCTACGAAGCCCTCCGGGGCAAGCCGGCCAAGCACGACATCGCCTGGTCCGCAGCAATGGATGCGGCCTTCCAAAGCTCAAAGCGGGCCCTCGCCGACGCAACACTGCTCGCTCACCCGGTGCTCAACGCTCCCATCGCCCTCACCACGGATGCCTCCGACTACGCGGTGGGCGCCGTACATGAGCAATGGGTGAACGGGGTTTGGCAGCCACTCGCTTTTTTCAGCCGGCAGCTCCGGCCGAACGAGCTCAAATACAGCACGTTTGACTGGGAGCTCCTCGGTCTACACCTGGCCGTCCGCCATTTCCGCCACCTCCTGGAGGGCCGACCTTTCACGGCGTTCGTCGACCACAAGCCGTTGGTTTACGCCATGGCCAAGGTCACGGAGCCGTGGTCGGCCCGCCAACAGCGCCACCTCTCCGCCGTGTCGGAGTTTACCACGGACATCCGGCACGTCGCCGGCAAAAACAACGCCGTGGCCGACTGTCTTTCCCGGGCCAGCGCGAACGCGGTCCACCTGGGCGTGGACTTTGCGCTTATGGCGGCGGACCAAACCACCGACACCATGGTGCAAGCCCTCCGGGCAGCGGACACGGGCCTCCGCCTGGCCGACATCCCCTTCGCGGACACTGTCCTGCTCTGCGACGTCTCCCAAGGCCAGCCTCGCCCCATCGTGCCCGTCACCTGGCAACGCTGCATCTTCGCCTCCCTCCACGGCCTTTCCCACCCGGGCCGGAAAGCTTCCCAGAAGCTGGTGTCGGCGCGATTCGTCTGGCACGGCCTTCGTCGGGACGTCCGCGATTGGACCAGCACCTGCACGGCCTGCCAACGGGCCAAGGTCCACCGACACACCCAGGCCCCGCTGGCACCTTTCACCGTGCCCGAACGACGTTTCGACCACGTCAACGTGGATCTGGTGGGCCCCCTCCCCCCGTCACGGGGGTTCACACACCTGCTCACCATGGTGGACAGGACCACCAGGTGGCCGGAGGCCGTTCCCCTCGTCTCCACCACCACCGCCGACGTGGCGCAGGCTTTCATCGCCACCTGGGTCGCCCGCTTCGGCGCACCGGCGGACATCTCGTCAGACCGCGGACCACAGTTCACCTCCGAGCTGTGGGGCGCGGTCGCCCGCAACCTGGGGGTCAAGCTCCACCGTACTACGGCCTACCACCCCCAAGCAAACGGGTTGTGCGAGCGATTCCACCGCTCCATGAAGGCCGCGCTCATGGCCGGCCTTCAAGACGGCGGTTGGGCCGACCGGCTGCCGTGGGTCCTTTTGGGCCTCCGCACGGCCCCCAAGGAGGACCTCCAGGCATCCACCGCCGAGCTGGTCTATGGCCAGGCGCTACGCGTCCCGGGCGAATTCGTGCCCGACGCTACCAGTCCCTGGTCCGCAGCTCACCAGAGCTCGGACCTCCAGAAGGCCGCCCGACGGTTTGCCCCCGTGCCAACATCCCACCACGGTGACCCCTAGTCCTACGTCCCCCCAGCACTTCGCACAGCGGAGTATGTTTTTGTGCGTCACGACGCACATCGGGGGCCACTCCGGCCGCCGTACGACGGGCCCTCCCGGGTGCTGCGACGGGACGACAAGTCGTTCGTCATCGACATCGGCGGCAGGTCGGACCGGATTGCGGTGGACCGCCTCAAGCCGGCGCACGTGGACGTCGACCACCCACCACGGGTGGCCCTTCCGCCGCGGCGAGGCCGCCCCCCGTCCACGGTGCCCCCCACTCGACCGCCCACCACCACACCGGACCCCCTCCCACGACCCGCCAGGGGTCGCTTCGGCCGGGTCATCAGGACCCCCCTCAAATTGACCCTGCCGGTGCAAGTCGATTCTGGGGGGACGTGTGTAGCGGCTACCGCTGGGTTTTCACAATCGCCTTGCACCTATCAAGGACGCGGAGCGATCACCATGCCGGGCTCGTCCAGGACGCCCGGGCAGGCTCGCCCTCAACTTGCCAGGCCGCAGCCAGGACGCTGGGCCACGCCCCCTCTCGCCTTTCCTGGGCAAACGCTCCGGGATAATATGTATATATATTGCTGCCCGATAAACGGGCTTTTCAGAGTGCCTGAGTGTTTGGTTTGATTAAAGCAACTCGGATGAATTCCAGCTTTTTGTCGCGTCCATTCTTCCGATCGACGTGCGAGCCCCAGCTCCTTGACATACATACATACATACATACATACATATTACATACATACATACATACATACATACATACATACTACATACATACATACATACATACATACATACATACATATTACATACATACATACATATTACATACATACATACATACATACATACATACATACATACATACATACATACATACGGAGAGACAAAGGCTGTAAGCTCAGGAACCAAACATCTACACCGTAAAAACTTTTGTTTAAGCACGAATTTGCAAGTTCTAAAATCCTCTTTGCGAGATTGAAGAAGAGGAAGAAGAGCTGGGTGAATGGTTTATTCACACAGTATTTTAAACGCAAACATTTATTATTCTATGACAGTAGAAACCCTTTAGAAGGAAACGGAACAAGCATACACAATTACATCTTCAGTAGTGATATTTTGCGAAGCAATAGAAAAAAATATAAAACTACACAGAAAAAACCCACAAACAACAACAACCACAACCATGATAACAATCAAGTGTTATAAAAGATCCTTATTTTCGCGTGTTTTAGTTCATATGTTTCACGTGTTTTACTTCATGCGTTTCACGTGTTTGTTTGTGTTTCTAACTGAATGAAAAACGTAAGGTAGAGCATGCAGATTGTGATACATGACAGGTTCCACGTTCATGTTCGGTAAAGGTGGGCGCGATTCGGAAAATTTTAAGTCCGCTTACCGCTTATCCGCTCCGCCAGCCCGTGTAGTCCGATTCGCTTATCCGCTTCAGCGGCCGAAAATCTTAGTCCGCTTACCGGTTATCCGCTTCGATTTCTTAAAAGCGCTTCGACGTTTTTAAAGCGATTTTTGACGTTTCTAAAGGGAATTTAATGCTTTTTAAGCCTAAATAGCCATTTCTAACTACTACAAAGACAAACAAAGCTTTTAAGATCAAAAATATACATTTTTATTTAAATAAAATTTATTCAAAATTTATTGAAATAAAGTTTTCCACTCGACTCTACTCTACTCTACTCTACAGTTAATTTAAATATAATTTTAATATATGCAAGTTACATTAAAGAAAAATCAATTTGCCCGTCCTTTCTTTGACAAGAGAGTCTACTAGTCAACAGACTAGCAGTCTGTTGACTAGTCCTCGTCTTCCTCCTCCACCTCGTGGGCCTTCTTGAGGATTTGGAGGTTGCCCTTCATGAAGACGAGGGCCTCGAAGTTCGGTGCAGCCAGGGCCGACCTCTTAGGCCTGAGGATGTCCGACCCGTAGCTGAACACGCGCTCGACCGAGGCAGAGCTCGGGAGCGGCGTGTTATGCCTGAGAAATAGAGTTACCCAAGCATCACGGAACTCGAGCGGGAAGAGATTGGGCGAGAGCCCCGGGTTGTTAGGGTTTCACTTATTATTCACTTAAATAAATATTCACAATTCTAGAGTAACGGCTCAGGCTAACAGCTGATTTGGCGAATCGCGATGCGCTTTAATTTTTCGGTAGTCCGCTTACGCTTATCCGCTTCGGTTTCCGGGGGTTGTTCCGATTCGCTTATCCGCTTCGAAAACGTTAGTCCGCTGCAGCGGATAAGCGGACTTTCGAAGCCGACCGCCCACCTTTGATGTTCGGCCTAAACGGCATAAGAATCAAAATGGTGGTGTGTGGAGTCAACGTAGTACCGCCGTAATGACATCCCATCACCCGTCATGTGACCAGATCCTCACATCTGATTGGTGTATGTTTGAGGGGACATACATACATACATACATACATACTTACGGACAGACAAACACTGTTCTAGACGGCTTTGCCGAATGGGATTTTTTTTTTTGGATACAAGATCGAGGCTCGTGAAAGAGCTAACATTTATCACACAAAAAAATTAAAACAGACACACAAAATATATAATAAGGGGAGCGGTAGATAATATGGGGAGAGAAGGGGAAGCACAAACAGGTTTGAGAGCAGGGACATCGGGAGATCTGTGGGAGGGAGAAGGCTTGGGAGGAGGTGGGAGAAGTATAAAACACAAGGACACTGCAAGGACTTCCATGAAAGAAGTTAGTATTTCAAAAAAGTGGATCAGGGGTGAATTAGCAGGGGTAGAAAAGATCAAGGTTTTGGATGGGGGAAGATAAGAGATGGTGGCGAACAGCTGTTTTAAAGACCTGGAGGGAGGAGTGGGAGTGAAGAGAGTGTGGGAGTTTGTTCCAGAGGTGGGAGAAAAGAGGAATGAAGGAGTGAAGGTGACTACACCATGGCTACACCATAAAAAGAGAATTATTCACTGCTGCTGTTCATTTTCACGAGACATTTGGGTATAATTACCCCGCATGCGTAGTGCAAAGCGGGGTTGAGCAATTGGTTCACTAAATGTTTGTAAGTCTATTTGTATGATCAAGGAACTACTTAATTTAAATTGAATTTTACATTTTCAACACTGTAGAACACAAATCAGAACAGGAGCCTGTAGTTTAGCACACGTTGGCTCTGACTTTGGCAAATAGTGCAGAATCTCGTCCCAATAGCGCATTCGCAGAGAGGAGTAAGGTCATTGTTTTAGTCTGGCTGCCTGTGTGACAGTCAAACAGAATGGAAAATCATTCCAAACAGGAAATCTACTGCTTTTAGGGATGCCATAAAGGGCACAAACAACAGGCATGAATAACTAATTTAACGTGTTCAATAAGATGGTGTAAAAGACATCATCAACCATCAAAGGTTGAGTGCATCAACGGTGGTGAACTTAAGCAGAAAAAAATAATATTTCTACAACCTTTAAAATCTATATTTTATTTAAATTTTATTATACACTTGAACTCGGTAGAACACAAATCACCTTCTTGGCACTTTCAAAAACGTTCCATTTCGCAGTACTTAGACAAAATATAACACCGTCTCGGCCAATCAAATAGGTCGCTCATGCTCTCGGTGTTGAGGAATTTTGACATTCAGACAAGATGGTAGCTTGTAGGAAATGTAGTTTGTGCTCGGACATGCAAAGCAAGCGTTGCAAAGACCGTTCCCACGTAACTTTTCTCAAGACTGCATGGGGTGAGGTGTCCTATGAACTCTCCAGTTATCACATACAAGCGAAGTGAGAAGTGGGGTTAAGCAATTGATTAATGTCGGTCCGTCCATCGGTTCATCCGTCTGATCCATTTATGATCGAGGAACAACTTATTTAAATTTAATGTTATAATTTGAACATGAATCGGAAGACAAAAATGTCGTTTTACAGAACTTTGACTCTGCATTTGTCCATAATCGCACATGCACAGAGAAGAGAGGAGTGAGATATTGCTTTACTCTGTCTGCCTGTCTGGCAGTCAAACAAAATTGAAAATCATTTCAAACAGGACACTTTTACTGTTTTATGGACATCATAAAGGACACAAACAATGGGCCCAAAGAACAAATGTGACGTGCTAAATAAGGTGATATAATAGAGGCTCGGTAAAACGGTGATTAAACCTGGAATTTATTTATTTATGAGCCTCGAAACCATTATTTAAATTGAATTATACACTTGAACACTATTATGTGTAAAATTCCCAAAAATTGGGTGTGACTAAGCAGAAGGAGAGTATAAGGATGGAGGATCCTGAAGGGATTTAAATAGATGGACAAACCGGTGCAGCTCGTCGGTGGAAGAAAGAGGGAGAGAGAGAGGAGAGGGAAAGGCAGAGAGGAGAGAGAGAGAGAGGGCGGGGGGAGATAGAGTGAGAAAGACAGGAGAGAGAGAGGGGGGGGGGGAGATAGAGTGAGAAGGAGAGGAGAGAGAGAGAGGGCGGGGGGAGATAGAGTGAGAAAGAGAAGAGAGAGAGAGGGCGGGGGGAGATAGAGTGAGAAAGACAGGAGAGAGAGAGGGGGGGTGGAGATGGAGTGAGAAAGAGAGGAAAGAGAGAGAGAGAGAGAGAGAGAGAGAGAGAGAGAGAGAGAGAGAGAGAGAGGAGAGAGAGAGAGAGGAGAGAGAGGAGGAGAGAGAGAGAGAGAGAGAGAGGAGAGAATGGAGAGAGAGGGAGAGACATTGGGAGAGAATAGACACTATATATATTATTTTTTTTCTACATTCCCTAAACTCTCCTGCACTCCATCCTCCCTCCAGCGTCCTTAAACGTATTTTTGACTCGAAGGTCACAAGAAACTCATTTTACAATAAATGTTCGTTTCCCATTAATCGTACACTTACTAAAATCCAATCTCACCCCTCCCCTCCAAATCTTCCCCAAAACCCCTCCCCTCCAAATCTTCCCCATCACCCCTCCCCTCCAAATCTTCCCCATCACCCATCCCTTTCAAATCTTCCCCCTTACCCCTCCCCTGCAAATCCTCCCCATCACCCATCCCTTTCAAATCTCCCCCCTTGCCCCTTCCCTCCTAAACTCCCCCAAAACCCCTCCCCTCCAAATCTCCCCCATATCCCATCCCTTTCAAATCCCTCCCCTTGTCCCTTCCCTCCTAAACTCCCCCCTCGCCCCACCCCTTCAAATCTCCCCATCCTCATTTCTTCTCAATTTCCCCCCTCTCACCCCTCCTCCTCAAAGCGTCCTCCCTACTTCTTCCCCCTTCCAACTCTCACCTCCATCTCCCCCAACCTTCTGCCTCGCTCTTCCCCCTCCTCAAATAACACCTCATTGTGCCTCATCCAATCACCATCAAACCTTTTGTCCACCCCATCCTTCCCTTTCTCCGAGCTATTCTGAAATCTCTGACACACCTTCAACAGCTCTCCCTACCTCTTCCACCTCTTCCACATCTTACTCTACCCCTCCTCCCCCCTGTTCTGTATCCGATGCTCCCCCTTCCTCTTCATTAACGGTATGGACCTCAAACATCCAGGGCCTTCGTTTAAACTTAACTGATCTCTCCATACAGGTTGCTTCTGACAAACCAGACGTGATCTGCTTAACAGAAACTTTCCTCCTTCATGATGTCTCTGATTCCTTAGTATCTCTCCCGGGATACTCCCTCCTCCGGTATGATAGACCTGAGCCTCGTCCTGGAGGTGGGGTTGCTATCTTTATCAAAAACTCTCTTCCTCACTCGCCCTGCACTGCACTCTCTCCACCTCACCCCCAGGAATACCTCTAGCTACGGCTTCCCCTTCGCTCCCACCTCTTGTTCATATGTGTGTTGTACCGTCCACCAAACAGTGATGACTCCATCTACATCTCGCTGTCTGATAATATGGACCAACTTCTATCTACTCATCCCAACTCTCTCTTCCTCATATGTGGTGATTTCAATTGTCACCATGCCAGTTGGCCAGGTGTGGGTACCTCTCTCACCAGCCATGGCTCCTCAGCAAAGGACTTCTGCGACTCACCGGGACTGACACAATCTGTCAATTTCCCGACCCGGATCTCAGTCAACGGAGCATCTTCTCTTCTGGACTTGGTCATGACTAACTTCCCTGAAAATGTCTGCTGCTCTTCTTCTGCTCCAATCGGCTCATCTGATCATGTGCTTGTTAAAGTGGACATCTCTCTGACCATTCTCAGGGAATCTGCTCAGCGTCGGCGAGTCTGGCATTTCACTCAGGCCAACTGGCACGGTCTTCAAGCAGCCATCAACCATCTGGACTGGTCTCCCATCTCTACCACCTCTGACATCAACTCATCCTGGGAATTCTTCCAAAGTAAATTACTCTCTCTCTCTCATGCACAGATTTATCCCATCTCGTCTTTAGTTGTCATACCCTTCCTCCCGTCCATGGTACACGGAATCTTGTGGTGAGGCTGTTGCCCAGAAATAACTTGCCTTCGTCTCCTGGAAAGCAAATCCAACGGAAGGAAATCTCATTTCCTTTCACAAAGCCCGAAACAAGCGTGTGTCCACCCTCAGGAGAGCCAGGAAACAATATCTCTCCGTTCTCAAGACCGAACTCTCTTATCTGTCTCCCTCTTCCAAATCCTGGTGGCGTCTGGTCAAATCTGTTTCTGGTGTTTGTTCCCCCTCCATCCCCTCCCTTATCTCAAACGGCTACACAGCTGACTCCGCACGTGAAAAAGCTGAATGCCTCAACTCTGTGTTTGCCTCTAAATCTTGGGTCCCAAACCCATCCCTCTCTGTACCCACCATACCCAGTCGTACCGAGCTGCTCCTGGACTCCGTGTCCTTTCCTCCTGACAACAAACTCCCTCACTCCCTTCAATCCCACTCCTCCCTCCAGGTCTTTAAAACAGCTGTTCACCACCATCTCTTATCTTCCCCCATCCAAAACCTTGATCTTTTCTACCCCCGCTAATTCACCCCAGATCCACCTTGTTTGAAATTCCAACTTCTTTCCTGGAAGTCCTGGCAGTGTCCATATGTTTTATACCTCTCCCACCGCCCCCTTCCCATGCCCCCCCCCCCCCCCCCCAAAGCCCTCGCCCTCTCTCAGATCTCTCGATGTCTCCATGTCTCTCGGTCCCTGCTCTCAAATGTTGTGTTTGTGTCCTTCCCCCTCTCTCCCCATCTTGTCTACCGCTCCCGATGTTATATGTTTTATGTGTCGGTTTGTCTTTCTGTGTGATTAATGTTCGCTCTTTCACGAGCCTCGATCTTGTATACAAAAAAAAAAAAAAAAAAAAAAAAAAAAAGATGGAAAAGTTTCTATCAACCCTCGACTCTGATTCTGCAACTGGACCTGACGGCATCAACCCACGGGTCCTAAAATCCTGTTCTTCGGCTCTTTCACTCCCTCTCTCTGTTCTCTTCACCCTCTCTTTTGCTCAAGGTCAACTGCCATCTGCTTGGAAATCAGCCAACATCTCCGCTTTACACAAAAAAGGTGCAAAAACAGATCCTAGCAATGACAGACCAATCGGCCTTCTCCCAATTATCAGCAAAGTCATGGAATCCATCATTGCTTCGGATATGAAATCTTTCCTCTTCTCCAATGGCTTTATCTCTGATCATCAATTTGGTTTCAGATCAGGCCACTCTACTCTGGACATGCTGTTTCTGCTGTCTCAACAATGGATGGAGGTCCTCAATGCCAAACAGGAAATTAGAGCTGTCTCCCTCGACATATCACGTGCCTTCGATACGGTCTGGCACCCCGCTGTGCTCACCAAACTCTCCTCCTTTGGTATCCATGGAAATCTCCACGCATGGCTGGCGGACTTCCTCTCTAGTCGTAGTCAACGTGTGGCCCTGAATGGGTTTCTCTCATCTCCTCTTCCTGTTCAGGCTGGAGTTCCCCTAGGCAGTGTTCTGGGCCCTGTGCTTTTTCTGGTCTTCATCAATGATCTCCTGACTCTCTTGAAAATCCTCTCTATCTCTTTGCTGATGACTGCACTCTCTGACGCTCCATTCCTCATCCCTCAGATCGGCAGTCTGCAGCCTCCTCACTCTCTGCAGACCTGGACAAATTCACAGACTGGGCAAACAAGTGGAAAATGTCTTTCAATCCTGACAAATCTCACACTCTTACTTTGTCTCTCCGAAAAGACCGACTGGACAACCCTCCCATCTACTTTCTGAATAATCCTCTCCAAGAAGTTCTGTCACTCAAGCTTTTGGGTCTCACTATCTGCCATGATCTTTCCTGGGAAAACCACATTTCCAAGCTGGCCTCCAAAGCCAGTCGCCGACTGGGCATCCTCCGTCATGCGAAGTCCTTCCTTGGCACACCTGAGCTCCTCACCACATACAAGGCTTTCATCCACAGCTCAATGGAGTACTGCTCTCCTCTCTGGGCTGGTGCTCCTGCCTCACACCTAGCTCGTCTTCACGCTGTTGAAACCAAAGCGTTCAGAATCAATGGAATCTCCCGCGATGACGCTATCTCCCGAGGGTCTTTCACTTAATCACCGCAGGCAGGTTTGGTGGTCTTTCCGTCTTCAACCGACTCCTCTCCGGCCTTGCTCCCCCAGGTCTCTCTGGGCCCTGTCCCCCAAATATTCCTACAGGTCGCACAAGATCTGCCTGCAACCCTCTTATGGTTAAACTGCCAAAATCAAGACTCTCTGCTCACCTTCACTCCTTCATTCCTCTTTTCTCCCGCCTCTGGAACAAACTCCGTCACTCTCTTCAATCCCACTCCCCCCTCCAGGTCTTTAAAACGGCTGTTCACCACCATCTCTTATCTTCTCCAATCCAAAACCTTGATCTTTTCTACCCCCGCTAATTTCACCCCAAATCCACTTTTTTGAGGTGACCTTTGACTTCTTTCCTCGAAGTCCTTGGTGTCCTGGCGCTTTATACCTATCCTGCCTCCCCCCAGGACCTCTCCCTCCAAAAACATCTCCCGATGTCCCTGCTCTCAAATGTTGTGTTTGTGTGCTTCCTCCCCTTCTCTCCCCATCTTGTCGACCGCTCCCCTTTTTATATACTTTGTTTGCTTGTTTGTTTGATTTGTTTGTTTTATAAATGTTAGCTCTTTCACAAGCCTCGACTCTGTATACAAAAAAAAATAAAAAATAAAAAAAGGCATGGAACACGTCCTCCGTACATATGCAGAACGGGCAACATGTGGATGAAGGAGATAAATGGTTGATTAACTTATTGGAGGGGACTATCCAGTGGATCAGTCTCCATTGGAGGTCACCAGACCTTTTACTTACGAGCTTGCTATACATGGAGTCCCATACAGGTTCAGAGGGGGGTCCCACAGGCAACAGTCTCTTCCACCGGGTTACTCCGTTTAGTGGTGTATCCCCCAACAGTAACTTGACACATGACTTGTATAACTCTTTACTGCTAGTCTCTTGAAAGGGGCTTAACCCCATGCTAACCGGGGGTAAGTCGTCCGACTTGAAGTGCACCAATAACTCAGGGAAAACCCACTCACCATGCAATGATTCGAGCTCGTGGGACCAGCATACTCTCAGCCGTACCCCTATTCGTATCACCTCTCTCAACACTTTTGCAGTCACTCTTTCGGACCGAATTCCTGCTAGCTCGGCTACTTCTCGAGCTGATTTCCACCCGCAACCTGAAACATCCCGGAGGTGCCATACTTTTGTGATGCCGGCAATTATGAAATGCCGGCAGAGGTCCCTACTTTTGGGCATGTTCAGGAAAAGCCGATTGCAGAACAAAAGCTCTTGTGCAAACATATGGATGTCGTAGTTGTCTTCTTAACGGCACACTGAGGTTCTGCCAAGCATTCAACACACTCTGATAAAAACAGGAAGAGGAGATATGTCAACTTTTTGAAGCAGGACCAAGAAACATTTGCAGCCATATCCCAGCCTGCCAGCTTGACGCAAAATGTGGGTGGCAAAAACATGGTTTGGTAATTGCTCTTTCGCCAAAAGTTTTTGCACTGAGCATAGCCGAAAGGCCATTATATGTCTCCTGACGTCGACCATACTCTGGCCACCCTCGGCCAATGGACGGCATACAACGTTTGGCCGTAACCAGTGATGACCTCCCAAAAGAACTCCAACTTTGCACTTCCTTCACCAAGCCTTCTTGTGGTTGCAGGCAGATGAATCTGTGCCAAAAGAAGGAGGCGACTACATTCTTGAATATCAAAACTCGGCCCTTATACGAAAGGTGAGGCAGGGCTCTCCTCCACCTACTCAATCTCTTTTTTACACATTCAGCAACACCTTCCCAGTTCTTCTGGCCATACTATGGAGATCCAAGAAACACTCCAAGATAGCGAACACCTTTGGTCCGAGAGCTAGGTGGATTTTCTTTGACATGGAAACTACAAAAGCTTTGTCATGCTGGTGTGGCACAGGTAGCTTACCTGACCCCAGAAAGCCAATTCTTAAGTGCAGCTTAAGAGGCAGGGCTCGCGAGATCTTGGAGACGGCGGCAGGGATTTTCGAAGCTCCACACGGTCTCCACGTTTTTCGAAGTTAAGTCTGTTCACAATTGTATTTTGTCGAAACTGTATTTATCTTTCGGTGTGTGAAGTTATTGTGTGCAACTTTGGTTGTTTCTCGGTGTTTATCTTTCATAAATTGATCGTCTGTTTGCCGTGTCGTGTCTTGAGGCCTTGTACAGTGTGCACTGTACAACCTTGAGGCTTTGTTTTTCTCTCAGCGGTCCGTCTTTTGTGATCCAATAACTTTCGTTCTCTGTATTCCCAGTCTTTTCACCCATAGCCTACTTCCTTGTGTAAATCTTAACTCAAAAAAAAAAAAAAAAAAAAAAAAAAAATTCCCCTTCTCTGTTATCATTCGTTTATTCATTCTTATTCGTTCGTTCGTTCTTCGACCACGTGTTTCTCCCCCATTTCCCCAGATAGTTTTCACTCATTAACCTTCAATGTTTACACTTTCCCCTCAAGTTATGTATTCCGTCATATTTTATAACACCTTTTTCTTCTTCTTCTTTAAAAGGCTGCTTTCGACTTGCTCACCAAATCAATTCATCCCAAAAAAAATATCCATCTCCTATAGTGCCTTTGTTCTACATTCCCTAAACTCTCCTGCACTCCATCCTCCATCCAGCGTCCTTAAACGTATTTTTAACTCGAAGGTCACAAGCAACCCATTTTGCAATAAATGTTCGTTTCCCATAAATCGTACACTTTCAAAAATCCAATCTCACCCCTCCCCTCCAAATCTTCCCCATAACCCCTCCCCTCCAAATCTTCCCCATCACCCCTCCCCTCCAAATCTTCCCCATCACCCATCCCTTTCAAATCTCCCCCCTTGCCCCCTCCCTCCTAAACGACCCCCTCACCCCTCCCCGCCAAGACGCCCCCTCGCCCCTCCCCTCCTAGACTCCTGCCTCACCCCTCCCCTCCAAATCTCCCCCATATCCCATCCCTTTCAAATCCCTCCCCTTGCCCCTTCCCTCCCAAACTTCCCCCTCACCCCTCCCCTTCAAATCTCCCCACCCTCATTGCTTCTCAATTTCCCCCCTCTCACTCCCCCTCCTCAAAGCGTCCTCCCCGCTTCTTCCCCCTTCAAACTCTCACCTCCATCTCCCCCAACCTTCTGCCTCGCTCTTCCCCCTCCTCAAATAACACCTCATTGTGGCTCACCCAATCACCATCAAACCTTTTGTCCGCCCCATCCTTCCCTTTCTCCGAGCTATTCTGAAATCTCCGACACACCTTCAACAGCTCTCCCTACCTCTTCCACCTCTTCCACATCTTACCCTACCCCTCCTCCCCCCTGTTCTGTATCTGATGCTCCCCCTTCCTCTTCATTAACGGTATGGACCTCAAACATCCGGGGCCTTCGTTCAAACTTAACTGATCTCTCCATACAGGTTGCTTCTGTCAAACCAGACGTGATCTGCTTAACAGAAACTTTCCTCCTTTATGATGTCTCTGATTCCATAGTATCTCTCCCGGGCTACTCCCTCCTCCGGTATGATAGACCTGAGCCTCGTCCTGGAGGCGGGGTTGCTATCTTTATCAAAAACTCTCTTCCTCACTCGCCCTGCACTGCACTCTCTCCACCTCACCCCCAGGAATACCTCTGGCTACGGCTTCCCCTTCGCTCCCACCTCTTGTTCATATGTGTGTTGTACCGTCCACCAAACAGTGATGACTCCATCTACATCTCGCTGTCTGATGATATGGACCAACTTCTATCTACTCATCCCAACTCTCTCTTCCTCATATGTGGTGATTTCAACTGTCATCATGCCAGTTGGCTGGGTGTGGGTACCTCTCTCACCAGCCATGGCTCCTCAGCAAAGGACTTCTGCGACTCACTGGGACTGACACAATCTGTCAATTTCCCGACCCGGATCTCAGTCAACGGAACATCTTCTCTTCTGGACTTGGTTATGACTAACTTCCCTGAAAATGTCTGCTGCTCTTCTTCTGCTCCGATCGGATCATCTGACCATGTCCTTGTTAAAGTGGACATCTCTCTGACCATCCTCAGGGAGCCTGCTCAGCGTCGACGAGTCTGGCATTTCACTCAGGCCAACTGGCACGGTCTTCAAGCAGCCATCAATCATCTGGACTGGTCTCCCATCTCTACCACCTCTGACATCAACTCATCCTGGGAATTCTTCCAAAGTAAATTGCTCTCTCTCATGCACAGATTTATCCCATCTCGTCTTCAGTTGTCATACCCTTCCTCCCGTCCATGGTACACGGAATCTTGTGGTGAGGCTGTTGCCCAGAAACAACTTGCCTTCGTCTCCTGGAAAGCAAA
Organism: Myxine glutinosa; assembly: GCF_964187855.1. Classification (NCBI taxonomy): domain Eukaryota; kingdom Metazoa; phylum Chordata; class Myxini; order Myxiniformes; family Myxinidae; genus Myxine; species Myxine glutinosa. The sequence continues at coordinate 142,958,985 of NC_136269.1, read as the reverse complement.
TCCAACGGAAGGAAATCTCATTTCCTTTCACAAAGCCCGAAACAAGTGTGTGTCCACCCTCAGGAGAGCCAGGAAACAATATCTCTCCGTTCTCAAGACCGAACTCTCTTATCTGTCTCCCTCTTCCAAATCCTGGTGGCGTCTGGTCAAATCCGTTTCTGGTGTTTGTTCCCCCTCCATCCCCTCCCTTACCTCAAACGGCTACACAGCTGACTCCGCACGTGAAAAAACTGAATGCCTCAACTCTGTGTTTGCCTCTAAATCTTGTGTCCCAAACCCATCCCTCTCTGTACCCACCATACCCAGTCGTACCCTGCTGCTCCTGGACTCCGTGTCCTTTCCTCCTGACAAGGTGGAAAAGTTTCTGTCAACCCTCGACTCTGATTCTGCAACTGGACCCGACGGCATCAGCCCACGGGTCCTAAAATCCTGCTCTGCTGCTCTATCTCACCCTCTCTCTGTTCTCTTCACCCTCTCTTTTGCTCAAGGTCAACTGCCATCTGCTTGGAAATCAGCCAACATCACCGCTTTGCACAAAAAAGGTGCAAAAACAGATCCTAGCAACTACAGACCAATCAGCCTTCTCCCAATTATCAGCAAAGTCATGGAATCCATCATTGCTTCGGATATGAAATCTTTCCTCTTCTCCAATGGCTTGATCTCTGATCATCAATTTGGTTTCAGACCAGGTCACTCTACTCTGGACATGCTGCTTCTGCTGTCTCAACAATGGATGGAGGTCCTCAATGCCAAACAGGAAATTAGAGCTGTCTCCCTCGACATATCACGTGCCTTCGACACGGTCTGGCACCCCGCTCTGCTCACCAAACTCTCCTCCTTTGGTATCCATGGAAATCTCCACGCATGGCTGGCGGACGTCCTCTCTAGTCGTCGTCAACGTGTGGCCCTGAATGGGTTTCTCTCATCTCCTCTTCCTGTTCAGGCTGGAGTTCCCCAAGGCAGTGTTCTGGGCCCCGTGCTTTTTCTGGTCTTCATCAATGATCTCTCTGACTCTCTCGAAAATCCTCTCTATCTCTTTGCTGATGACTCCACTCTCTGCCGCTCCATTCCTCTTCCCTCAGATCGGCAGTCTGCTGCCTCCTCACTCTCTGAAGACCTGGACAAAATCACAGACTGGTCAAACAAGTGGAACATGTCTTTCAATCCTGACAAATCTCACACTCTTACTATGTCTCTCCGAAAAGATCGACTGGACAACCCTCCCATCTACTTTCTCAACAATCCTCTCCAAGAAGTTCTGTCGCTCAAGATTTTGGGTCTCACTATCTGCCATGATCTTTCTTGGGAAAACCACATTTCCAAGCTGGCCTCCAAAGCCAGTCGCCGACTGGGCATCCTCCGTCGTGCGAAGTCCTTCCTCGGCACACCTGAGCTCCTCACCACATACAAGGCTTTCATCCGCAGCTCAATGGAATACTGTTCTCCCCTATGGGCCGGTGCTCCTGCCTCACACCTAGCTCGGCTTCACGCTGTTGAAACCAAAGCTTTCAGAATTATTGGAATCTCCCGCGATGAAGCTATCTCTGAGGGCCTTTCACTCACTCACCGCAGGCAGGTAGGTGGTCTTTCTGTCTTCTACCGACTCCTCTCCGGCCTTGCACCCCCAGCTCTCTCTGTGCTCTGTCCCCCAAATATTCCTACAGGTCGCACAAGATCTGCCAGCAACCCTCTGATGGTTAAACTGCCGAAATCTCGGCTCTCTGCTCACCTTCACTCTTTCATTCCTCTTTTCTCCCGCCTCTGGAACAAACTCCCTCACTCCCTTCAATCCCACTCCTCCCTCCAGGTCTTTAAAACAGCTGTTCACCACCATCTCTTATCTTCCCCCATCCAAAACCTTGATCTTTTCTACCCCCGCTAATTCACCCCAGATCCACCTTGTTTGAAATTCCAACTTCTTTCCTGGAAGTCCTGGCAGTGTCCATATGTTTTATACCTCTCCCACCGCCCCCTTCCCACGCCCCCCCCCCAAAGCCCTCGCCCTCTCTCAGATCTCTCGATGTCTCCATGTCTCTCGGTCCCTGCTCTCAAATGTTGTGTTTGTGTCCTTCCCCCTCTCTCCCCATCTTGTCTACCGCTCCCTATGTTATATGTTTTTTGTGTCGGTTTGTCTTTCTGTGTGATTAATATTCGCTCTTTCACGAGCCTCGACCTTGTATACAAAAAAAAAAAAAAAAAAAAAAAAAAAAAGCTAGTGGTGGGTGGGGTAGGGGGCGCCACTCAAAGTACCCCCCAGATTGGTTTTATTTGACATAGAGACTACAAGACCAACTCATATGCCAAGTGGTAGGGTGATCTCCACTGACTACAAATCTGCAACTTAAGAAGAAAATTTCTGGTGGGGAGGTCACTTAAGAACAACATTAATTAGTGCTAATTAGGCCTTTATTTGACATATAAGCTCCAAAACTGAAATCGCATACAACATGTCGAGAATGGTCCCCTCATCAATAAACAACAAGTTAAGAAAAAAAATTGTGGTGCGGAGGTCACTTAAGAACAGGCCATTTAACCCTCTCAATCTGATTGGAAAGTTAAATGGCAACTACTGTACACTGTACATCGATAACACCTGGATAATTAAGTAGGCCTAAAACTCGAGCACAAAACACTCCTGCACAAGAACCAAACACTGAATGCATCCTTCGACGAATTCCTCGTGTTTAGAATGTTAGAAAACGTATTGGAAACTGTTTTCAGTGCCTTGTCCTCCTGTAAGTGTAACATACATTGTATCTGAGATTTGAAATTAAGAGTTACTGTTCGTCATCTTCATCGGATTGCAAAATGTCCTCATCAGAAGAGCAGGGTTCAAAGTTGTCATTATCCTCGGCATCAGTTTCAGTTTCTCCTTCATCAGGAACAAGAGATCCAGGTATCTGTGGTCCATCAAACCATATGACGTCGTAGGCTTGCCCTTGAACCTCCCAGCCATTTTCTGCAGTTGGCTGTTGACATATCATCTTTTTGTTGGCATCAGCCCACATTTTGGCAACAAATGATGCACGCTTGATTTGCTGGGAGACCTCGGCTTCACACGGTGGTATCATGGTTGCATCGATGCCCCGAAGGTTCTCAAGAGGATTCTTCGCTGTGGCCTTTGGTGCATATGTCTTCTGAAACACTTTATAGCGGTGTGCATTGAGTGAAAGTGCTTGAATTGGCTTGGCTCCATACATTATTGCAGTGAAAGACATGATTACTTCCACTGAATCCAATCCCAAGTTGTCCGTTGCCATCTCTGCAAATGCGTCTTGAGCATCCTTATAACCCTCAAGAATTTTGAAGGGACGTTTCTTTCCTTTTTTGAAGGGCCGTTTCTTTCCTTTTTTGAAGAAGGCAGATGTGTAATCTGATCCCGTAAATGCATGGAAGCCAGCTAGTGCTTGACAGAGTGGGGTTTCCAAGACTTTGCTAATTGCAGTGATGTCTATGAATCGCCTGTCATTCCTTCCCGATGTCCCAACATCCATCCAAATATGTGCTTTGAACTGCCTGCAGTGATACAGCAGAATGACGGCGACATCTGTATCTGATGCCCTGACTGCTATGTTCTTCGCATTTTCCTTGTCAATGTGACTAACATGAGTGCAGATCAAGGTGTCAGCTTCTTCATGATTGGTTTTCAAGGTCTCTACTTCTTCCTTCATGACTTTCCCATCTTTCACGTAGAAAAGGTAGCATGCTCCAAGATACGAGAGATACACAAGTCGTCCTTGAATTATGTCTGCATATTGCTGGGCCTCCCATTCCATTGCCAGGAATTTTGGTAGCTGCTCTTTGAATGATCTTGACTTTAGACAATCCAAGATATTTCTCGGGCAGTGCTGTTCAGGTCCAGATATGGCGTATTCTTTCTTGTCTGTGTCATCCAGACCTCTTCTTGCTCTTTCACAGTCTTTTATTGATAGGACTGGATATGCGTCAAAGATGAGATGCACTCTTCCACGGGAGAGAGCGGTGACTTGTCTTAAAATGCCGGCTGCCAAGGCTCCATACGTTCCTGGAATGTGGGGTGGAAGAACATGTAGCAGGAACATACCATCAACCACATAGGCATCAACTGAGCTTGGTGTGACAGAGGGAACTTTGCTCTCTAACAGCTCCAGAAGGCCACTCTTTTCCGTCTTGACCATACAACCGTCTGTGCTGCACATGGACAGTGGAACCGGTGTCAGTGGATATGAAAAGATATGTTTCAAATCAAGTTTTCTCTGACAAGCAATGACAACCAGGCGTCCCATAAGGTCACGAGTGCACACAAGTGATGCAACACGTTTGTCTCTGTTACGCTTATTTACTGTGCCATTTTCCGTGAAGGTTCTGAGCTTCTCCCTTTTGATTGGCCGTTCAAACCGATTTGGATCTTAAATGCAGGCATCAACAAATTCGTTGTATCTGGCTTGTCCTTTCTCCCGGATGGCCAGCAAACATGTCTTGATGGAATCTGTCGCTGCCTTACCAGTGCTGATGTTGTACAGCCTATCCGATATTTCAGTGTACTTAAATGGATTGCATGAGTCTTTTATCTGGTTTACAACCTTATGCAAATCGCTTGTGTCCCTTCTGATGCGGGCTGGGCGGAGTTCAGCTGTGATGTCTTCCGTTTGAGATAGTCCGGTCATTGCTAATGCCCTTGATATAATTGCTGCTCTGGTGGACTTGGTTAACATCCAGCGAAGACATGCACTGAAGTTGTTTGTCATGGATGATATACCAGTCCGTCTGGATGCAGAATCGGCATTTACTGTCTGTTCCAGTGTAAGATCTACTGGGCATCTACTGAATGCCTTGTCAGTCCTTTTAACCGTAAAGACACCGTTTTCCAAGATAGAACGAAGTCCTGGGTGAGTACTGTCCATGTTTACCAAGTCCAACTGAAACTTCGTGAGCCACCGTGAGTAATTGACATGGTTTGTGGCGAAGAACAAGTGAAGTGTATGATTGGTGTTAGTGCATGAGTGAACAGGTCCACGTCGTTTGTTCGAATTGCTCGCTCCAGAAGGTGGAAGTCGTGGATAAAGTCGATGTAAATCATCCAGAATTGGGCAGTTGGTCCATGTGTCCCTGATCGGGTTTGGACAGCATACTCCTTGTATGACGTGACGCATCTTGTGAACGCAGAAGATGATTCTATTTGTGTCCATGTCTCTTCATCCTGTTTTGTTTGTAACCTTGAAAGTAAATCTTCAACTTCATCATTGCCTTCAAATGTCTCAAGGAATGCTTGGAAGTGTATCAGTTCAAATGCCAAGGCCAGTATCGGGTGCAACCGTTTGCATCTGTTGAAGTGCTTGCCACTCAGAAAACCATTCAGGGATCCAGCAGCTAGGACATCTGTGTCTCGCAGCATTTCTGGGCCACCAGATGCATCGATCAGTTTCCCTAGGGCTTTAAAGAAAGCCATTTCTATGTGGAATGGACCAAGCATGATAAAGACCTTGTCGAACCTGGGCGACTCGGTAACCTGAATCTGCATGGCAGGCTTGGCAGCATTGAGGTCATAGGTTACAACACCATACTGCTGACCGCACTCTTGCGCACAATTCTGTGTGGTGATTAGGGTATCCTGTATAACATCAAGTGACGTTATCGGCTTGTTCAAGTTTTTCATATACAAGACATTTTGTTCTGGAGTTGTGTCTGGGCATATCAAAGCATTGAATCCTACCCACATGGGAATGTTAGCCATCTGCAAGGCATGACATATCATCCATGCAAGGTCCTTGTCTAGAGCTAGCTTCCGATTAGCAGGCCGGTTGTCAACATCGGTGGTTTCATAATCAAATGTGCCCATTCGGGGTTTTTTACGGTATGGCTCAAGGGGCTGTTCCCGAACATGCAGTTTTCTCTTTCTTGATACTTTTTCTGGCTGTGATGTTGTTGGCGCAACTTGATTAACGGGTCTGCTTGTCCCTACCACATCTTTATTTTGATACAAGATACCCATTGTATCGTGAAGAGTGTCGGCTCCTGACAATGTCTCAGACAGTTCATCAAAATTGTCGAACGCCAAACCAAACACCTGATCAAGAAGGGTTCCCTCCGGACAGGTCTGCTCCGTACTCTGAATGGCATCTCCTAAGGATGTCTCCAGTGTCTCAATGGTGTGGTAATTGACAACATGGCCAAATCTGTTCAACATTTCAATCAGCTTCCTGCTACCAGTCATAGACTTGATTGCCATTCCGAGAATTATCTGTTTGGCTGGTTTTACTTTCCCCCTTTGAGTAACGAATAAGGCATCCTGGCTTGAGGACAAGGCACGACGTTTGAGTTTTGGAGTGTACAAGTTTTGATTGGGGCCCCCGTACAAGACCTGAAAGAAATCTATCAACATATCTGGGACAGTAACTTCACCCTCATTCAGGTTTTGCAGAGTGGGAGGTTCAGGTAGAGGTGTGATTTGTGCATGTTTGATTGCTTTACGCAAGAGTAAGGCAGCCTTATGAATGACAGCTTCAGGCGATGCTGCATAATCATAGGCTGTATGGATAAGGTGCTCACCTAAACCTGTGGGATAAACAATGGCCCCTGCCTTCCTAGCCCTATCTTTACACTCTACCCTAATTATGTCACCAAATTTATTCTGTAAGTTTGTTGCCAAATTTCTGGCTGTAGAAATTGGAGTCTCACCGGCGTCTTCACAAAGCTCTTGGTACCGAGTGAAGATGGATGTAAGAAGTTCAGGCCTTTTGCCAAATATAACTGATTTCTCGATGTAAGCATATAAACCTAACAAAGAAATGCTACCTGCAATAGCAGTAGGCCTATGGAGAGACTGTGCATTGGAAAGGTAAGTACTTCTGCAACTGTGATGGTACCGAACCTCTTTACATCGAAAGTCTACACCAGAGATCAGTCCAAGAAGGCTGTTGTCCTTTTTATCAGCTGCAGCAGTTTTTATTTTTATCTCAGCTTCGAGAGTTTCACATTCACCAAGATGTTCTTCTCTATCACCCTTCTTCTTCCTAGCTTTCTTGCAAAACAGGCAAATGCGTGGGAAAATACTCGAGGTAGACGTTGACGGGGCAAAATCACATGATGAACGCAGGGTCTTCTCACCTGATGCTTGTGTCTGAGTTTTTTCTGTTGTATCATCACGTGGCACGGCAGTAAAGTTTTTGTAACAGTTCACGTGATAGCCATGGCTACTGTCGGATTCATCTGGCAGCGACTGAATTATCGTATAGTACTTGGATGTGACAAAATTTCGTTTTTGTCTCCTCCTTGCTGCTACATTGATGATGGATGACCAATGGTCTTCAGTGATGGGTGCGATGTTGCCAGTGGTCTCATCTGCTTTTCCGACATGGAGGATACACTTCCTGCCAGGGTCAGGAGCTACCCCGCTAGCATGCTCCATAATCAAGCATAGGCCTCACCTGAAATAAAAAAATGACATATGTTAGTGGGTTCGAAAATCAACAAAAGTTGGGGGCATGTTATTTCTTATGGAGAAAATGAAACATGGATCTCTGAAGGTTTTTGCATGTGTCGATTATAATGCTCCTATTATCAGATTGTGTGGAAATCAGAAACGCAAAACCTCTCTTTAAGGGCATTATAATGTAAATTAGATTAGGTATGTCGTTAATCGTTGACATGTGTGACAGGTCTAATAGTCCAAGATCTGGGTGGATTTTATTTGGCATGGAAACTACAAAAGCTTAGTCATGCTGGTGTAGTACAGCAGCTTACCTGACCCCAGAAAGCCAATTCTTAAGTGCAGCTCACGGTGGGTGGGGTCCTTCAAATATTATTTCTCGGAATTTGGTGAATTATTTTCGAGTATGTTAGATGAGGAATCCTTGGAGTTTATAATTTACAGGAAATTGCTGGACAGGGAATTCCTCAAATATAATTTCTCGGAAATTGTTGAAGTATAGTTTGTACAGGCAATTCTAAGAAATTACTTGTAGTAATTTAGAAGAAATTTTACCTGTACTAATTTAGCAGAAATTGTTATAATAAATGTTACAGCTTTTACATTGTCTTCACAGTTTACAAGTTTCTCATGTAATTAAGTGCAGAAAACCCCTATTCCGTGACCTTTGACCTCTTCTTAAGTAACCTTACCACCACATATTCTGTTCTTAAGTTGTGGTTTATTGATGAGGGGACCATTCTCTACATTTTGTATGTGATTTCAGTTTTGTAGCTTACATGTCAAATAACAGTGTTATTAGCCATGGGGGTCAAATAGGTGCATTTTAAAATGTTTTCGCTGATTGAAATCAAAGGAAATGGTGTTGGAAAATTTCTGCTTCTCATGTATCTCACTTCAGGCTCCACTGATATAGGTTTCAATGACAACGCCATGTGTGTATCATGTGGCATGTTGTAATCAAACAGTAATTAAGAGCTGGAAACCCCTATTCCGTTACCTTTGACCTCTTCTTAAGTGACCTTACCACCACATATTCTGTTCTTAAGTTGTTGTTTATTGATGAGGGGACCATTCTCTACATGTTGTATGTGATTTCAGTTTTGTAGCTTATATGTCAAATAAAGGCCTAATTAGCACTAATTAATGTTGTTCTTAAGTGACCTCCCCACCAGAAATTTTCTTCTTAAGTTGCAGATTTGTAGTCGGTGGAGATCACCCTACCACTTGGCATATGAGTTGGTCTTGTAGTCTCTATGTCAAATAAAACCAATCTGGGGGGTACTTTGAGTGGCGCCCCCTACCCCACCCACCGCTAGCTGCACTTAAGAATTGGCTTTCTGGGGTCAGGTAAGCTACCTGTACCACACCAGCATGACAAAGCTTTTGTAGTTTCCATGTCAAATAAAATCCACCTAGCTCTCGGACCACTTCATCCACCCACTTTAAACTTGCAGGAAGGTGTATTGGCAGGGCTAGCGCCATTCCAGATGCACTGTTCCTGACAGAGGGAACCCATAAAGCTTTACTCTTTTCCCAGTTGCACTTCTAAGAGGAAGCTAAACGAAACAAATGTAGGCACTTAACAAGAGCTGCAATGTCGTTATTGTCTTTAACAATAACTGAGACACCATCAGCATATGCCGATACGACAACTGGAGGATGATCAGGAGATATACTCATTCCAGAAACGTTATTCCTTAGTAACACGAGAAGTGATTCCATTACAAGGGTGAACAGTAAGCCGGTGACAGGGCAACTTTGCCTTACCCACCTTTGAACCTGTATGGGAGAACAAAGCTCATTGTTCACCTTAACTAAACTGAATATATTGTTGTGCAATAAAGCAATATAAGTTCTGAAATTAGGTCCAAATCCATAAGCTTCAAGCACATGATTCAAAAAGACGTGATCGATGCTATCAAAAGCCTTTTCTAAATCAAGAAAAATTATACCAGTCATTCTGCACACAGTTGCCATCTATCAGATCTGTAATGAAAAATATGTTATCACACATGGATCTACCCGGTATACAATAACTCTGATCAGGGTGAACCAAATCGCCAATTACCTTTTTAACTCGATTCGCCAAAACTTTTGAAAAGATTTTATAATCAGTGCGTAGTAGAGAAACAGGTCTCCAATTCTTCATGTGTCGCAAATCACCAGCCTTTGGAAGAAGGGACATCACCGCTCTTCTCAAACTTAAAGGCAATTCTCCATGAGTCAGTGATGATTCAAGAACATGCATCAGTTCTGGAACTAACAGTTCCCAAAATTCCACATAAAATTCAGCCAGCAGGCCATCGATTCCAGGGGCTCTTCCCGAGTCCATTCCAGCTAGGGCTTGCGTTAACTCCACGAGCATAATTGGCGAGTCCAAATCCAGGTGCTGGGGCTCAGTTAACGAGGATAGGTGAGAGGTTAAAAGTCTCATCGTTTCATCACAAACAACCTGTTTTGTAAACAGTTTGGAAAATAAATCTTTAACACATAACCGTCTGTCTCTGGGATTTACAACAACAGCCCCGCTCGGATCAATGGCAGAATAAATGTTCTTGGGTGATTTACTGACAGAATCCAGATGAAAAAAAGCTTTACTGGGGGTATCTAAAACCTTTAAGTTCTTAACCCTTAGTCTGAGTAACAACCCTGCTGCTTTCTCCTGGATTAACTCTCTCAACTAAGTCTTCTTTTCTAGTCATAACTGGAAGTTTCTTGCATTATTATTTTTAGCAAGTTTACCTTCGAGCTGTACAATGTCAGCTTCCAAACAAGTCATTGTTACATTCTTAACATTTGTAATGTTTGCTCTGAACTGTTGACAAAACACCCAAATCTGGGTTTTCGTATTGTCCCACCAAAGATTTACTGAAGAAAAAGAGGGCTTTCATAGGATTTGATTCGCCCAGAAAACTTGGAAGGCTTCTTTAAATAGACCATCTTCTAGAAGACTGGTATTAAAGTTCCAGTTTGCACTTTTATGTATTGACTGAGGAAAAAGAAACCCCATGGTTACTAAATGATGGTCTTGAAGCACGGTGCTACGCGTGCTACTTGCTTACCAAGGAGGAAGCGGACAACGCGGTGAATTAAAAGAGTCTTTATTGAAAGAGCCCTACTGGAGCACTGCCGTGCTCGGGGCTGTGTGCCCCGTGTATATCCCGAGGCCACGCCTACCCCTCGGGCGTGGCCACCACCCACTTGGTGCGCGGAATGATGCCATCACGCCAGAGAGCTTTCGTGTCCGCCACACGCGCCCCCCCAGAATTCCCGCGCACCTGGAGGGTCAGTTTGCGGGGCAAACGGATGACCCGGCCGAAGCGCCCTCTGGCGACTGGCGGCGTCCGGGGTGCAGTGATGCCCGCTGGAATGCCTCCGGCTGCACCCGGGATGGGTGCGGCGCCGGGGGGCGGCGTGCCGGCGAGGCCGGGCGGTGCCGGGGGTCTGCCCGCAGGGGGGCGGCCCCGACGCGGGGGCCGAGCCACCGGCGGTGGGTGGTCCACGTCGAGGTGGGCCGGCTTGAGGCGGTCCACGGAGACACGGTCGGGAGTACCGCCGATGTCCAAGGTGAAATGTTTCACCCCGGTCTCCAGCACGCGGAAAGGCCCGTCGTACGGGGGCCGCAGTGGTGTGCGGTGGGCGTCGTGCCGGACGAAGACGTACTCCGCAGTGCGAAGCTCCGGGGCAACGTGCGTAGGTGGGTGCCCGTGGTGCGCCATCGGCACCGGGGCGAACCTCCGGGCGGTCTCCTGCAGCGCGGAGCGCTCCTGCGCCGCGGACCATGGTGCCGTGGGGTCGGGGAGTAACTCGCCCGGCACCCGCAGCGGTTGTCCGAAGACCAACTCCGCCGCGGATGCGCGCAGGTCATCCTTGGGCGCCGTCCGGAGGCCCAGCAGGACCCAGGGGAGCCTGTCGACCCAGCCGCCGTCGCGGAGGGTGGCCCGGAGCGCGGCCTTCAACGAGCGGTGGAACCGCTCGCACAGGCCGTTGGCCTGGGGGTGGTAGGCCGTGGTTCGGTGCAGCTGGACCCCGAGCCCCCGCGTGACCGCCCCCCAGAGCTCCGAGGTGAACTGGGGGCCGCGGTCGGACGAGATGTCCGAGGGGCGCCGAACCGGCGACCCAGGTGGCGATGATGTCCGAGGGAGACGTCGCACAAGAGGGCCGTGCCCGCGCCGTCGAACGGCACCTCGGCGACGCGGAGGCCCATGACGGCGGTCCGCAAGGCTTGGACGCCGGGGTCGGCGGCCTGGTCCGCCGCCATCCAGGCATAGTTGATGCCGAGGTGGATTGCGTGGGCGACGGACCGGGAAAGGCAATCCGCCACCGGGTTGTCCTTCCCCGCGACGTGCCGGATGTCCGTTGTATATTCGGACACGGCCGAGAGGTGACGCTGCTGCCGAGCCGACCATGGCTCGGCGACCTTGCCCATCGCGAAGACCAGTGGCTTGTGGTCGATGAAGGCCGTGAACGCACGGCCCTCGAGCAGATGGCGGAAGTGCCTGACCGCCAGGTGAAGCCCGAGCAACTCGCGGTCGAAGGTACTATAACGGCGTTCGGGCGGGCGAAGCTGCCAGCTGAAGAACGCCAGCGGTTGCCAGGCACCACGCACCCATTGCTCGTGCACCGCGCCCACCGCGTAGTCCGAGGCGTCGGTGGTGAGGGCGATCGGTGCATCGGGCGCCGGGTGCGCGAGCATGGTGGCGTTAGCCAAGGCGAGCTTCGCGCCCGCGAACATCTGCTCGGTCCAGGTAACGTCACCTTTGCCCGGCTTCCCTCGGAGCGCCTCGTGCAGGGGGCGCAGGAGCTGGGCGATGCGGGGCAGGAACCGATGGTAAAAGTTTACCATACTCAGGAACTCCTGGAGCCCCTTGATCGTGAGGGGGCGCGGAAACCCCTTCAACGCCTCCACCTTGGCCGGCAGGGGGACGGCCCCGTGCCTGGTGACGCGGTGCCCCAAAAAGTCGATGTCGGCGACGCCGAACCGGCACTTGGCGGGGTTCACGATGAGGCCATGCTGGCCCAGGCATTCGAAGAGCATGCGGAGATGGTGGAGGTGCTCTTCGCGGGACGCGCTGGCGACGAGGATGTCGTCCAGGTAGACGTACACAAAAGCCAAGTCGCGCAAGACGCTGTCCATTAGTCGCTGGAACGCCTGAGCCGCATTTTTCAACCTGAAGGGCATCCGAAGAAATTCGAAAAGTCCGAATGACGTGATGACGGCCGTCTTCGGGATGTCCTCCGGCCTGACGGGGACCTGATGGTAGCCGCGTATGAGGTCCACCTTTGAAAAGAAGGACATGCCCGCCAACCGGGCGGAGAAGTCCTGAATGTGGGGGACGGGGTAGCGGTCGGGGGTGGTGGCGTCGTTTAGGCGCCGGTAATCCCCACACGGTCGCCATCCCCCGCCGGGCTTTGGCACGATGTGGAGCGGCGACGCCCAAGCACTCTTGGAGCGCCGCACGATGCCGAGCCGCTCCAGCGTAGCGAACTCCGCCTTAGCTACCGTGAGCTTCGTCGGCTCGAGGCGGCGTGCCCGGGCGTAGACCGGTGGCCCGGCGGTGGGGATGTGGTGTTCCACCCCGTGCTTGACGGCCCCCGCCGAGAAGGTGGGCCACGTGAGGGCCGGGAAGCTGGCGAGGAGGCGTGTGAATTCGTCTGCTGCCGGAAGCGTACAGATCAACCTGGCCGGAACCGAACCACTCAGCAAGCCGCTCGGTGAGCCGCTCCGGGAGCTGCTCAACGAGCCGGGCAGCGCGCAAGCGAGCGAGCTGAACGTCTCGGCCTGGACGAGCCTTCTGTGCTTTACGTCCACCAACAGCCCATTTGCACACAGGAAGTCCACGCCAAGCAATGCCATGGGCACGTCGGCAGTGACGAATGACCATCGGAAAACCTGCCCTCCGAACCGCAGAGAGAGGCAGCGTTTTCCGTATGTGCGTATGGACGTACCATTGGCAGCAAGCAGCACGGGGCCCCGGCCCGCGGTTTGCTTGTCGGACGCACCGGCGGGAACGACACTCACCTGCGCTCCCGTGTCGCACAGGTAACGGCGCCCGGACAAGGTGTCCGTTATGAGCAGTAGGCTGTTTGAACGGCCGGCGCTCAGTGCCACTACCGAGGGCCGGCCCGGGAGTTTCCCGACCTGCCGAATGAGCACGGCGGGCGACACTGCTGAGCCTCGTGGCCGGACTTGGTGTGAAACCGGCACCAGGCTTGCGGTTTTTTCCGCGGCGGCAGAGGTGGCGTGGCGTGGAGGCGCCCCTCGGAGTAGGGGTGGTCACCCGCAGGAGGTTCAGCGGCCACGCGGTGCGTCGCATAGTAGGGGTGGTTACCCGCAGGAGGTTCAGCGGCCACGCGGTGCGTCGCGTAGAGGGGTGGTCACGCGCAGCAGTTTCGGGCTCGGAGTAGGGGCGCGCAGCCCCGGGAGCCGCGACGGCCGCACCGAAACTCACCCGCGTGTCCAAAGCCGCGAAGAATTTGTCGGCCTCGGCAGCGAGAGCTCAGGGTTCCGTTATCACGGAACCGGCCAACGCGAGGCGTACTCGTGCCGGCAGCTGGCGTCGAAATAGCGCTCGGAATAGAAAATCCGGGGTTCTGTCGCCCAGCAGCGACAACATATGGTCCATTCGGACCGACGGTCGCGTGTCGCCGAGCTCGGGGAGGTCCAGGAGGCGGTCGGCCCGTGCGTCCTCCGTGAGGCCGAACATGGCGAGGAGGAGACGCTTGATCGCCTCGTACCTGTGGTCGTCCGGCGGGTTCCTCAGGACAGATACGACCCGGGCGGCTGTGCCGGGCCCGAGGGCGGCGACGACGTGGTAGTATCGCGTCGCGTCACCCGTGATGCGCCGAAGCTGAAACTGGGCTTCGGCTTGCACGAACCAGAGCTCGGCGTGGGCCTCCCAGAACTCAGGGAGCTTTACCATGTTGATTGCCATTGCTATAGCGTGTACGGATGGTCAGCGACGGCTGATCCAACGTCGAGGTCACCAAATGAAGCGCGGTGCTACGCGCGCTACTTGCTTACCAAGGAGGAAGCGGACAACGCAGTGAATTAAAAGAGTCTTTATTGAAAGAGCCCTACAGTAGCACTGCCGTGCTCGGGGCTGTGTGCCCCGTGTATATCCCGAGGCCACGCCTACCCCTCGGGCGTGGCCGCCGCCCACTTGGTGCGCGGAATGATGCCATCACGCCAGTGAGCTTTCGTGTCCGCCACAGTCTGAGAATATTGACGGAAAATAATCCGGAGAGACTATAGTGTTTCTAAAAGGTGAGTTTATATACCATCGGTCGAGTCTCGCAAAGGACACTCTTCCTCTGGTGTTGCGGCTCCAGGTAAACCGAGGTTCATTGGGGAAAAGTACCTTCCATACATCTAGCAAACCAAACCGAGAAAGGAAAAGGGATAGATCAATACATGATTCAGGATGAGGTTCTGCCGAGTTCCTGTCCATTACAGGTGCAAAGGTACAGTTAGAATCACCCCCGATACACACACATTGGTTAAGATCAACTGTCTGCAGGTGATTAATCACAGAAGCAAAGAAAGCTTTCCGTTCTGTACTCTCACTTGGTGCATACACATTGAATAATGTGAAATGTAAATTGTTAACCACCAGTTCTAGAGAGCTGAACCGGACTTTAACAATCCCCCGGAAGAGGATCGACTCAGGTACTAGCCCTGGTCTAAGTTTGAAAGCAACACCTGCCGAAAGAGAAGACAGGTTACGAAAAAAGCACTGTCCCCAAAAAAGACGACACCAATCATATTCTACGTTCTGGGTGATGTGTGTTTCCTGCAATAAAAGTACATCGACATTTTTGCACCGAAACAAACTTTGCTCTTGACCTTGACGGTTGGGGTTTGCACCTCCGCCATCAATGTTAAAGGTGCCAAAGGTAATTTGTTTCATTCCGTATCAAAAGGCTTGATTGGGTGTTGCAAAATCTCAAAACCGGCTTTTGTAATAAATTTCCTGAGTCGGTGAAACTGTGACTTTGTCAGTGGAAATTCTTTGGCCTCTCTCATTATTTCTTTTGCTGATCGAATAAATGAAACTCAATCAGGAAATGTATCCCTGATAGCTACATTTCTCTGTCCATAGCTTTCATTTTAAAAAGAAAGTACGAGTTGAGGAGATATCATTGGCTGACTCAACTGAGACTGAGACAACCCGGGCACCACGACATCCTCATCAGATTCTGACAAGTCTGACAAGGTCCCTCCGGGATCGAGGATTATCGAGGCCATTGTGCGCCCGAGATTCCCAGAACCAGCATGCATTGCGTTGATGTACCACTTTATGGACCGCTGTTCTGCGGCCAAGTACCACTTGATGGACCCCAGGTTCTGGGGCAGGGCACCTCTGTTGGAGACCGGCCATAGTGGCCAGGGAATCTTGCTTGCGGACCTCGGTAAGGTGGCACCTATGCCAAACAGGTGGACCACCCTTAGTTGGCCCCTGAGGCCCTAAATAAAAACGAACACAAGTTGTGCTTTTTATTATGTCCAAATAGGCCGCATGAAGCCAGAAGACGTCGGGAAGAACATCGGCCCAGCAGAGAAAGTGAAGACCACCACCAGTTGTTTTGTTGTGTTTATTAAGAACCATGGTGACTGCGCACCGAGTGGTGTTTTTGGTGCTTTGTGGTGCTTGTGGTGTTTTTGGTGCTTTTGGGTGCTTTGGTGGTATTGGTACTGGTGCATCGATGCAATGCGTGCTGTCTCCTCCCTCCCAACAGGAATTTCTTTCTCTTGTTCCCTAAAAAGAAAAGAAAAAAAAAAAACACAGGTCCTGGGTTGCGTTGTAAATAGGAAATCACGTCATTGTAAATAATGCTCCCCACCGTAAATGTATAGTTTGAGAATAATTCCGTAATTCGGTTAGCTGTGGGCTTGAGTCTGTTAGACAGGGTGCAATGCAATAGGGGGACATACTTATTTGTGTTTTAAGATTGTCACACTCAGGGTCAGGTTAATTGTAGAGGGAATTACACCTACGTGTCACACTAAGTTAAAGTTTAGTAGGCCCGAGCCCGGGCCTGAAGAAAGGAGGGTGCAGTGTAACGAATGTGGAAACGTTACAATGTGAACGTTACAAAAGTATGGTAACACCCTGTTAATGTAAATAATGGTCGCAGCCGTCCTCCTAGTTAATTCCATGAAACTTACACGCAGGTCATGATATATCTTTTAAATAGTGTATTTCCTTATTCCATGTAGGCTAAATATGTGTTTCCCACTAGATTGACTTTGCATTGTATCAAACAAAATAAGCGTAGGCCCTTCCAATTTCCCCAAACATCTCCGCTCTCCAAAGTTCCTTTCAAAAGGGGAGTTGTTTTCAATCCCGCAGGCCGCCATTGCCCATGTGCTAATCTCGGAGAAGAAAGGCGTGTCTCCACCTCGTCATAAGAGGGGAGGAGTGAGCCAGCCCTAACAGCCAATCAGCACCGCGGTGAGCGACCCGGTAGGCGTGCCCTCGGAGCCGGCGGCTTGATTTCGCCCGAGGTGATAAAAGCGACTGCAAGGGACTGCTTTACCAGATGACCTGGGAGATGAGCAAAGAGGCGGCACCAAGAGGAGCGGTGAGATGCGAAACGCTCCAAGCTAAAGAGGAGAGGTACTCGGCAAGGAAACCAGCTTTGGAGAGACGCGCTGAAAGGAGGGAGACGGCTCCACCACAAGAAGAGGAGCAGGTGTGCCGAACCAGCGCGTGACGTCTACCGCAGCGGATACGCGACGGAGGGTTTTCCCGCCAAAACCGCGAGGAATTGAGAGCTGCTGCCTCCGACTTTGCCTCCCTCTCAAGCAATCCACCTCAAGCCCTACCTGCCTGCAATATCCCCTGTGTAAGTGTGAACGTCCTGTCCTGCTCGTTGTCTTGGGGTTAAGTAAAAATGAATAGTGTAAGTTAACGATTCGCTGTGTTACTGCTTCTTCCATCCATTGCTTGTGTGTGTATAATAAATCTGTTCTTCCTCCGTATTCTTCTTCTTCTTCTTTTTCATTCTCTTTCGGTCGCTTTAGAGGTTTCCCGATTGAATATCTGTGGGGCGATCTGGTCAACGTCGGGTGGAATCGGGTTCTAATCGGGGAGTAACTGTTCGGACGCGGTTAAATACACCACCGCTCGGTCAATATGACATCTAAAACCGCGTCTAACAATTGGGTGTCTGGCTCTGCCAGGCATTTAAGAGGCTTTGGTAAAAAGCAGGGAGAACCGATATGTCGACATGTTGGAGGTTCATTTGAAAAAGTTCAAACCCGTACCCGAGCCTACCCGCTTGCTGCAGTACAAGGCGTGCAGGGAGCCGGCCTGGCAGATGTTCCATGTCGAGGAGACGTTGAATGGACCGCAGCTGGAAGGCCATTAGGCGGGCTTTGATGTCGACGAGGTTGTGGCCACCCTCAGCCGAGGGGCGACATATCACATCGGGTCGTAGCCAGTGGTAGCCTCCCCAGAAGAAGTCCACCAGTTTGCCCTGGAGTGCTTTGAGTAGGGCCTCCGGCGGTTGCAGGCAGATGAACCTATGCCACAACATTGTGGCAACTAAGTTGTTGATCACTAGCGCACGGCCCTTGAAGGACAAATTAGGTAAAACCCTTTTCCATCGGTTCAATCTTTCTCCCACTTGCTCAATTACCCGGTCCCAATTTCTCTGAGCATACTGTGGGGAACCAAGGAATATGCCCAAGTACTTAATTCCCTCACTTCCCCACAGCAACCCTGCGGGGAGGGATGGGGGCGGCTGTGGTACAGGCTGAAGAAGGTTGCGATAAAGGGAGGGTATCCATAACGTCTTGCTCTTGTTCCAATTGATTTTTAAAGAGGAGGCAGCGTGAAACTTTGACAGGCACTCAACAACGATATCAATATCATCCTTATCTTTTACAAAGATGCAGACGTCATCCGCATAAGCACATAGGGTTAGCGGTGCACTCATGGGAGAGAGTGCTATTCCAGAAATCTTCTTTCTCAGTAGATTGAGAAGAGGCTCTAAAGAAAGAGCAAACAATAAACCAGAGACTGGGCACCCTTGTCGAACCCCTCTCCGAACCTTGATGGGGGGAGCCAGCACATTATTAATCTTAATTAAACTAAATACATCCGTGTATAGCAAGGAAATGTAGGAACGAAAGTTTGCTCCGAGGCCGCATGCCTGTAACACATGATGCATAAACTTATGGTCGATACTGTCAAATGCCTTTTCAAGATCAAGCGACATCATTCCAAAGTCTTCTTTAACACGGTTACCATCAATGAGATCTCTGATTAAAGAAATATTATCATGGATGGATCTTCCAGGAACACAGTAACTCTGTTCTGGCAGTACTAGATCACCAATAACCTTTTTTAGTCGATTAGCTAGTACTTTTGAAAAAAGCTTGCAGTCCGTGCACAGCAGGGAGATCGGTCGCCAGTTCACCAAAAGTCGGGGATCTTCAGTTTTCGGGAGCAAGCACACTACGGCTCTTCTTAGACTCAGCGGCATTATACCAGTCTGTATAGAAGTGTCCAAAACATTCAGCAACTCAGGGCCTAAAAGGTCCCAAAATGTCAGAAAGAATTCTGGAGGTAGACCGTCAATAACCGGAGCTTTCCCTGAATCCATGGCAGCAAGAGCACAGGTTAGCTCAAGGAGGGTGATTGGTAGGTCAAGCTCCAACCGTTGAGCCTCAGTTAGGGAGGGGAGGTGAGAGGTTAAATCCATCATTGTATCATTACAAACAGTCTGCTCCTCAAAAAGTTTTGTAAAGAATTCAATAATGTTTATTCTAACATCATCCTCGTTGACAACAACGTTGCCTCTTGAGTCCAAAACAGAAGAGATTAGCCGTGATGGCTTGCTTAAGGATTCTAAATGAAAGAAAGACTTGTTTGGGGTGTCTGATAACTTTGCATTCTGTTTTCTAAGTCTAATTAATGTTCCGGCTGCTTTCTCTTGAACTAACTCCCTTAAAAGAGCTTTCTTTACAAGCAATAACCGGTAATTGGCGTCATTGTTTTCATGAGCCAATTTACTCTCCAAATGTAGAATATCCAATTCCAACCGGGCCATTGTAATGTGCTTGTCGTTTGTGCTGTGTGATTGGAAACATTGACAAAAAACCCGAATTTGAGATTTCATGTTATCCCACCATATGCTGGATGAAGAAAAGGAAGATTTCTTTGCTACTAGACTTGCCCAGAAAACACAAAAGGCTTCTTTAAACATACCATCTTCTAGAAGTCTAACATTAAACTTCCAATAAGCGCTCCTATTTGCGGGTTGAGGAAAGGAAAGGTTTAGGGTTACCATATGATGGTCTGAAAACACGGAAGGAAAAAGATTTGAAGAAACCGCAGTATTTTTAAAGGGTACGTTGATGTACCATCTGTCAAGCCTTGCCAAGGATACTCGACTATTGGCGCATCGACACCAGGTGTACTGGGATGTGTTTGGGTGGTGCAACCGCCAAACATCAACGAAGCCCATTGTGCTAAAAAAAATTGGATAAGTGTACATGGGACTCAGGATGGGGTTCGACAGAGTTTCTGTCAACCGATGGGTCGAAGGTGCAATTGAAATCACCTCCGACACACACACAATGATCAAAATCAACCGATCTTAAGTGATTTATCATTGAGGTGAAGAAGGACTTACGCTCTACGCTATCACTTGGCGCATACACATTAAAAATGGTGTAATGGAAGTTATGGCTTACTAGTTTGAGAGAGCTAAGCCGACCATTTATTACCTCCTGAAAATGGCATGACTCACACACGAGGCCTGGCTTCAGCAAGAAGCCGATTCCAGCAGATGAAGCTGATAAATTGCTGAAATAGCATTGGCTCTTAAAAAGTTGATGCCAGTTATGTTCCACATTTGGTGTGATGTGAGTTTCTTGAAGTAAGATCACATCCACCTTTTTCCGTTGAAATATGTTTTTTACTTGAACCTGGCGGAGGTGGCTAGCACCACCACCGTTAATATTTAAAGTTGCAAGTTTTATAGTTTTCATCCTGTATTGATGAAATCAGCCTGTGGCTGGGAACACTCTACACCTGCAGGTGTGATGAATTTTCTTAACCTGTGGTATTGTGACTTATTCAGGTCAAATTGTTCAGGCGTTTTAATTATGGATTTTGCAGTGTGGATGAATGCAACCAAATCGTCAAAATAGTCTTTAATGACTATGTTACGCTGTCTGTACGTTTCGGCTAGAAACGACACGATGTGTTGGGGGGGTATCTGTGACTGAGATGCTGATGACTGTGAGAGCTCAGTCACTTCTACCTCGTCCTCAGACTCTGACAGGTCTGATAATGTCCCACCTGGATCTTGGGCCTTACTTGCAGCTCTCACGAGCTCCTCTGGATGCATCTCCTGAGATTTCGTTGGGTACTCTGGTACACACTCACGAGCAGACTGGTGCTTACTTTCTTTATGTGTGCTTTGGCAAATGGCTGCAGATCTCTGCGTAGCCGGGGTTACGATTTCTGTTTGTAAGACAGAGCAATTTGTTTGGTCACCAGTCCGCTCAGCTACTGGAGGGGGAACCGGTAGGGCTTCGCGTTCAGGCTCAAAAATGGCCGCATTGTTCGGATCAATGTAGGCTTTATTCTCAGAGCCTGGGAAATCAGTAACATCCTCTTTTCCACTTTGGCGTTCGATATTTTCGTTTGCTGTAAACGTTTTGCCCTCTTTTGCAGAGACAGTGTCTCTGCCCAAGACAGCCTTCTTTATCGCACCATCGGGGCTATTTGTTAGTGGTGCTTTCTGTTTTTTGGTCAGTATGACAAGTTCTTCATTCATGGGTTCGCCAGCAGTACTAGCATCACCAAGTGCCATCTCACTGGGTTTGGGTAGCACCGGGGCGTCGGGAAGCACGGTCGGGGCGTCGGGAAGCACAGTCGTGGCGTCGGGAAGCACAGTCGGGGCTTTGGGAAGCACGGTTGGGGCTTCAGGTAGCACGGTTGGGGCTTCGGGAAGCGTAGTCGGGACCTCGGGAAGCACAGTTGGGACATCAGGAAGCACAGTCGGGGCGTCGGGAAGCACAGTCGGGGCTTCAGGTAGCACGGTTTGAGCGCCAGAAAGCACGGTTTGAGCGTCGGGGAGCACGGTTTGAGCGTCGGGGAGCACGGTTTGAGCGTCGGGGAGCACGGTCGAGGCGTGAGGAAGCACGGTCGAGGCGTGAGGAAGCACGGTCGAGGCGTGAGGAAGCACGGTCGAGGCGTGAGGAAGCACGGTCGAGGCGTGAGGAAGCACGGTCGAGGCGTGAGGAAGCACGGTCGAGGCGTGAGGAAGCACGGTCGAGGCGTGAGGAAGCACGGTCGAGGCGTGAGGAAGCACGGTCGGGGTGTTTTCTTTTTTACAGCCCACATTGGTGTGTCCCAATTTGCCGCACTTCGTACAAGATGCTTTGGGACAAAACCTTTTAACGTGTCCGAAGGCTCCACAAAGGAAGCACGTTAAGGTGCCTGACGAAGCGTACATTTGATATTGACGATCATTTACCGAAATTTTAAACGAGATGTTTAGTCCTGTATCGTCGCCGCGATCAGGAAGCACCATGAATACTTGTCTCCGGAAACTCATAACATGTTTCATTCGTTCATCCCGACATCCCAGGGGAATCATCGAGATTCGGGAAACAACAGTTCCATACCGGGTCAGAACAGCCATTAACTTATCATCTGTGATAAACGGAGCGACATTTGAAATAATAACTTTAATCGCCGGTGTGTCCATCGGGGAAACCATGACGAACTGCCCACCTTTCAATGACAGACCGGTACTAACAACATCATGCACGAACTTCTCGTCCGACACGAAAACAACAAACTTTTGGTTCATCCGCGACGCGGCGCAGACATTTTCATCGCCGATAACATTCCCTACAGCTAGGATAATGTCCTCGGTAGGAACACCTTCGGGAGGGACACACACGAAAGCATGCTTCCTTGTTAGGGTTTCAAACCCTTCCTGCCGTGCACGAACAGTCGAACACTCGCCATAACGGCGATGTCTCACCTTTCCACCTTGACCAGGCGGAAAGGACACAAAATAAATAAAGTCGAAATGAAATAATGAATAATAAAGTTCTCACGACGCGAGTAAGGTAAACAGCACCGACGGAGCAGGTAAACTGAACCGAACGGGTCTGCTCTCACCTTTGGGCTCTTCTCTCACTCTCTCTGTCTCAAGGAAGGGAAAGGGGCACAGGTGGTAAAGAAGGACATGACAAAGGCGCGATGGGAAAGGAAGGAATGGGGGGGGGGGGGACAACACAACACAAGCACGGAGCTACAGCACACGAACACCAGTGCACGCCATCTTGCCACGCCCAACACACGAACGGCCAGCAGGGGGCGGGGGAGATGGTGAGAGAGAGAGATGGTGAGAGAGAGAGATGGTGAGAGAGAGAGATGGTGAGAGAGAGAGATGGTGAGAGAGAGAGATGGTGAGAGAGAGAGAGATGGTGAGAGAGAGAGATGGTGAGAGAGAGAGATGGTGAGAGAGAGAGAGAGAGAGAGATGGTGAGAGAGAGAGAGAGAGAGAGAGAGAGAGAGAGAGAGATGGTGAGAGAGAGAGAGAGAGAGATGGTGAGAGAGAGAGAGAGAGATGGTGAGAGAGAGAGAGATGGTGAGAGAGAGAGATGGTGAGAGAGAGAGAGATGGTGAGAGAGAGAGATGGTGAGAGAGAGAGAGATGGTGAGAGAGAGAGAGATGGTGAGAGAGAGAGAGAGAGATGGTGAGAGAGAGAGAGATGGTGAGAGAGAGAGATGGTGAGAGAGAGAGAGAGATGTTGAGAGAGAGAGATGTTGAGAGAGAGAGATGGTGAGAGAGAGAGAGATGGTGAGAGAGAGAGAGATTGTGAGAGAGAGATGGTGAGAGAGAGAGAGATTGTGAGAGAGAGATGGTGAGAGAGAGAGAGATGGTGAGAGAGAGAGAGATGGTGAGAGAGAGAGAGATGGTGAGAGAGAGAGAGAGAGATGGTGAGAGAGAGAGAGATGGTGAGAGAGAGAGATGGTGAGAGAGAGAGAGAGATGGTGAGAGAGAGATGGTGAGAGAGAGATGGTGAGAGAGAGAGAGATGGTGAGAGAGAGAGAGAGATGGTGAGAGAGAGAGAGATGGTGAGAGAGAAAGAGAGAGATGGTGAGAGAGAGAGAGAGATGGTGAGAGAGAGAGAGATGGTGAGAGAGAGAGAGATGGTGAGAGAGAGAGATGGTGAGAGAGAGAGAGATGGTGAGAGAGAGAGATGGTGAGAGAGAGAGAGATGGTGAGAGAGAGAGAGATGGTGAGAGAGAGGGAGATGGTGAGAGAGAGAGATGGTGAGAGAGAGAGATGGTGAGAGAGAGAGAGATGGTGAGAGAGAGAGAGAGATGGTGAGAGAGAGAGAGATGGTGAGAGAGAGAGAGAGATGGTGAGAGAGAGAGATGGTGAGAGAGAGAGATGGTGAGAGAGAGATGGTGAGAGAGAGAGAGAGATGGTGAGAGAGAGAGGTGGTGAGAGAGAGAGATGGTGAGAGAGAGATGGTGAGAGAGAGAGAGAGATGGTGAGAGAGAGATGGTGAGAGAGAGAGAGAGAGAGAGAGAGAGATGGTGAGAGAGAGAGAGAGAGGTGGTGAGAGAAAGAGAGATGGTGAGAGAGAGAGATGGTGAGAGAGAGAGATGGTGAGAGAGAGAGAGAGATGGTGAAAGAGAGAGAGATGGTGAGAGAGAGAGAGATGGTGAGCGAGAGAGAGATGGTGAGAGAGAGAGAGATGGTGAGAGAGAGAGAGATGGTGAGAGAGAGAGATGGTGAGAGAGAGATGGTGAGAGAGAGAGATGGTGAGAGAGAGAGAGATGGTGAGAGAGAGAGATGGTGAGAGAGAGAGAGATGGTGAGAGAGAGAGATGGTGAGAGAGAGAGAGATGGTGAGAGAGAGAGAGATGGTGAGAGAGAGAGAGATGGTGAGAGAGAGAGAGATGGTGAGAGAGAGAGAGAGATGGTGAGAGAGAGAGAGAGATGGTGAGAGAGAGAGAGAGATGGTGAGAGAGAGAGAGAGATGGTGAGAGAGAGAGAGAGAGAGATGGTGAGAGAGAGAGAGAGAGATGGTGAGAGAGAGATGGTGAGAGAGAGAGAGATGGTGAGAGAGAGATGGTGAGAGAGAGAGAGAGATGGTGAGAGAGAGATAGATGGTGAGAGAGAGAGATGGTGAGAGAGAGAGAGATGGTGAGAGAGAGAGAGAGATGGTGAGAGAGAGATGGTGAGAGAGAGAGAGATATGGTGAGAGAGATAGAGATATGGTGAGAGAGATAGAGATATGGTGAGAGAGATAGAGATAGAGATAGAGAGAGAGAGAGAGAGAGAGAGAGAGAGAGAGAGAGAGAGAGAGAGATAGAGAGAGAGAGATAGAGAGAGAGATTTTGACTTTTGTGTCCTTTTTATTATAAAAGTGTAAAGCCATTCCACAAAGCAGTTGTAAGCAGAGCAACCAGTTTAAAGAAACATTGCATAAGGATCATGAATACACCAAAAAGGAGCAAAGGGTATTTAAAAGAAACCAGCAAATATACAAAAAATATATATTTTACAAACCAAAGGGGAAGACACAAACAAAACCACAAACAATTTTAAAGGAAAAAAAACTCATGCAAGAGCTATGAATACATCAAGAGCAAAATTAAGCGTTTAATTTAAGTTAAGTGAAAAATTAAGCGAGAGAGAGAGAGAAATGTATTCAAGGACACAGGAAGAAACATATGTGCAAGCAATCAGTTCCAAAGAAAAAGTCAAATCAATCAGGGATTATAAAGTAATTATCACTTTTGAATCATCGACTGAGCACAGAACATTGCCAATACACCACTTTCTCTAAAAAATTTGGACGTTTCCATTACTGAAGAAGAAATCAAATTCTAGCTTGAGTCGTGTTGAGACAAACCCTTTAAAAATAGAAATAGCATCAGAGCCATAGCCGTTATCTGTTTCAATTTTCCGAGATTTATATATCGCATATTTTGCAACAGCAACCAAAAAATTGAGAAGAACACCCACGTCTCTACATGTGGGCCTGAAAGACACACCAAATATAAACATATGCATATTGAAAGGGAAGGACAGTTGGTGAAAAAGATATTCAAGGAACAAGAAAAGCGATGTCAGTCTACGACACTGTACATAAGCATGAAACAAATCCTCCTTCTGATCACAGAAAGGACAAGTTTCCGGCAGCGAGCTGTTAATACGGTGAACAAAAATATTGGAGGGGAGCGCCCAGTGTGCTAACCTGCATTGTATATCCGCTAACACACCATGTATTGGTAAGGTGTACATGTGAGGCCAAAGGGGGGTAGACTGAGACACCGACCCTAACCGCTCTGACCACAAAGCTACTCGTGTTCTCCCAGAGAGGGGTACATTCTTATTTTGACGAGAGAGATCACGGATTCCAATCTTAGTTACAAGATGAAAAGGAGGGGTATGTTCAATCTCTGGCTGAAGAGAAGAAGAAGGGAGCACTTTGATTTCAGGGAAACTTAACCAAAAGTCCTCAATGTTACCAACACCTTCCCAGCCGATGTTTAGCTGTTTAAATTTCCGAATGACTATACGTACAACTTGGTCTACAAGTCGGACAGAGCGAGATCCAACTGAGGTTGCCACCAACCCAGCAGGTTTCCACTTAATTCCAGATGAATCTCTCAGATCACATACTTTGTTGATCCCTCCTTGGATAAATTTTTTAATCAGGGCATGGCTATGAGGGATACCAGGAAAAAAGTTATTGAAGAAAAGGGGTTCTTGAAGGAACATTCGACAATTATAGCCCTCAAGGAAGCGGTGGACGTCAAACCTTTTCCAAGTGTCCAATAAACTCTGATAGAACCTCGGAAGAGAGGCAAAGTTTATATGCTCGAGGTCTTTTAAAAGAAGCTGCCGATCATATCTCAGTTTACCAGCCTGTTGTAACAGAAAAAACGCAAAATGCCGCCAGGGCAGCTGTTCAGCGAACAGTAGTCTCTGCAGAGACTGCAGCCGAAAGGCCACAACCCGACCAGAGATATCAACAATGCCCTGGCCACCTTCCTTCCGGGGGTAGTACAATATCTCAGGCCTCAGCCAATGGTAGCCACTCCAAAAGAAGTTTACCAGCATTCATTGAATAGCCATAATTAGTTGGTTTGATGGCTGTAAAGCAATAATTCTGTGCCATAATTTTGTTGCAACCAGATTGTTTATGACAAGGGGATGACCTCTATAGGAGATGGACCTCAGCAGTCCTTCCCATGCTTTCAATCTGTGCATAATTTGTTCCAGCACTCCTTCCCAATTTTTCATTTCTGTTTCACGATTACCAATATGCACTCCAAGATATTTAACCCCATCAGTTCTCCAGACCAGGTTGTGTGGGAGTGACGGTGGTGATACACAAGAGAGATTGCCTTTGCCACACCATAATGCTGTACTTTTATTCCAATTGATCCCACCGGAAGAGGCTGCGGAGAAATCTCGCATACAACGTTGTAAAGCAGAGACATCATTGGAGCTTCCAATCAAAACGCAGACATCATCAGCATAAGCCGTCTGCACAAATTCTGCTCCTTCTATACTGCTCATTCCCTGAGGTATTCGCTGTCTAATAGACCGAAGGAGTGGTTCAAGGGCGACTATATATAAAAGCCCAGAGAGGGGGAAACCTTGGCGAATACCCCGTTGGAAGGGAAAGGGAGAACATAACCTATTGTTGATTTTTATCATACATTGAGTATTAGTATACAGGAGTTTCACATAAGGAATTAATATTTCACCAAACCCCATTCCTTTCAGGACAGAAAAAGGTAGTTGTGGTCAACACGATCGAAGGCCTTAGTTTGATCAAGAAACAGTAATCCAAAATCGTCACGCTGGAAATTATTGCATGAAATAACATCTCTTACCAAAAAAATATCATCATAAATAGATTTTCCAGGCACACAATAGGTCTGGTCCGGGTGTATAACTGAACTGATCACAGTCTTCATACGATTAGCAAGTACTTTAGAGAGAATCTTGTAATCAACACACAATAAGGAGACAGGTCGCCAGTTATCAACCAGTTGAAGATTCCCAGCTTTGGGTAGCAAACAAACGACTGCTCGTCTACAAGACATTGGAAGTTCTCCACACGTATGCTTTCATCGAGTACATCGAGTAAGTCAGGTCCCAAAGGGCCCAGAAGGTCTTGTAGAATTCTGCGGGCAGGCCATCTATTCCAGAAGCTTTCCCATCTTTCATGCTCCGCACAGCTGCTTCAAGTTCATCAGCCGAAATTGGGGAATCGAGCATGCATCGCTCGTCCTCCTAGACACTCGGAAGCCCAGCAGTTAACTCTCGTATCACCTCATTGTCCACGTTCTGAGGAGAGTACAAGTTATAATAGAACCCTTTCAGAGTACACCTGATCGCCTGCTGGGAGGTCACCAAGGACCCATTGGGAGTGAGTAAAATATGAATTTGTTGTGACCTTTTGAGGGAAGACTAACTTAAAGAACTCTTTGTTTGGCATGTCCAGAGTTAAATAGCTCATTCGCATTCGGACCAAGGCACCCATCGCCCGTTGCCGTACTGCTTCCACTAGCACTGCTTTCTTTGCCCATATTAGTTGGTCACGTGCACCTCTCCCAACCTCGTTAACATTCTGTTCTGACAATACAATTTCAGATTTTAACTGATCGATTGATATTGATTGGATTTTAGTGGTGTATGCACTATACTGTTGACAGAAATTCTTAATTTGGGATTTTACAATGTCCCACCACAGACGGAGAGTATCATACTCAGGTCTGGAGGAGCGAATTTTCTCCCACACGACGCGAAAGGCCTCATTAAATTCCTTGTCATGTAAGAGACGAGTATTCAAAGACCAGTAAGCACTACCACCGGGTGGAAAGGGTAACTTAAAGGACATTGAGATTAAACTGTGGTCTGTGAATCCAGTTGGTAAAATTTTGGAGACAGACACCACATTCAACATTGGTTTGTTCACATAAAATCTGTCCAGCCTTGCCATTGACATAATAGTGGGGCAACTTAGCATAACAATTGTGCATTTTGTGAGGAAAGCACAATTTGGCACAATAGTAGACTATCCTATTATGAACAGATTTGGATATTGGGCCATCTCAAATTCAGCCCCTGATGGCTGTGGCAGCCATTTTCCAAAATGACACCTTCAGCTTGTTCTGACAAATTGCATCATCAATTGGCTTGGTCCTTTCCACCAGGCATTCTCTGGTGAAAGCCTGGAACTGCTATTGGCCAATCTTCTTCACATTCCTGTCAGTCTCAACTGCAGCAGGACCTGCAATTTCCTTTGTGTCAAGGACAACCAGATCCATGCTCTCTTCCTCAAAGGGGTTGCCAAGCTCTTCTATGACGCTGACAAGGGCGCGGACATCCTTGGCGAAAGAGGTCTGCACACTTAGTGTCTGGTCATGATGACGTGTGTCCTCTCGCCTCCCCCAGGGTTCATGGCCATCTTGGAACTCTTCTATGGCCCTGGCAACTTCTGGCCCGGCAATCATCCAACGCCGCAGGGCATTTGGGTCGTCAGTGAGGCCGACTGCTCCACCATCTCCTTTGATGCAGGCGTTATTCTGTTCATTTGCCTGGTCGATTGGGATCGAAGAGAACATCTTCTTCGTCTTCTGTACAGTGAAGTTGCCAGCCCTGAATTCTCTGGCTACATATGGGTGCTTCATTGGGAGTGCAACCATGTCCCTCAGGTGAACAGGGACCCACCTGACATAGTGTGTGTGGTCTAAGGCATGGAACCATGGGACCAGTTCCGTCAGGGCATCAAGGTACATCGTGAATGAAACCTGCCGCAGAGAACGCATGTAGACCAGTACCAACAACTCTAGTTTTTTTTTGTTTGTTTGTTTTTTTGTATACTGAATCGAGGCTCGTGAAAGAGCTAACATTTACTTCACAAACAAATCAACCAGACAAACAAAATATATAAAAAGAGGGAGCGGATAACAAGATGGGGAGAGAAGGGGAAGCACACAAACACAACATTTGAGAGCAGGGAGATGTGTGGAAGGGAGACGGCTTGGGGGAAGGAGGCGTGGGAAGGGGGGGGGGGGGGGAGGGAGAAGTATAAAACACAAGGACACCAAGGACTTCCAGGACAGAAGTTGGTATTTCAAAAAAGTGGAATTGGGGTGAAATTAGCGGGGGTAGAAAAGATCAAGGTTTTGGATGGGGGAAGATAAGAGATGGTGGTGAACAGCTGTTTTAAAGACCTGGAGGGTGGAGTGGGATTGAAGAGAGTGAGGGAGTTTGTTCCAGAGGCGGGAGAAAAGAGGAATGAAGGAGTGAAGGTGAGCAGAGAGTCTTGATTTTGGCAGTTTGACCAGAAGAGGGTTGCAGGCAGATCTTGTGCGATCTGTAGGAATATTTGCGGGACAGAGCCCAGAGAGAGCTGGGGGGGGCAAGGCCAGAGAGGAGTCGGTAGAAGACGGAAAGACCACCAACCTGCCTGCGGTGAGTGAGTGAGAGGCCCTTGGAGTTAGCTTCATCGCGGGAGATTCCAATGATTCTGAATGCTTTGGTTTCAACAGCGTGAAGACGAGCTAGGTGTGAGGCAGGAGCACCAGCCCAGAGGGGAGAGCAGTATTCCATTGAGCTGCGGATGAAAGCCTTGTATGTGGTGAGGAGCTCAGGTGTGCCAAGGAAGGTTATCGCACGACGGAGGATGCCCAGTCGGCGACTGGCTTTGGAGGCCAGATTTGAAATGTGGTTTTCCCAGGAAAGATCATGGCAGATAGTGAGACCCAAAAGCTTGAGTGACAGAACTTCTTGGAGAGGATTATTCAGAAAGTGGATGGGAGGGTTGTCCAGTCGGTCTTTTCGGAGAGACATCGTAAGAGTGTGAGATTTGTCAGGATTGAAAGACATGTTCCACTTGTTTGCCCAGTCTGTGATTTTGTCCAGGTCTGCAGAGAGTGAGGAGGCTGCAGACTGCCGATCTGAGGGATGAAGAATGGAGCGACAGAGAGTAGAGTCATCAGCAAAGAGATACAGAGGATTTTCAAGAGAGTCAGAGATATCATTGATGAAGACCAGAAAAGGCACAGGGCCCAGAACACTGCCTTGTGGAACTCCAGCCTGAACAGGAAGAGGAGATGAGAGAAACCCATTCAGGGCCACACTTTGACTACGACTAGAGCGGAAGTCCGCCAGGCATGCGTGGAGATTTCCATGGATACCAAAAGAGGAGAGTTTGGTGAGCAGAGCGGGGTGCCAGACCGTATCGAAGGCACGTGATATGTCAAGGGAGACTGCTCTAATTTCCTGTTTGGCATTGAGGACCTCCATCCATTGTTGAGAAAGCAGAAGCAGCATGTCCAGAGTAGAGTGTCCAGGTCTGAAACCAAATTGATGATCAGAGATCAAGCCATTGGAGAAGAGGAAAGATTTCATATCTGAAGCAATGATGGATTCCATGACTTTGCTGATAATTGGGAGAAGGCGGATTGGTCTGTAGTTGCTGGGATCTGTTTTTGCACCTTTTTTGTGCAAAGCGGTGATGTTGGCAGATTTCCAAGCAGATGGAAGATGACCTTGAGCAAAAGAGAGGGTGAAGAGAACAGAGAGAGGGAGTGAAAGAGCGGAAGAACAGGATTTTAGGACCCGTGGGCTGATGCCGTCAGGTCCAGTTGCAGAATCCGAGTCGAGGGTTGACAGAAACTTTTCCACCTTGTCAGGAGGAAAGGACACAGAGTCCAGGAGCAGCTGGGTACGACTGGGTACGGTGTGTACAGAGAAGGATGGGTTTGGGACACAGGATTTAGAGGCAAACACAGAGTTGAGGCTCCTGCCTGAGTTCCAGCACAGTTGCCCAGTACTGAAAGTTGGGAATGTCTTCTCCTCTCTGGTGACACCAGTCTTCGAACTCAGGCAGGTCTTCTGCATAATCAGCATATGTCATACAGTGGCGTTCATACGCACGGTGTTGCAGGATGTGCAGTGCCGCTGCAGTGATTTGATGAGCTCTTCTTGTGCAGGTGACGTGGGCAGCTCGCAGGAAGGAGTCGGCCATCCCTGGCATTGCAATCTCAGCTTGCAAATCTGCAAAATCTGCAAAACTTGCAAAAATCAAATCTCTGAATCTGAGATGGCCCAATATCCAGGTCTTTTCATAATATGATAGTCTACTAGTGTGCCAAATTTGGTGCTTTCCTCACAAAATGCACAATTGTTATGCTATATTTAGCTTAACTGCCGGACTATAATACTGTTGCGGATATGGGATTTGGCCTCCATATCCGCTTGTAAATATTCCCCTATTTCCCCAATACTCCCCAACTATCCCCAATCCCCCATTCCCTAGTCCCATTATCTGTAAACAACACTCTGTAGCCCCGACCTTCCCCTTTTTCCCCCA
Organism: Myxine glutinosa; assembly: GCF_964187855.1. NCBI lineage: Eukaryota > Metazoa > Chordata > Myxini > Myxiniformes > Myxinidae > Myxine > Myxine glutinosa. The sequence continues at coordinate 142,927,176 of NC_136269.1, read as the reverse complement.
TTAAATGTCGTGCCCAGGTTCACCGCATCTCACGTAGACAACTATAGGACCTCTTGCTAGTTATTCTTAGTCTATGTCAGTTAAGGACTCGTTTCCATTAATTCTGACTCTTCGTTGCACCAGAATGTGATTGTATGGCACCAGTAGTGAGTTTAGGACCTCCCCATACCTCCTCCCATCTTCCCCATGAAACAACAACAACAACTACAACAACGGCGCGCGGGGAGTGTGCGTCCTCACTCCGGCTTGGTTAGCCGCCATGCCCATGTGCTCCGGCGGGGTTACCACGAAGGGGCGGACTGTCGGCCCCTCGTCAAGGGCGGAGCCCGGTAACCCCCAGCACCCAATAAGAAGCAACGGGCCGATTCCATCTGGGGCGGAGCTAACGAGCCGAGGGCGTGTCACTCCCCGCCGGATATACGCAGCGACGGACCGGACGTGACGTCAGATGCGCCTCAGCCACGAAGGAGAAACAGACGCCACCTCCAGCGCGACGAGACCTCCCGCATCTCTGGACCGGACCGGGTCGATTCTGCCCCTGCGCCAAGGTGCACCTTGAGCCTCGACTACCTGCCCTTCCTTGCCATCAATCCCGGTGTGAGTCAGTCTTGTCCCGTTTATCTGTCGTCTGTCGGGGTTACTATAAGACCGTATTTAAGTGCCTACCTTCCTATGCTGTCTCTCTCGTCCTTGTAATCTAACGCTCCGAACTATTATAACCTCCTCCGGAGGTCTTGAGAACCGTACCCCTGGTGTCATGTCATTTAATCCAGCCGTTGTGTCCTTTCCGTAATTGATTTAGCATAGCGCGACTCGGCCAACGTTCGAGTATAATCGGGTAAACTGTGCAGACGCGGTCATACCAAACCGCTCGGTAAACCAACATCCACAACCGCGTCTGTAACAATACCATCATTGCATCTACACCATGTATAACAGCGTGAGAGTGGGTGTTGTGATCTCCACACATCCTTAAACCAAAAGATGTTGATGGTGTCCTCTAGAGCTTTCGTAGAGGCAACATGAGGCTCATGACCATTCCTATCAATCGACGGACAAATTGTGCAATTAAAATGCGTCCAGAGTTTTTACAAAATCCCGCAGAGTGGAAAAGAACATTTTCCTCTCCATTGGGTCACACGGTACATAAACATTCACTACGATAATCTTTTGGGTATTATAAAGAAATTATACGGAGATCAAATGCCCTTTATAGATTTCTTTAAATGAAACCTGTTGAGCACAAATCTTATGACTCAGGCAAATGGCAACACCGGCCCGAGGTATAGGGAACCCACTTAGCCACCATTGCCCCTCAAAAAGTTTCCCCCAATCGGCTACTTGAGCACTAGTAGCATGGGTCTCTTGTAAGAGAATAATGTCAGCCTTTTCTTTTCCAACCGCTTGAATGGTTTGCACCCTCCGTAAGGGGGCATGACCCCCATTTATATTTAAGGATACAACATTTAGTTCCATAGTTGGTTCTTCTGGGGGGGGAAGTCCTCTTCCTCATTTAATTCCTTGTTTGCCTTCGCGATGGCTTTCCTCAGCCGCTGAAATTCAGGTTCGGCGATTTCCACATGCTCACTCCTTTGCAGCAAAGGTTTTGCGGCTGCAAGGAAGGCCTGGATATTAGGAAAATGATCCTTAATTCGTACATGCATATCGTACAGTTTCGTACAGTTTCCTTCAAAAATCTAACAATATTTTCTTTTGAGATCTCCAAAGGCTGTTCTTCCTCCTGAAGGGGGGGGGGGGAGCGCTGTCAACCATTGCCACTGGCTCCTCATGGCCGATCAGTGTCTCGGTAGTTAGACTTCCCTCAGTGACGCTAGTAATGAGTTCCTCCTGAACCTGCACAGAAACACCTGTTCCATCCCCATTTACCTTAGGTTCTTCATCCTCTTTATCCTCATGCATCATTGCAATGGGGGGGGTGGGGGGGGAGGAGTCGTTATTAGTAGTAATGGGTATTTTGCATTCCCCATTAGAATTGATATGGTCATCAGTAGGCTGTTCAGTTTCGCAGGTTGATTTACAACCTTCAGGAAAAAGTTCCCCTTCATCCTGAGCAGGTGGTATCATGTCAGCCATAGTTTCACCACCTTGCTGATCTTCATGTGAAGGACTGTCTGAATCGTTTAAACTGCTTCCTGTCTGCACCACCAACACTTTAACACCTTTGTCCTCATTTCTCGTACCTAAAAGTGACCGTTTCAGATTTTTCCGAGACGCCGCATCTACAATCTGCTGCTCCTCACAAATCATTCCCTCTACAGGTAGAGGCTTCTCCCTTACATTTGCTGACTCATCGGTTGCACGATGGCCAGCTGTACTGGATGACTCATCGCTTACACGAAGCACCTCCGTATGGGTCTCATCAGCACCACTCTTAGCCGTACCTTGATGGTCCGATGTAGATTCCCGCACTGAAGGCGAATCATCTATAGAATCATCCGTAATGGTCATGGGGGGAGCTGGTCCGGCTGCTGCAGCATACGTTTTCTTCCCATCAGGACAATTGCTTGTTTTCTTGTGACGTCATCGGAGCACGCGCGCAGGGCACCCTGGGACACCTCGGCCATTTTGATACCCTCTCGAACAACGTCGTCAGCGGATTCACATTAAATAGTTTTTGTTCACGACCAGTCATGCCAATTTGCAGCGTATTTCGTTGTTCAAACAGGCCAGGCGTTAGGCCAGGAGTTAAGTTTTACAAAACGCCCAATCTTCTACTGAATCAGGGTGAGGAAACAAGAAATTTAAGTGAAGAGAGGCGGCGTTTGTGGAAGGCTGCCATCAATCGCAGTGACATCCAAACAGAATCACAGTGGGATCGCACACCTGTCTGCTCCGAGCATTTTGTTAACAGTAAGTAAGAACATGTTTCATGGAATTCGAAACCTGGAACATAAAAGTATTGAATTTGAAACTGTCCAATAAACTTTCTAAAGTTATGTGCTCTTATCAACTCGGTCAAAATGAATCTCGATTTTATCATGTGAAGAACATGCTATGTATTCGTTGCTTACATGATAAATATAGGTGATGACTTATGGCCATATGCACAAAGCACACATGGCGGCACTCACTTCGCACTGTGCGTCACATGTCTACAAAGTATGCACACATGCATGCACAGCTTAAAACTGCAGTGGTTTTTGAACAAATGGAGGGCACTTAATCAATCAGGTCCATAACATTAACACAAGCAGCTTTAAAAAATACATGTTTGTTTAATATATTAATACCTTGGATCGAATCAAGTGGACGTCATTCAGTTCTTTGTGTAGGATTTGTCGCACCCATCCATCTTGGTACAACCTGTATGCCTCGAGGGATTTATACTTCTTCAACTCATCTTTGGTATAGGCCGATTTGCTGAACAACAGGTAGTTGATCACGTCGATGTGGGTCACCTGAGGCCACTTGCTCACATTCTTCTCAAATTGATCATTTGATAGACCATAAGGGTCACACCCAATGACAGAAATCTTCTCTTTGTAACGAACAAGAACGTCAGGGGGGAACGTCTCTTGGTAGTCAAGGTTGGCACTCGCACTGCTAGCCATACTCAAGCCTGGATCTACCGTATCCTTACGTACACTCCAAGTCTGTTCTACAGGTAGTTGGTTGCAGGTTGACCCACTGCCCAGGTGTTCACCAGTTCACTGGTCCACGGCAAACTTAAACCGAATGTTCTGTGTTTGTTGGGCAACAATACGTAATATAAACTAGATGGCACCACACTCCACATGAACGTGACAAAACAAACAAAATTACTTTACAAAACAGACTTTTTGCGATCCGCATTCACCATAAACCAACGCAACAAATCAATATCAGCGCACACGGACAGATTAGCTTGGGTATCAAAATGGCCGCCGCGCAATGCGAGATGGGTAACTGTGACGTCAGTGAAAACAAAGGATACTGCCGAGTGTGTCCATGTGCACCACACCCGTAACAAATCAACCTCCCCGTTGCCGCACAAATCCTGTGCTCACGTTTTGACGACTTAAAAACGAGAGAGACATTCAATTGCGTCAAACCATCCTTCAAAACAACATAACAAAACCGTCTAAACGTTTCGATATGCTTAAGCTTCCCGTCTGTGGTGCGAATGGAGGCTTGGATAATTCTCGACACCACAGTACCGGACTGACCGAGCTTCTGAAGGATCTCCTCATTAGACAGCGTCGGTAGAACGTTTGATAGTATTAGACAGGTCCATGCCAGGCAGAAATGGCTCCGTTTTCCAGTCAAGGTTTTCTCAGTGGATTTATATACTTTTGATCATACTCTGTCGAATAAGCTTGTGGGCCACCCTGAAATTTGCCTCAAATCCAAGATGGCGGCCAAAAATCCAAAATGGCCACCAGAATAGCTAAAATAGTATTTCTGAGAGTTGCTTTTACCCATAGATGATTTTTTTTCAACTGATTGTGGCCTATTATGATAAAGAAAGATAACTCAGTCATAACTCAGCCATAAAAATTAACAATCGGTACTTTATTAACAAAATGGCCGCCGGGCAACTTCCGTATTACGGAAACTGCTATAACTTCAGTTCCGAGTGTGATATGATTATAATTTTGGTGTCCAGTCATATGTTTTTGGGGTCAAGGAATCCATATTTGTACTTTTTATTTCAGTGAAATCATTGGTTCATAAAGAAATCTAAGATGGCTGCCAATACTGGCCACCGATGTGGCAGATTCAGTCATGTCTTGTGCTCCATAATATATATTACAATACATTTTGATTCAATTTCTTGGTTTCCAAAGTCTGGTTATCCATTTAGTTGGTTTATCATGACACTAGCTCAATAGATCATCCCCTAAATCATGGATGAACAATAAATCCAAGATGGCTGCCGCTGAACGGCTCCTAGTCAGTTTTGCTTCGTCTACCAAACTACACAGGTTTATAAAATGTATCTGAATTCCCATTCAATATGATCCCCGGCTTTGGTTATGCTTTGGGAAAAATATGTTGTTCAAAAGGCACATAATCCTCAGTTACTAAGATCAAGATCAAGATCACTCTCTTCACTCTGAAAGTCTGAATAAAGTCCACAGGTATCCGAAGAAAGTTGTTCCATGGTGCTCTCCGAATTTTCCCCATGACCTGAGCAACAGACCTGGCGCTCGCACGTGCGTGCGTGCCAAGCGAGCGGCAGGAGGAGGAGGAGGAGGAGGAGGAGGAGGAGGTGGGTGTGTGTGTGTTTGATAATGAGGTGGGAGAGAGGGAGTGTGTGTGTGTGTGTACGTGCGCACGTGTGTGTGCCCTGTCCATATAATAATGAGGTGCTACACATACAGACAGAGAGACAGAGAGAGTGTGTGTGTGTGTGTGTGTGTGTGTGTGTGTGTGTGTGTGTGTGTGTGTGTGTGTGTGTGTGTGTGTGTGTGTGTGTGTGTGTGCTGTCTGTGTAATAATGAGGTGGGAAAGAGGGGAGTGTGTGTGTGTGTGTACGTGTGCGCGTGTGTGTGCCCTGTCCATATAATAATGAGGTGCGACACATACAGACAGAGAGACAGAGAGTGTGTGTGTGTGTGTGTGTGTGTGTGTGTGTGTGTGTGTGTGTGTGTGTGTGTGTGTGTGTGTTGTCTGTGTAATAATGAGGTGGGAAAGAGGGGAGTGTGTGTGTGTGTGTGTGTGTGTGTGTTTGTGTGTGTACGTGCGCGCGCATGTGTGTGCCCTGTCCATATAATAATGAGGTGCGACACATACAGACAGAGAGAGTGTGTGTGTGTGTGTGTGTGTGTGTGTGTGTGTGTGTGTGTGTGTGTGTGTGTGTGTGTGTGTGTGTGTGTGTTGTCTGTGTAATAATGAGGTGGGAAAGAGGGGAGTGTGTGTGTGTGTGTGTGTGTGTGTGTGTGTGTGTGTGTGTGTGTGTGTGCTGTCTGTGTAATAATGAGGTGGGAAAGAGGGGAGTGTGTGTGTGTGTGTACGTGTGCGCGTGTGTGTGCCCTGTCCATATAATAATGAGGTGCGACACATACAGACAGAGACAGAGTGTGTGTGTGTGTGTGTGTGTGTGTGTGTGTGTGTGTGTGTGTGTGTGTGTGTGTGTGTGTGTGTGTGTGTGTTGTCTGTAATAATGAGGTGGGAAAGAGGGGAGTGTGTGTGTGTGTGTGTGTTTGCGTGTGTGTGTTTGTGTGTGTACGTGCGCGCTCGTGTGTGCCCTGTCCATATAATAATGAGGTGGGAGAGAGATTGAGTTTGTGCAGTCCGTATAATAATGAGGTGGCAGGATGTTCCTCTGAACCCCGCCAGCTCTCTATACCTCCCACAGGGACAGGTGCTGCTAATAAGGTGAAAATAAGTCAGACTGTGAGTGCAACGAGACACCGGAGTGGATGAAGGGGTGAAGAGCAAGAAGTTATAGTGAAGGCGATAGACAGGAAGTTGACGGAAGGGTTAGTTGAGCTAAAGTAAAGGGTCGTCCTTATAAGCTCTGCTCCGTGACTCTGCCTAAGGAGCTAATGGAAGTCGCCTTTGGATCTTGGATTGCTCTCCAGTCTGGGTTAACTCCTCTGAGCTTGGAATTTTACAAACCCTCAGACATGAAGCATGAAGGGGGAGGGCCTTTAGCCCTTCCTCTGCAAGCCTCTGCTTTAATACATCACGCCTTCTCCTTTACCCTCCCTGATGATCATCACACTTTACTTACTCTTTACTGTGTTGTGTAACAATTGGATCATCAGCTCCTACTTTAAAGCTTTAAACACTTATGTACCTTTATACCATTCTGATTACCTCTGCCACCAAAGGTGGGCAGATGTTGTTTTCACCCCTGTCTGTCTATGAGCAGGATATCTCAAACACTTGTGGACAGATTTGGACAAAACTGAGCGGACATGTTGGATGTGTGATACGGAAGAATTGATTCCATCTTGGTGAAGCTCCGAATTTGGATCCGAAAATTTTTCACGTGATTCTTCACCATAGAGTGATGGGGCTAAAACCGATACACAGCACGAGATCTCAACAAGTTGTGGGCGGATACGGACGAAACTTGGTCGACATGTTGGGTGTGGAATAAGGTTGAATTGATTAGATTTGGTGAATATTCAAATCCAAATCCAATTTAAAAACTTTTTTTTTTTACGTGATTCTTCACCATTGAGAGATAATAATAATAATAATAATGCATTTATTTTATATAGCGCTTTTCAAGAAGCCCAAAGACGCTTTGACAGAGTGCAAAACATAATGCATAGCAAAACATAAAGACAATTGCAAAAAAAGAAGAATCAATAGGGAAATATTCAAAGCACAAAGGAGGGAGAAGGAGAGGAGATAGTCAGGGGTTAGATGCTGTGGGTTAAATGTTGAATGCAGTGTTGAACAGGTGGGTCTTGAGTGATGTTTTGAATGTGGTGAGTGAGGAGGAGTCTCTGATGGTGTGAGGTAGCGAGTTCCAGAGGGTGGGAGCAGCGATGGAGAAGGCCCTGTCCCCCCAGGATCTAAATTTGGTCCGGATGGGGGGGGTCAGGAGGTTGGTACCAGCAGAGTGGAGGTTGCGGGTGGGAGTGTGTCTGGAGAGGAGGTCAGCCAGGTAGGATGGGGCCAGGTTATGGAGGGCTTTGTAGGTCAAGAGGAGGATTTTGTACTGGATTCTCTGGGAGATGGGGAGCCAGTGAAGCTTGTAAAGGACGGGGTGATGTGGTCACGGGTCCGGGAATGGGTGAGTAGACGGGCAGCGGAGTTCTGAATGTATTGGAGTTTATTGGTGATTGTTGAGGGTGAACCATAAAGGAGGCTATTGCAGTAGTCCAGACGGGAAGTGATGAAGGCGTGGATGAGGGTTTCTGCAGCCACGGAGGAGAGGGATGGACGGAGACGGGCGATGTTTTTCAGGTGAAAGAAGGCTGTCTTTGTGATCTGTTTAGTGTATTTGTCGAAGGAGAGGGTTTGGTCAAAGATGATGCCAAGATTCCGGATGTGAGGGGAGGTGGATACTTGGTGAGCGTTTTTGGGCCAATGATGATTATTTCAGATTTATCACAGTTAAGTTTGAGGAAGTTGATTTGAAGCCAGGATTTTATTTCAGTGATGCAGTTTGTCAGGATAGAGTGGGTGGCGGTGGAGATGGACTTGGTGGAGATGAAAAGCTGGATGTCATCGGCGAAGCAGTGGAATTGGAGACCATGACGGCGGATTAAGTGACCGAGGGGGGACAGGTAAAGGATGAAGAGGAGGGGGCCAAGAACTGAACCTTGGGGGACACCTTGGGGGAGGGGAGCAGTGGGGGATTTGCAGTTATTGATGGAGATGAACTGACGTCTGTCAGAGAGGTATGATTTAATCCAAGAGAGGGCAGTGCCGGTAATGTTAAAGGTGGTTTCAAGTCGGGTGAGGAGGATGGTGTGATCGATGGTGTCAAAGGCGGCGCTGAGGTCGAGGAGGATGAGAATGTTGAGGTTGCCAGCGTCAGAGGAGAGGAGAAGGTCGTTGGTGATTTTGAGGAGAGCAGTTTCAGTACTGTGGTTGGAGCGGAATCCGGATTGGAATGTTTCATACAGGTTATTGGCAGAGAGGTGATGTTTGAGTTGAGTGGCTACAGCGCGTTCCAAAACCTTTGACAGAAAGGGTAGGTTGGAGATGGGTCTGAAGTTATTTAGGGTGTCAGGGTTTAGTCCAGGTTTTTTCAGAATGGGGGTAACAGCAGCAATTTTGAGGGATGGTGGGACGATGCCTGTAGACAGGGAGGAGTTTATTGTTGCAATGATAAGTGGAGAGAGAGCAGGAAGGGAGGCCTTGACAAAGCTGGAGGGGATGGGGTCAAGAGTGCAGGTGGCAGTTTTCATTCCGATGAGGAGTTCAGAGAGGTCAGTAGGGGAGACTGGGGAGAATTGAGACAGGGGATGGCAGGATAAGGGGGGGCAGGTGGTTTGAGGGGGAGCGGGTGCGGCGGTGGTCAAGCTGTTGTAGATGTTTTCAATTTTGCGTTGGAAGAATGAAAGGAAGGAGATGCAGTTGTCTATTGTGAATGACTGGGTGGTGGTGTTCAGGGGGCTGAGGAGTTTGTTTATTGTAGAGAAGAGTGCTTTTGGGTTTCCGGAGCCAGAGTGGATAATTTGAGAGTAGTAGGCGGAGCGGGCGCGGGAGAGGGCATCTTTATAGTGTTGTATGTGGTCCTTGTAGGCCTGGGAGTGAACTGTGAGACCTGTTTTATTGCGGAGTCTTTCAAGTTGGCGAGCACGAGTTTTCATCAGGCGGAGTTCAGGGGTAAACCAGGGAGCAGAATGGGTGAAAGAAACTGTTTTGGTTTTTATAGGCGCAAGTTGGTCAAGGCAGGAGGAGAGAGTGTGGTTGTAGTAGTCAGTGAGGTCAGAAGGGGTGTGGAGGTCAACGAAGGGAGAAGTGGACATTTTTTCAGAGAGGGTCGATGAGAATGAGGCAGGTGAAAGAGCGTTTAGCTTACGGAAGTTGATAGTGCGATAATGCCTTGGTGCTGGGGTGGGGATGTTGATGGTCAGAGTGATGGCTAAGTGGTCAGAGAGGGTGAGGTCGGAGCCAGAGAGATGGTGCAAAATTAGTCCAGTAGAGCAGACAAGGTCCAAAATGTGACCACGGTTATGGGTAGGAAAGTTGACATGTTGAGTGAGGTTAAAGCAGGTGAGTAAATCAGTGAAGTCAGTGGTTAGCGTGGAGTCAGTGGAGTCCATGTGGATATTGAAATCACCAAGGAGGAGGATTGAGGGGGAGAGGGAACATAGCTGGGTCAGAAAGTAGGAGAAGTCAGACAGGAATGATGGGTGTGGTTTGGGAGGGCGGTAGACAACAGCCATGACTGACTGTGTGTGACCAGAGAGTTTAAAAGCCAGGTGTTCAAATGATGGAGCAGATGAGATGGAGATGAGGTTGGTCTTGATGTCTTGTCGGTGAATAACGGCAATTCCACCACCTCGGCCCTCCGAGCGTGGTTTATTGATGTAAGAATATCCATTGGGTGTGGTGAGGTTGAGCGTGTAGTAGTCCAGTGGTTGTTGCCAGGTCTCAGTGAGACAGAGAAAGTCCAGTTTATTTTCCAGGATGTAGTCGTTCAGGATGAGGCATTTGTTGTTGAGGGACCGGGTATTGAACAGGGTGAGCTTGATGTTGTTTTGTACGGCGGGTATGAATCCAGGTGATTTGGCCAGGGTTCGCAGACAGGAGGTGCGATTTTGTGCATTGTTGTGACCAGGTGTGTTGGGACGATGAGTGGGAGTGCGCTGAGCCGACCAGAGGATGGGGATGGAGTGACCTGATTGTAAATAAACAAACTTACGACCGGAGCCACGGTGAATGTACCTGGGTCGACGCAGGAGTCCATTCGATTTGATTGCAGAGATGCATGATGGGGTGGAGCGGGTTTTAAGCAGGAGAAACCTTGCGGCGGAGTACCGCAGAGCCATGCCAGCAGGAGCGAAGGGACGAGCACGAGGCCAAGGGTGAGGAGGCGAAACAATCGACACAACCCACGGGAGTGGGCCCGAGGAAACAGCGAAGGAGCCGAGCAGGTGAAGCCAGGAGCAGAGCCGGGACCATGCAGAGGGCAGACAGGAGCGAAGAGACGAGCACGAGGCCAAGGTTGAGGAGGCAAAGCGGCAAATGCAAAGAGAGATGGGGCCAAAAACGGTATATCAAAGGGAGGCTAACCCCGCTCTAGCGGGGAAAATGGCCTTAAAACGATCATTCATTCATTCATTCATTCATTCAAAGGGAGGGGCAAAGAGCCTTTATATAAGGGATCGTTTCTCTGTATGCAGCTTTTACATGGAGACTGAAAATACGTTTCTCGGCTTTCACTGGACGAAATCGGCTGCAAATTTCAGAAGTAAATGCTTTGAACGTTGAGGTAATATGTTCCAAATTTCAGCAACGTCTGTTTATTCATTCTTGAGATATATTTAGAAAACCCTCAAAATCACGTTGGTGTCTTATCCGTATGTCTGTCTGTCTGTCTGTCCATCCGTCCATCTGCCCAAAGTGTGTTGGTGCTCATATCTCAAGGACTATATATTGAAACTAGTTGAAACTTGGAATGTACATCGGCCAATAGGTCTAGTTAATGGCTTTCAAAACAAATTCCACCTAAGTGCTATAGTTTTTGCTTTGAAATTAAATATATATAAATATATAAACATAAATAAATGTATAAAAATATATTTTACACTTTATAACTCTTCAAAATATTATTACAAAAATCTACCATGCTGGCGCAATGGCCTAATGGATAAAGCATCAGACTCCCAAGCTGGGGATTGTGGGTTGAATCCTGTCTGGGTTGAATATTTTTCCCCTTACTTTTTCAAGTCTTTTATATTATTTTCAATAAAATCTTGTATGATGAACAAATGCATTTTGTTCGTATTTAAAATGTATCTTGGGTAAAATGCCAGGGGTATAGAAAAGGCCCCTTTATATAAGGGTATGTGCCCTGTGGCAAAGTATATAAAAGAAGGGTAATTCCCTAGCTTGTAGAAAATGCCAATGAAAATTCCCTAGCTTGTAGAAAAAACAATAGAAAAGAAGGGACTTTCAAAAAAATCTCGTGTGCATGCTGGACTACCCTTGTGTTCTCAGGAAGAACCAAGTAATGCTCTAGAAAGGTTAATATAAAGGGTCGCCCTACATCTGGCAAATAAAATACATTTACTTTTTCATGCAGGTGTATGATTCAAATTGGCGCCCCTTTGTATGAACTTTTCTAGAGCATTACTTGGTTCCTCCTCAGAACACAAGGGTAGTCCAGCATGCACACGAGACTTTTTTTGAATGCCCATTATTTTGTATTGTTTGGCATTTTCTACAAGCTATGGAATGTCCCTTCTTTTCTATACTTCGCCACATGGAACATAACCTTATATAAAGGGGGGCTTTTCTATGCCCCTGGAATTTTACCCAATAGCATGATATCCAAAAAAGTTATGGACGATTTATGACAAATATTGGTGGACGAGTTGGTTCGGTGACAAGAACAAGCCGCTTAGACATTGGTTCAGGCTCCGATCCAGATCTGGCCTATCAGTGGGATACAAAAAGTGAACTCGAGCCTGGCGGATGTATGCGCTCTACCGATTGCCGTTCTAGTTGCTGATACAATTGTGTTCGTACATAGTGTTCATAATATTTAAAATGGCAACACATTATCTTTACACATGCAATACGTATCATAAATACTGAAGGAAACGTTGAGAAAAGGCTATAAAGGGCAAATATGACTTCAACTAGAGTTCATAGAAAGAACACCTTACCGCAAACTGTCTTCAGAAAAAGAACATGGTGAGGGTCTTTTCAACTCTTGCTTTGCGTTTCCGAGCACGATCTATATTTGTAATTACGAGCCGCCATTTTGTCCGAATCTCGTTGCTCCACCCCCAGAGCGTGTTGCTAATTTGATTGGTCTAGATGGTGTAATATTTTGCCCAAGTACTGCTAAACTGAAGGTTCGACAGCATTCAAGTATATCATTCATTTGAAATCAAATAAAAAATTTAAAGGCTCGAGAAAAAACCCCATTGAATCAGAAGTTTACCGCTACTGATACACCCTCTTGTACACCGCCTTATTTAAGATGTTGATTTAGTTATTTTTTGCCTGTTGTTTGTGTCCTTTATGACGTAGATAAAAACAGTAAGTGGCCTGTCTGGAATGATTTTCCATTTTGTTTGACTGCCACATAGGCAGACAGAGTAAAACAATGATCTCACTCATCTCTTCTCATACGTGCTTGGGATGAGATTCCATACAATTTGCCAATTTCCGATCAAAAGTCCTACTAAACTGCAGATTCGTGTTCCGATCAATGCTACGATTCATATTTTACTCTGTTCAAGATATAACATTCAATTGAAATGAAGTAGTTCCTCGATCATAGAAATAGACTTACAAACAGACCGAGTTGACCAATTGCTAACCCCGCTTTGCACTACATATGCGGGGTAATTATACCCCGTTGTCTGGTGCAAATGAACCACAGCACAATATAATGACGTGTTGATAGTCTGCAAACTGTTTTTCTTACAGAACCTAAGGCTTGTAATGGAGCTGCTGCTACACACACACACACACACACACACACACACACACACACACACACACACACACACACACACACACACACACACACACACACACACACACACACACACACACACAAATATCCGAGACACAACACAAGACTGTTAGACGAGACAAACAGCCACTGAGCTCTGGGGAAGTGCCTTCACTTCCTTCGGCATTCTGGGTACCAGTGACGTCACAACAATGGAGCCGCCTTTCTCACCGCACTCAGTGGGACATTTCCTAAGGAGGATTTTCCTCCTCCTCTAGGATGCCAACCTATCCGGATTGTTAGTGCTCTATTATTTGGGATTTAAAGTTTTTGAGATTATTTAGACTGGGTTTAAATCGCCGACCTCCTAAACTCGAAGCGAACGCTCCAACCATTACACCACCAAGTCTGGTCAAGTTTTGTTTTTTCATTGTCATTGTTGCCATCCATCCAACCAATAGGAAGTGCTAACCCCATATAGAGCCTATGAAGGTGGAGGCACTCATATACTATGGTGAGCGATAATGACTCTCAGGACTGAGATGTTGCATGACATGGTAGTCGAAGTTGGTGTTTGGACTGGGGGAGATCGATACTCCATGTGAAATTTTTAAATAAGACGCCAGCATGTTTCTGGAGGAGATATACGTGAACGACTTGCAGACATTGTGCAGACAGTCTCCTTTGACTTTAAGCCCATTTGTTGTTTTCCTCCACAAGGAACTCAATGATACATCTCTGTTCCACAGCACCTTTGACTACGTCGGTCGCCATCTTGGTTTTACGAAGAAACCTTTGATCAGCATTGATGTCCCTTTATGTATATCTTGCTCAGGTAGATAATACTGTGGAGCACCATTTCAGCATTGAAGTCATATTTAAGACGAAATATAATGAAAAAGTTAAAGTGAATCTTGAGCCACGCTCGTAGAAACTGAAATGTGCAAACAGCGACCAAACAACTTGGCTAACCGTTACCTCTGAGGTGTCTGGTTTTACATGTGTTGCCGCAAATCCGATTACAACCTGCCATTCTATATGACAGTGTGGCGTCCTCAGGGGCACTGCATCTTAAAGTACATTTTATACTTTGAATGGGGATGTCCCTCGTTCATAAAAACCCGCTGCCCAGTGGGATGTTGTCCATGGAACCCAGTTGGCTCTGTAATGACCTTCAATGATGGGGCAATCTTCCTGCTCTGGATGATGTGGCCCACATGTTGTACACAGTCTTTCACGATTTATCTGAAACTGTTCGCCGATTTGAGAGGGTATATCATGTATTCCCCATCAATGTGTATTTCTCATGTACCGTATACTATAAGAGCCGTTTGTCTGTCTGTGTGGGTGTGTCTCACTGTCGCCATTTTTTCTCCGAGATGGCTGAACGGATCTTCGTCAAACTTTCAAAGGCCCATCAGTGAATGCCTGGGAGGGTTTTTGGCAAAATAAAACAAAATAAATAATAATTAAAAAATTAGAAAAAATAAGTTCGTTTTTTTTTGTTTGTTTTTTTCATCGCTCTATAGTGCTTTGTAGCTATATGAAAGGTCATATTAAATTATCCACGATTAGTGTGTGTTTGTGTGTGTGTAATATAATATGAAATATTATTAAAAGTTATTTAAAATTATTAAAAACAGATCCCAGCAACTACAGACCAATCAGCCTTCTCCAAATTATCAGCAAAGTCATGGATTCCATCATTGCTTCAGATATGAAATCTTTCCTCTTCTCCAATGGCTTGATCTCTGATCATCAATTTGGTTTCAGACCTGGACACTCTACTCTGGACTTGCTGCTTCTGCTTTCTCAACAATGGATGTAGGTCCTCAATGCCAAACAGGAAATTAGAGCTGTCTCCCTTGACATATCACGTGCCTTCGATACGGTCTGGCACCCCGCTCTTCTCACCAAACTCTCCTCCTTTGGTATCCATGGAAATCTCCACGCATGGCTGGCGGACTTCCTCTCTAGTCATAGTCAACGTGTGGCCCTGAATGGGTTTCTCTCATCTCCTCTTCCTGTTCAGGCTGGAGTTCCACAAGGCAGTGTTCTGGGCCCTGTGCTTTTTCTGGTCTTCATCAATGATCTCTCTGACTCTCTTGAAAATCCTCTGTATCTCTTTGCTGATGACTCTACTCTCTGTCGCTCCATTCTTCATCCCTCAGATCGGCAGTCTGCAGCCTCCTCACTCTCTGCAGACCTGGACAAAATCACAGACTGGGCAAACAAGTGGAACATGTCTTTCAATCCTGACAAATCTCACACTCTTAGGATGTCTCTCCGAAAAGACCGACTGGACAACCCTCCCATCCACTTTCTGAATAATCCTCTCCAAGAAGTTCTGTCACTCAAGCTTTTGGGTCTCACTATCTGCCATGATCTTTCCTGGGAAAACCACATTTCAAATCTGGCCTCCAAAGCCAGTCGCCGACTGGGCATCCTCCGTCGTGCAAAGTCCTTCCTTGGCACACCTGAGCTCCTCACCACATACAAGGCTTTCATCCGCAGCTCAATGGAATACTGCTCTCCCCTCTGGGCTGGTGCTCCTGCCTCACACCTAGCTCGTTTTCACGCTGTTGAAACCAAAGCATTCAGAATCAATGGAATCTCCCGCGATGAAGCTAACTCCAAGGGCCTCTCACTCACCGCAGGCAGGTTGGTGGTCTTTCCGTCTTCTACCGACTCCTCTCTGGCCTTTCCCCCCCCCCCCCCCCCCCCCAGCTCTCTCTGGGCTCTGGCCCGCAAATATTCCTACAGGTCGCACAAGATCTGCCTGCAACCCTCTCATGGTTAAACTGCCAAAATCAAGACTCTCTGCTCACCTTCACTCCTTCATTCCTCTTTTCTCCCGCCTCTGGAACAAACTCCCTCACTCTCTTCAATCCCACTCCACCCTCCAGGTCTTTAAAATAGCTGTTCACCACCATCTCTTATCTTCCGCCATCCAAAACCTTGATCTTTTCTACCCCAGCTAATTTCACCCCAATTCCACTTTTTTTAAATACCAACTTCTGTCCTGAAGTCCTTGGTGTCCTTGTGTTTTATACTTCTCCCACCCCCACCCCCCTTCCCACGCCTCCTCCCCCCCAAGCCCTCTCCCTTCCACACATCTCCCTGCTCTCAAATGTTGTGTTTGTGTGCTTCCCCTTCTCTCCCCATCTTGTCTTCCGCTCCCTCTTTTTATATATTTTGTTTGTCTGGTTGATTTGTTTGTGAAGTAAATGTTAGCTCTTTCACGAGCCTCGATTCAGTATACAAAAAACCAAAAAAAAAAAAATCTTCATCGGATTATGGGTATAAAGTTTCAGGCCCCTATCAAAAAAATAGAATTTTTTTTTTATTTCTTGAAAATGCCAACAGGATTAGAACATCACTGGGCAACGCCGGCTACTCCTGCTGGTCTATATTATAAAACAGGTGTCTGTCCGTCTGTCCATCCCCAAACTACTCCCTCAGTTTTTGGTCTGGCCCCACCAAACCTTCTGTGGAACGTTTTGGGGTCGCAGCAGACGCTGTGAGAGGTTGTATAAATTCCTCAATAAAATTATGATTTTGAAATTGGCTCGATGTGCACCTGCTCCAGAATCCGGAAGTGAACAGATGATGACAATGAGCTGGTTTGAAAATATCTCAATACAATCGTCATTTATCACAGTATTTTGTTATAGTATTAATGTATGATTGGAATGATGCTGTTTGGAATGAAAATGGAGCGATTGAGTTTAAATATGAATGAGGAAATGACGTGAAGGTTTCTAATTTCTAACCGTGACATTCGCGGATTCGCTATATGCAGATTCGCCATTGACTGTGCACACAACCATTCAGACTGGGTACGTTTTTCATGCAAGTCTTTCACGAACCTGCTGTCCATGTCTGATGTTCGACTGAAGGTGTCACAGGAATGTGGAATTTATTGGTTCATGGTTTCCCATTCACCGTATCCACATTGTTTGGTTGTTTTTGGCTTCCCACCTGTGTATACGGAAAGACTATACAGGTACCTCGCTCCTATCTAATAAATTAAGAGAAACTACCTGTAGCACAATCTCACTGCGGGTTATACAGTCTTGCACCTTAGCAGGTGATACAGCCTTGCACCTTAGCAGGTTATACAGTCTTGCACATTTGCAGGTGATACGCACCTTAGCAGGTGATACAGCCTTGCACCTTAGCAGGTTATACAGTCTTGCACCTTTGCAGGTGATACGCACCTTAGCAGGTGATACAGCCTTGCACCTTAGCAGGTGATACAGCCTTGCACCCTATCATGGCGATCGTTTTGTTGTTGCAGATTTTCCTTTTTTTTAAAACAGATTATTAATTAAATATTTAATATCCGTGCCATTTTCTTCCATCGGGTAGACAAGCAAGAACACCTTGACAGCCGAACACACCTTTCATGTTTAATATTTGCGAAGAGAACGACTGAGCAGGTTACAGGAGACAAGCGAGAGAATGACTGCAAAGGTACAGACCAGTCGGGCAGGAAACGTGTCTTCTTGTGACGCTCCGCTTGTTTCGGGAAAAAATATATAACAGGTACAACACGTCACACTCCACTGATAGGTTACACAGGTACAACACGTCACACTCCACTGATACGTTACACACGTGTGACATTATGGAATTCCAAGCGAGGGTTGGATTGACCAAGCGAAACATATTTCATGACAAGGGTTGACCTGGGCACATTTGGAAAGAGCATCTCGATGAGCTAATTAACGCAATTACCTGGCCGACACATACGCTGTTAATTAAGGGCACGCGCATTCAGGTTCCCTGACTCCAGGTGTAGAAACATGCTCTAACCGCTGAACTACCACAATATCCATAACCCTTCCAAATTGTGTTCGGAGGCGAAGAGGACAATAAACGTGTTCAACATGGATGAGAAGGACCACGAGGATAACCTCGAATGAACTCTTGCACCTGTACAACACCCTCTTCTTTCCTCGACGGGCACAATTATCCCCACGTTCTTGTGGGATTCTGGGGAGTTTTGGCACAAGTCTTTCACGAACCGACTGGCCAGTCTTGTGGGATTCTGGGGTGTTTTGGCACAAGACTTTCACGAACCAACTGGCCAGTCTTGTGGGATTCTGGGGTGTTTTGGCACAAGTCTTTCACGAACCGACTGGCCAGTCTTGGGGGATTCTGGGGTGTTTTGGCACAGGTCTTTCACGAACCGACTGGCCAGTCTTGTGGGATTCTGGGGAATTTTGGCACGTCTTTCACGAACCGACTGGCCAGTCTTGTGGGATTCTGGGGAGTTTTGGCACAAGTCTTTCACGAACCGACTGGACAGTCTTGTGGGATTCTGGGGAATTTTGGCACAAGTCTTTCACGAACCGACTGGCCAGTCTTGAGGGATTCTGGGGAGTTTTGGCACAAGTCTTTCACGAACCGACTGGCCAGTCTTGTGGGATTCTGGGGAGTTTTGGCACAAGTCTTTCACGAACCGGCTGGCCAGTCTTGTGTGATTCTGGGGAGTTTTGGCACAAGTCTTTCACGAACCGACTGGCCAGGCCTGACGTTCGACTAAGTGGTTATAGTTGTTAAGGCAGGGATGTGGAATTTGGCTATGATGCCGGCGATAGCTCACCTCCGCCCTGTACAAAAAACCACAGCGCTGATATATTTCCATGCTAGCCATGTTCCCAAGCATTAGCTCATTTACACTGCTGCTCATCTGCTCTGCCAATTACACGTTTTCCCTCGCCATTGTTGTCCGCTTCTTCAAGGCGACCTGACAACCATCGCAGCCTTGTGTTCAGACAGTTCTGCCTTTCCCGAGGTCTCCTTTCCCTCCAGGGTCATTCCTGATGTTGTCCATTCATCTTGACTTTGGTCGCCCTCTCGGTTTATTCTCCTGCGGAATCAATGTTCAAAATCGCTTTAGGAAGCTGTACATCAAAACGGGCTGCATTCTTACTCTATAATGCGTTGCCTTTAACCTTTGACATGTCCTCACTTCAGTGACTGTCCGTAGTATTCTAGCTCCTTATATCATGGAGATGGTACACGTCGGTACACGTCCTTAATATGGACAAAAACACAGTGCAGAATGAACTTGGTGTTTTATAACCGTCATTTGGAAAACGACGTTTGTGTGTGTTTATATGTCCGTGGGTGTGTTTGTGTGTTCGTGTGTGTATGTGTGTTTGTGTGTACGTGTAAGTGCTTGTGTGTACGTGTAAGTGCTTGTGTGTACGTGTGTGACTGTTTGTGTGACTGTTTGTGTGTGAGTATTTGTGTGTACGTACGTGTGTGTGTGTGTGTGTGTGTGTGTGTGTGTGTGTGTGTGTTCGTTATTGTGAACAGTTGGGGAACTACCGACAAGTAAACACCAACACACATCACTCAAAGTACCTTCGTGGTATAAAATACCGATAAGTAAACACCAACACACATCACTCAAAGTACGTTCGTGGTATAAAATACCGACAAGTAAACACCAACACACATCACTCAAAGTACCTTCGTGGTATAAAATACCGATAAGTAAACACCAACACACATCACTCAAAGTACCTTCGTGGTATAAAATACCGACAAGTAAACACCAACACACATCACTCAAAGTACCTTCGTGGTATAAAATACCGACAAGTAAACACCAACACACATCACTCAAAGTACCTTCATGGTATAAAATACCTACAAGTAAACACCAACACACATCACTCAAAGTACCTTCGTGGTATAAAATACCGACAAGTAAACACCAACACACATCACTCAAAGTACCTTCGTGGTATAAAATACCTACAAGTAAACACCAACACACATCACTCAAAGTACCTTCGTGGTATAAAATACCTACAAGTAAACACCAACACACATCACTCAAAGTACCTTCGTGGTATAAAATACCTACAAGTAAACACCAACACACATCACTCAAAGTACCTTCGTGGTATAAAATACCTACAAGTAAACACCAACACACATCACTCAAAGTACCTTCGTGGTATAAAATACCGACAAGTAAACACCAACACACATCACTCAAAGTACGTTCGTGGTATAAAATACCGACAAGTAAACACCAACACACATCACTCAAAGTACCTTCATGGTATAAAATACCTACAAGTAAACACCAACACACATCACTCAAAGTACCTTCGTGGTATAAAATACCGACAAGTAAACACCAACACACATCACTCAAAGTACCTTCGTGGTATAAAATACCTACAAGTAAACACCAACACACATCACTCAAAGTACCTTCGTGGTATAAAATACCTACAAGTAAACACCAACACACATCACTCAAAGTACCTTCGTGGTATAAAATACCTACAAGTAAACACCAACACACATCACTCAAAGTACCTTCGTGGTATAAAATACCTACAAGTAAACACCAACACACATCACTCAAAGTACCTTCGTGGTATAAAATACCGACAAGTAAACACCAACACACATCACTCAAAGTACGTTCGTGGTATAAAATACCGACAAGTAAACACCAACACACATCACTCAAAGTACCTTCATGGTATAAAATACCTACAAGTAAACACCAACACACATCACTCAAAGTACCTTCGTGGTATAAAATACCGACAAGTAAACACCAACACACATCACTCAAAGTACCTTCGTGGTATAAAATACCTACAAGTAAACACCAACACACATCACTCAAAGTACCTTCGTGGTATAAAATACCTACAAGTAAACACCAACACACATCACTCAAAGTACCTTCGTGGTATAAAATACCTACAAGTAAACACCGACACACATCACTCAAAGTACCTTCGTGGTATAAAATACCTACAAGTAAACACCAACACACATCACTCAAAGTACCTTCGTGGTTTAAAATCCCTACAAGTAAACACCAACACACATCACTCAAAGTACCTTCGTGGTTTAAAATACCTACAAGTAAACACCAACACACATCACTCAAAGTACCTTCGTGGTTTAAAATCCCTACAGTAATCGCCCGATGTGCCTTCATGGTTTCTAAGAAATTTTTCGAACTCAAATAATTATCAATTAAATAATGTCTCAAAGCCGCCAAAACAGTCGTTTACGAAACAATCCACCATCATGTGCACAGGCACAAACAATCACCATGAGCATGAGAGGCACACAAGCTCGATGAGGCACACACACGCTTCATGAGGCACACACAAGCACCATGAGGAAAACACAAGCAGCATGATGGACACACAAGCTCCATGAGAGACACACAAACAACATGACTCACACACAAGCACCATGATGGACACACAACCTCCATGAGAGACACACAAGCTCCATGAGAGACACACAAGCTCAATGAGGGACATACAAACAACATGACTACACAAAAGCACCATGATGGACACACAAGTTTCATGAGGAAAACACATAGCTCTATGAGGGACACACGGGATCCATGAGAAACACGGTATCCATGAGGTACACACGAGATCCATGAGGGACATACAAGCAACACGAGGCACACACACGCTACATGAGGGACATACAAGTTCCATGAGGGATACGCAAGCACCATGAGGACACAACTTACATGAGGCACACACAAGTTCCATCAGGCACACACACGCTCCATGAAGGACACACACGCTCCATGAGGGACACACACGCTCCATGAGGGACACACACGCTCCATGAGGGACACACACGCTCCATGAGGGACACACACGCTCCATGAGGGACACACGCTCCATGAGTCACACACATGCTCCATGAAGTACACGTAAGCACCATGAGGTACACGCAGGCACCATGAGGTATAAACAAGCACCATGAGGGATACAAAGCTCCATGAGGTACACACACGCTCCATGAGGGACACACACGCTCCATGAGGGACACACACGCTCCATGAGGGACACACACGCTCCATGAGGGACACACACGCTCCATGAGGGACACACACGCTCCATGAGGGACACACGCTCCATGAGGAACACACACGCTCCATGAGGGACACACACACTCCATGAGGGACACACGCTCCATGAGGGATACACACGCTCCATGAGGGACACACACGCTCCATGAGGGACACACACGCTCCATGAGGGACACACACGCTCCATGAGGGACACACACGCTCCATGAGGGACACACACGCTCCATGAGGGACACACACGCTCCATGAGGGACACACACGCTCCATGAGGGACACACAAGCTCCATGAGGGACACACACGCTCCACGAGGGACACACACGCTCCATGAGGGACACACAAGCTCCATGAGGGACACACAAGCTCCATGAGGGACATGCAAGTTCCATGAGGAACACGCAAGCACCATGAGGTACACGCAAGCACCATGAGGTACACGCAGGCACCAGAAGGAACACTCAAGCTCCATGAGGGACACACACGCTCCATGAAGGACACGTAAGCACCATGAGGACCTTAAAGCACCATGAGGAACACATAAGCACCATGAGGCACACATAAGCACCGTGAGGCACATAAGCACCGTGAGGCACATAAGCACCGTGAGGAACACATAAGCACCGTGAGGCACACATAAACACCTGAGAAGCACATAAGCACCATGAGGCACACATAAGTACCATGAGGAACACAAAGCACCATGAGGCTCATACAATTACCAAGATGAACATTAAAGCACCAAGACGAACATAATATGGACCATGAGGCACATAAGCACCGAGTCTATGGAGCTGTCACCTGTCTCTTCCCCACCCAGCCATTGGTACCGCGATATTCCCTCCGCTGTCACTTATGCGAGTCGTTCTCTTTTACAGCTTTTCTCCGGTCCATATGTACAGGTGTCACCAAACTAGACACGTCATTTACACACGAAATGACGCAATATATATATATAAATATAAATATCAATCCCAATATCTGTGAAGGTTATGGTGGCGTTTTTTACCGGATGTTGAATCATCATGTACTTAAGTAGTTTCCCACAACTTATTGAAAACAAGACGAAGAACAACGTTATTAGTACGAACTAAGAATACAATTTTAATTAGTAAGAGTCGTTCACCAACCGTCGTTTTAATTAGTAAGAGTCGTTCACCAACCATTTTTTTAATTAGTAAGAGTCGTTCACCAACCATTGTTTAATTAGTAAGAGGCGTTCACCAACCATTGTTTTAATTAGTCAGAGTCGTTCACCAACCGTTGTTTTAATTAGTAAGAGGCGTTCATCAACCATTGTTTTAATTAGTAAGAGGCGTTCACCAACCGTTGTTTTAATTAGTAAGAGTCGTTCATCAACCATTGTTTTAATTAGTAAGAGGCGTTCACCAACCATTGTTTTAATTAATAAGAGTCATTCACCAACCGTCGTTTTAATTAGTAAGAGTCGTTCACCAACCATTGTTTAATTAGTAAGAGGCGTTCACCAACCATTGTTTTAATTAGTCAGAGTCGTTCACCAACCGTTGTTTTAATTAGTAAGAGGCGTTCACCAACCATTGTTTTAATTAGTAAGAGTCGTTCACCAACCGTTGTTTTAATTAATAAGAGTCATTCACCAACCGTCGTTTTAATTAGTAAGAGTCGTTCACCAACCATTGTTTAATTAGTAAGAGGCGTTCACCAACCATTGTTTTAATTAATAAGAGTCATTCACCAACCGTCGTTTTAATTAGTAAGAGTCGTTCACCAACCATTGTTTAATTAGTAAGAGGCGTTCACCAACCATTGTTTTAATTAGTCAGAGTCGTTCACCAACCGTTGTTTTAATTAGTAAGAGGCGTTCACCAACCATTGTTTTAATTAGTAAGAGGCGTTCATCAACCATTGTTTTAATTAGTAAGAGGCGTTCACCAACCGTTGTTTTAATTAGTAAGAGTCGTTCATCAACCATTGTTTTAATTAGTAAGAGTCGTTCACCAACCGTTGTTTTAATTAATAAGAGTCATTCACCAACCGTCGTTTTAATTAGTAAGAGTCGTTCACCAACCATTGTTTAATTAGTAAGAGGCGTTCACCAACCATTGTTTTAATTAGTCAGAGTCGTTCACCAACCGTTGTTTTAATTAGTAAGAGGCGTTCACCAACCATTGTTTAATTAGTGAGAGTCATTCACCAACCATTGTTTTAATTAATAAGAGTCGTTCACCAACCATTGTTTTAGTTAGTAAGAGTCATTCACCAACCGTCGTTTTAATTAGTAAGAGTCGTTCACCAACCGTCGTTTTAATAAGTAAAAGTCGTTCACCAACTGTTGTTTTAATTAGTTAGAGTCGTTCACCAACCATTGTTTTAGTTAGTAAGAGTCATTCACCAACCGTCGTTCTAATTAGTAAGAGTCGTTCACCAACCGTCGTTTTAATTAGTAAGAGTCGTTCACCAACTGTTGTTTTAATTAGTTAGTCATTCACCAACCGTCGTTTTAATTAGTAAGTCATTCAACAACCGTCGTTTTAATTAGTAAGAGTCGTTCACCAACCGTTGTTTTAATTAGTAAGAGTCGTTCACCAACCGTCGTTTTAATTAGTAAGAGTCGTTCACCAACCGTTGTTTTTATTAGTAAGAGTCGTTCACCAACCGTCGTTTTAATTAGTAAGAGTCATTCACCAACCGTTGTTTTAATTAGTAAGAGTCGTTCACCAACCGTCGTTTTAATTCGTAAGTCATTCAACAACCATTGTTTTAATGAGTAAGAGTCGTTCGCCAACCGTTTCCAAACCACGTCATGTATGGTGCCGAACGTGCCAATGACGTCACAGTATACGCGATACCAACCGTGTGAATAGCCGGCTCAAGCCATCGCGTTTTCGAAATAATTAATGAACTACTTCACGAACACGCCAACAATTATATAATTAACTCGAGCGAGCTCGTATCAAAGCGCCTGCACGTTCGTTAGACAGGTACAGGTGCATTGTTTTGAGCCGTTGCGAAACTGCCGTAGACAACAAGACAATGAACGTGGACTATAAGTTAGTTGTAGCACATGTACAAACAGCAATGCAACGATCGGGCTCGATTTGTCCTACAAACCAATTCAGCGCATTCTTTTCCATTGAATGACAGCGCTTTGCGGCCTGGGAGCTACCTGGGAGCTACCTGTCAAGATCCGTGATGGACGTAGCAAAAAGCAGACTCCCCCGAATCCGAACTCCGTAGAGAGGCGCCGAACGGTTATTCTTTGTGACGTTTACGCAATCATTAGGCCGCCGTGAGCCGTGGCGTCACAGCGATGGGCTCGCGCAATCTGCACACCTGTAATCCCTAACGAGCCGTATTGATTGGCCGGGGTGTGGAGCGCGCGCGCATCGCCGCACAGCGACAACGTCACTGAACGGATCGTTACAACGAGCAAACGCAACGGCTCCAAAGATTAGGCAAATCGGAGACACGGATCAACACCGCCACGCCATCTCTTTCCACTTCCACTTCTTCTTCTTCTTCCTCCCGTGCGTTCTTCATCAGTGATCAATAATTCAAGGAGACACTTTCCGATCACTGCGTGTTCATCCAACGCCTCGTTAACGAGGAGATTACTGCGCGTTGGATGTTCACATAAGCTCTCCTCGTCAACATCGGCTCTCCTTGTCAACGTCGTCTTTCCTCATCAGCGTCTTGTCTCCTCGTTATCGTCATCTGTCCTCGTCATCTCTCCTCATCAGCGTCTTCTCTCCTCGTTATCGTCATCTGACCTCGTCATCGTCGTCTCTCCTCATCATCGTCGTCTCTCCTCGTCATCGTCGTCTCTCCTCGTCATCGTCGTCAATTCCTCGTCGACGTCCTCTCTCCTCGTCAACGTCGTCTTTCCTCATCAGCGTCTTCTCTCCTCGCTATCGTCATCTGACCTCGTCATCGTCGTCTCTCCTCATCATCGTCGTCTCTCCTCGTCATCATCGTCTCTCCTCGTCATCGTCGTCAATTCCTCGTCGACGTCCTCTCTCCTCGTCAACGTAGTCTCTCCTCGTCAACGTCGTCTCTCCTCGTCAGCGTCGTCTCTCCTCGTCAGCGTCGTCTCTCCTCGTCAGCGTCGTCTCTCCTCGTCAACGTCGTCTCTCCTCGTCAACGTCGTCAACGTCGTCTCTCCTCATCAGCGTCATCTTTACTCGTCAACGTAGTCTCTCCTCGCCAACGTAGTCTCTCCTCGCCAACGTAGTCTCGCCTCGTCAGCGTCGTCTCTCCTCGTCGGCGACGTCTCTCCTCGTCGGCGATGTCTCTCCTCGTCGGCGTCATCTCTCTTAGTTAACGTCGTCTTCCCTCCTTATCGTCGTCTCTCCTCGTCAGCATCGTCTCTCCTCGTCGGCGTCGTCTCTCCTCGTCGGCGTCGTGTCTCCTCGTCGGCGTCGTGTCTCCTCGTCGGCGTCGTCTCTCCTCGTCGGCGTCGTCTCTCCTCGTCGGCGTCGTCTCTCGTCGGCGTCGTGTCTCCTCGTCGGCGTCGTGTCTCCTCGTCGGCGTCGTGTCTCCTCGTCGGCGTCGTGTCTCCTCGTCAACATCGTGTCTCCTCGTCAACGT
This sequence comes from Myxine glutinosa, assembly GCF_964187855.1. Classification (NCBI taxonomy): domain Eukaryota; kingdom Metazoa; phylum Chordata; class Myxini; order Myxiniformes; family Myxinidae; genus Myxine; species Myxine glutinosa. Next base: position 142,900,665 of record NC_136269.1, on the reverse strand, counting down.
CGTCTCTCGTCAACGTCGTCTCTCGTCAACGTCGTCTCTCCTCGTCAACGTCGTCTCATCGGCGTTGTCTCTCCTCATCAGCGTCTCTCTTACTTAACGTCGTCTTCCCTCCTTAACGTCGTCTCTCCTCTTTAACGTCGTCTTTCCTCGTTAGCGTCGTCTCTCCTCGTGAGCATCGTCTCTCCTCGTTAACGTCGTCTCTCCTTGTTAACGTCTTTCCTCGTTAACGTCGTCTCCTCGTTAGCGTCGTATCTCCTCATTAACGTCATCTTTCCTCGTTAGCGTGATCTCTACTCGTCAGCGTCGTCTCTTAGTTAACGTCGTCTTCCCTCGTTAGCGTCGTCTCCTCGTCAGCGTCGTCTCTTAGTTAACGTCGTCTTCCCTCGTTAGCATCGTCTTTCCTCGTTAGCGTCGCCTCTCCTCGTCGGCGTCGTCTCTCCTCGTCAGCGTAGTCTCATAGTTAACGTCGTCTTCCCTCGTTAACGTCGTCTCTCCTCGTCAACGTCGTCTTTCCTCGGTGACTCGTCCGCACTAGCTGGTGCTTTAATTACCGCTGCGAGACAGACACCGAGTTGGGACGAAGCTTGCACTGACGGAGCTCGGACGCGACGCAACGCGACCCCTGCGCCCCCCAGGCGCCTCCTCCTCCTGTCAATACAGCAATTACCGCTAAGCACCAAAGCGCGCCAAAGCACACCCTCCCTCTCTCTCTTACACACTCCTGCAATTTTCCCTTTTCATAATCCCCGTCTCTTCGTTTATTTCCACGTTGGGAAATGGCGCACACGACGCGGACACCTTCATTACTACGGAATGTCCCATGACGCGCGCTTAACCGTGAGTCTTCTGACGTCATAACATTCACACTTTGGACAAGAAAAAAACAACTGAAGGTGCAGAGACATTGCGCAAGGCCGGCAATATCGGCGCCCAGGGTTAACCTGTTGTAAGTCGGAATTCACCGTATTGCGAATTAATGGTCGGTGCGGTACCTATACAGGTGGGGGACCAGACACGTGATCGAGTCACGTCCGCCCGACACCGTCATTCATTCACTGCGAACGATAACGAGGCTCGTCATTTAAAGGTCCTTTTCACCGTCGCTTTGGGAGATTAACGGTTTAACGAAAGTCGGGTCATCGAGCGATCTTCAGGTGTTGCAGGTAGCTATCAATAAATTGTTTGTTGAAGCACGTACAGGTAAATCACCGATTAGGAGGCGAAATAAATGGCAAATGTAGTTTGTCGGTAAACCTCATATTGCGCGTCACGTGACATCAAGGAGGCTTGTCTGCACCATCACATCGACCGATACGGAACGAGAAAGTGAAAACAACACGAGGAAGGGGGGAAAGCGACGGACGCCATTAGGCGCCTTTTATAAATATTCGCCCGAGCCGCGCTGTCATGTCTGCAAACGGCACGGGGACAGGAGGAGAGTCGCGCCCGGCGTCCTTTCATCGGCTGGCAGCGTGACATGGCGGGGAAAACGCGCCTCGCTGCGCTTTGGCTCTGATCCCAACCCGCGGTCCTGACAGCTCGGACCCGCTCTCTGCATATGCGGCCATCAACGGGATCCCCGCGCATCGAAACCTCAAACTTCCGCCGAGAGCGCCTCGTCTCGCCGTCACGTGCAGGGGGGGCCGGGGGGATCGGGGGGGGGGGCGACATCACGACGTGCACGCGATGGGGGGAATTATTTAATAAAATAAATAAATCCTCATTCCCGGCGTCTCCATCCTCCCTCGCCGTGCACCTTCCCTTCTCCCTTCGCTCCAAAAACCCCCACCTACCGCTACCCCCCTTCGGTGCTACCCCACACCCCCACGTCGCCGCACATCCCCTCCCTCTTCTGCCTCTTCGCGGCGCGTCTGCCAAACGATGAATAGTAATTTGACAGCCGGGGGCTGACATTGCCACAAACACATGACAGCAGCCGCCGAGCTCCTATGGCAACCTGATGGAGGTCGCGGCGCCGCCTCGGCCCGCTGCGCGCCCGGTCCCTGCGCCCTGACACTCGCCGGCAACCCGGGACGCCCGGCCGGCAACTCAGCGCAACGTCGAGTCGCCTGAGCGACGTCTCGGGCCTAATTACAGAGCGTCCCGCTCTGGGCCCCGCTCCGGGTCTCCGACTGTGCACCCTTGGCGAACACCCCGCCCCACCACCCTACCTGACACACACGCACATATACATATACCCGACACACACGCCACAGATCATGCAGCAGATAGGGGATACATATACATATACACTTATCTTCTTTTTCTCTCTTATTGTCCTTCTGCATCTGTTCCTCTTTCACTCCTCACTTTCACTACGAACCTGATGCTTCAAATCGACCGCTGATCTTTCCTTTTTCCCTCCAAATACAGCTTCATGGAGCAGATCCATTGCTATTATAAACAGCTCCAAGGACACGCTCTGTGTCGAGAAAATAGATGGAGATGTACATCGTCTGATAGACTCAGTTAGCTTACTTTGCATCGTGGAGTAGTTGTGCAGCAGAACGGAAAGGATATGTCATAAGGAAGATGTGGAGCAAAACGGGATGCAAATCGTATACAGCAGATCTGGGAGCAGAAAGGGGAGCACATCATGAAGCAAAGCACGGAGCAGTTCATGGAGCATATAGGGCAGTAGATCATGCAGCACATCATGGAGCAACTCGGGGAACAGATCAGGGAGCAGCTCATGGAGCAGATCGGGGAGCAGATCATGGAGCAAAGCGGTGAGCAGATCATGGAGCACATCATGGAGAAGATACGGCAGCAGATCATGGGGCAGATCATGGAGCAGATCATGGCGCAGATCATGGAGCACATCATGGAGCACATCATGGAGCAACTCGGGGAGCAGATAGGGCAGTAGATCATGGAGCACATCATGGAGCAAATCGGGGAGCAGATCATCGAGAACATCATGGAGCACAACATGGAGCACATCATGGAGCACATCATGGAGCAGATAGGGCAGTAGATCATGGAGCACATCATGGAGCAACTCGGGGAGCAGATCATGGAGCAGATCATAGAGCAAATTGGGGAGCAGATCATGGAGCAGATCGGGGAGCAGATCATGGAGCAGATCATGGAGAAAATCGGGGAGCAGATCATGGAACAAATCGGGGAGCAGATCATGGAGCACATCATGGAGCAACTCGGGGAGCAGATCATGGAGCAGATAGGGGAGTAGATCATGGAGCAGATAAGGGAGTAGATCATGGAGCAGATCATGGAGCAGATCGGGGAGCAGATCATAGAGCAACTTGGGGAGCAGATAATGGTTGCACGTAGGGGAGTAGATAATGGAACAAATCGGGGAGTAGATCATGGAAGAAATCGGGGAGCAGATCATGGAGCAGATCATGGAGCAGATCTGGGAGCATATCATGGAGCAGATAGGGGAGTAGATCAGGGAGCAGATCATGGAGCAGAATGGGGAGTAGATCATGGAACAAATTTTGGAGCAGATCTGGGAGCAGATAGGGGAGCAGATAGGGGAGCATATCATGGAGCAGCTCATGGAGCACTGATGCTTCAAATTGGGGAGCACATCATGGAGCAAATCGGGGAGCATGTCATGGAGCACATCATGGAGCAGTTCATGGAGCAAATCGGGGAGCAGATTGTGGAGCAAATCATGGAGCAGATCATGGAGCAGATCGGGGAGCAGATCATGGAGCAAAGCGGGGAGCAGATCATGGAGCACATCATGGAGAAGATATGGCAGTAGATCATGGAGCAGATCAAGGAGCAGACCTGGGAGCATATCATGGAGCAGATAGGGAAGTAGATCATGGAGCAGATAGGGGAGCACATCATGGAGCAGATGTGGGAGCAGATAAAAGCAGATTGAGGAGTAATGTGGGAATAAGATCCTGGAACATATCGTAGCTACAGAGAAGATCGGGGAGTAATGGATGAAATCAACAGAACGTTGATTGAGGTACGCTAATCACCGTGGGAAGAATGAAGACACTCATGTTTCGGGAGTTAACTCTTCATTATAACAAAATTTAATATCCCCCACCCCCAGAGAGGGAATACAATAAGCACGATTTGCTCCGACGAAGGGTTATCGACCGAAACGTGAGTTTCGTCTTGCTTCCAATGCAAGGCCGTAGCTACGGGAGGGGGGAGGGGGGAGGGGGGATACGGGAGGGGGGATGGGAGGGATTGCCCCTCTCGGTATCATTTTGCCTCCCCTCGAATCTAACCAAAGAAAAATAGCAAAGGTTAGAATGAGAAAAATCCTTGAGTCGTTCGTATGAATTGAGGCCACACCATGGTCTCAGGTATAAACCCTGAACTTCATTAATCTGGTGGAGAGTAACTGAACGTGATATAAAAGTGGTGTAAACTGTAAAAGGCACATCAAAGGTGGCGTTTTGGGGGGTTTTTTGGAGGATTTTGGCTCTGTGTTTTTTTTTTTATTGGAGTCCACATATCAAAAATACATCAATTCTGATATAAAGAGGAATAATTTTATTTGGACGGTTCCTATCTCGCATGTTCTCGCAAAAGCACAATCGTCTCCAGGTGTTTTAATGCGTTTTTTAAAGAGATTGAATTAAAAAAAAAATTAATAGGTGTTCTTTATACAGGTATTTTTTATTTCACCCCCCCCCCCCCCCTGCCCCGCTCCATCGATGCTCTGGCTGGCTATAGACCTGTTCCCACGGCGGTTAGCATACCTCAATCAACACCCTGTTGATTGCATCCATTGCTCTACCTGTCCGACGAGGCAAATCGACACCATCCTTCCCCAGCAAGACTTCTTCACACATGAGAGAGCAGATCCTGCGGAAGATGGTGGAGCAGATTGTACATAGAAACCCCTCGGGCGGTTCTGATACTTTTCGCATCTTCATCTCGAGGACAAGCTCGAACCGCGACCCCTCTTTGTCGAGACCGACACCCCCATCTGTCGTCGGGCTGCGGCCGGTTTCCTCCGAACTTTTGTGGCAAAACGAACTACCCCATGCGGAAACAATCCCTGATTCACAACATATGTCTGGCGTGGCCTGGCACAAAAGGCGAGGGGAGAAAGGGGGGGAAACGTTGTCTTTTCGCTGCTCTTTTTAATGGCTTGGACGTTGAGTAAAAAGTGGGAGAGTTACACGGCGAAGGGGGTGTGCAGTGAAAATAGAGTGGGCGGGGGGGGGGTTAGGGGGTGCATTCGGTGGGGAGACAGAAGAGCGAAGGAGATAAAACACAAAGGAGGTCCACATACCCAACGTTGCCTTATTCATGTGATTTACCAGTGTAAATTTGTAACTTCACGAGGACATCGTATTTCAGCAAAGTTAATATACACGGATGGGGTTTTATTATCAAACGTATTAAACCATATTGTGCACATCGGTCGATGAACTGTGCGATGTCGGATTGCTATTCTCAAGTTCACCTCCACCTGCGCAACCTTGTTCATGATATAATGTGTAAGAAGGTATGTTAGTCTAGGCAGTAGCAGTATGGAGCCAACAGGTATGTAACCTATATAATGTGGAGCCTATAGGTAAGGAGTATATAGGCATTATAGCCTATACAAGTATGTAACCTATAGTGTGGAGCGCAGAGGCAAGGAGTATGCAGGTATTATCGCCGATATACAGGAATGCTGCTTATCGTGTGGAGCCTATAGGTAATGAGTATTCAGGTATTATAGCCTATATACAGGTATGACGCCGACAGGTAGCTATTTAGCTGATATGTGTGGAACCTGTAGGTATGGAGTATACAGGTATTATAACCTATACAGGTATTGAGCATACAGGTATATAATAGCTTCCTTCTCATCTCAATGCTGTACAGTATGTCAATATAAATAATAATGTGCAATGTTAAAAGAATATAATTATATATGGTATTGTGGCGTAGCACCGCGTGCTTCAGTATTAATGTTTTTTTTCAATAGGTCAGGATACAACACCGCAATCAGCAAAGCTGAACTTTTTGAGTAAGTTATGTTTTTTTTAATAAACAATAACTTTGGTAAAAGTTTGTGTGCATGAGCAACTTACAAGCCTCATCCGCAAAGACGACTTCATCGCTCCCCACCGCCCTCCCACCCCACACCTTTCCCCAGAGAAAAAAATGAGCACTACGCGTTGCCATGTTGGAGTAATTGGCTGCAGCACAGCACAAGGCCGTGGTTTCAGATTGTTGACATTACTGAAGTGAATAAGCAAGTATTTTAAACTCTATACCATTCACCATGTTTTTACACCACAAACCCCAAGTATGTGGCATACCTTTACTGAGAATGGGTGTGCATGGGGAGAAGTAAAATGACGTCATATGTGTGGGTATGACTGATCATGAATGTCAAAATGTCATACATATGAATCATCATCGTCGGTTTTTTTCGGTTTTAGAGAACTTTACTGATGTATTCATAATATGACCCGACTGCAAAGCCACAATGAGCCGGCAAAGCCAAAGCCTCTATTGAACCTTTTCGCAATTTATTGTTTATGCATACTTCCGCATCCGCAATATGGCGGCCTCCATGGAGCGATTTGGTGCGTCAAAGCTTCGAAATTCTCAAAGGATCCAGAAAAATCTGGCTTTTCAAAATAATACTCGTTCATTCACAACACCGGCTTCGCCGGCTACTAGTACCCGACTGCAAAGCCGCATTGAGCCGGCGAAGCCAAAGCCTCTTGCCACTATTTTACCCATCACGATGGCATCAGTGGGTTAGGTAGTTGGTAGTAGGTAGGTGTAGTAGGTACCGTACCTGGTAAGACTTGGTAAAAGAGAAGAGCAGACAGTCCTCCCCAATACCTACATACAATAAATGTCGCAATAAGCTTAAGTTAAGGAAGTAACTATATGATGTGCTAGCTTAAGGCCTATTTTAAGAAATTTTAACTGGGCTTAACATACGTTTTCACAGTATGTGTGTAGTCTTCTAACTTCAGTCGCTGTCAGGACTGGTTCTCTCTGGGCACTGCGGCTTCCCCCACCAGAAGAAGTTAGCTTGCAGTAAGATCAGTGCCGACAGGTCAGACGATAGCGCCGTTTCAACGGCAATGTGTGACTGTCGTTAATCAAACCGTGTCGATGGCGCTGATTGGCTGACCTAAGCTGATCGCTAATTGGTCAGCTCACAAAATTTCGCAAATTCAGACCTAAAATGAGAAATGACACCATTTGCATTCTGGATGAGATTAAAATTGATAAAATTTACTTCTTGATTAATTCGGTGAATTCCGTCTCAACTTCGGATATTTCCGGCCGTGAAAAACTATCCCCGACGGCCGCGAGATTTCTAAAAAATAATTCTTCGTCAATTTTAGAATATTTGACGCCGTTTTCAGCGTCCGAAACGCATAAGCTTTTTAAAAATATTTTTCGAATGCTCGAATCTCATTGGTTCCGGTGTTTGGTGACGATTTTCGTTGAAGATAACGAGGTTGGTCTTAAAGTATTTTAATTACAAATTAGAGGTGGATAAGATTGTGAATCAAACAAAGACGGGTGAAACAAACTCCTATTGAACTTTTTCGCAATTGTTTTATGCAAACTTACGCATCCGGTCGATGGCGGCCTCCATTGCGTGATTTGGTTGTAGAAATATTTTTTCAAATGCTCGAATCTCATTGGTTCCGGTGTTTGGTGACGCTTTTCGTTGAAGATAACCAGGCCCGTGTGGGCCGAGGTTGGTCTTAAAGTATTTTAATTATAAATTAGAGGTGTATAAGATTGTGAATCAAACAAAGACGGGTGAAAGAAACTCCTAATGAACGTTTTTCAATTTGTTATGCATACTTCCGCATCCGCAAGATGGCGGCCTCCATTGCGCTTCAGAATTCTCAAGCCAAGGGATACAGCATAATCTGGTTTTCGACATAATACGTACGCGTTTATTGACAACACCGGCTTCGCCGGCTACTAGTACCGACTGCAAAGCCGCAATGAGCCGGCGAAGCCAAAGCCTCTTGCCACTATTTTTACCCATCACTATGGCATCAGTAGGTTAGGTCGTTGGTAGTAGGTAGGTGTAGTAGGTACCGTACCTGGTAAGACTTGGTAAAAGAGAAGAGCAGACAGTCCTCAAAAAAACATGACCCATCACCAGGGACATCTACTGCAGCATATTCCCAAAAAGAAGACAATGGTGTCACATCCGATGGCTTTACTTGGTGCAACGTAAAAACCTCTCTCAAGTTACCACTGACTGTTGTCGAATCATGTTTCAGTGATGATAGCACTGGTGGAGGTTGTACCATTTTTCCTTTCATTTCGGTTCTTGTTCTTTCTCCGTAACAGACAACAGTGCCCAAAGCAATGACGATTTAGCTTAGGAAATTTGAGCATATGATGAGAACTATTTCGAGCAGTATATGCTTACGCGTGATTCGGTTGTTTTGCACCAACCTCGTTCCCGGCGTCGCAGACGTGTCGAGGGCGCTGGTAAGATGTCATTAGATTATGAATCAAAGAACGACGGGTGAAACAACCTCCTATTGAACTTTTTCGCAATTGTTTTATGCAAACTTCCGCATCAGGTCGATGGCTGTCTCCAGCACTCCATCCAGTGAGTGATTTCATTTTAGAAATATTTTTGCAAATGCTCGACTCTCATTGGGTCCGGTGTTTGGTGAATCATTTTGTTGAAGATAACCAGGCCCGTGCGGGCCGATGTTGGTCTTAAATTATTTTATTAATACATCGGAGGTGCATAAGATTGTGAATCAAACGACGACGGGTGAAAGAAACTCCTAATGAACGTTTTAAATTTGTTATGCATACTTCCGCCTCCGCAAGATGGCTGCGCCCACTGCGCTTCGGATTCTCGAGCCAAGGCATAATCAGGTTTTCAACATAATACGTACTCGTTTATTGACAACACCGGCTTCGCCAGCTACTAGTACCGACTGCAAAGCCGCAATGAGCCGGCGAAGCCAAAGCCTCTTGCCACTATTTTACCCATCACGATGGCATCAGTAGGTTAGGTAGTTGGTAGTAGGTAGGTGTAGTAGGTACCGCACCTGGTAAGACTTGGTAAAAGAGAAGAGCAGACAGTCCTCAAAAAAACATGACCCATCACCAGGGACATCTACTGCAGCATATTCCCAAAAAGAAGACAATGGTGTCACATCCGATGGCTTTACTTGGTGCAACGTAAAAACCTCTCTCAAGTTACCACGGACTGTTGTCGAATCATGTTTCAGTGATGATAGCATTGGTGGAGGTTGTACCATTTTTCCTTTCATTTCGGTTCTTGTTCTTTCTCCGTAACAGACAACAGTGCCCAAAGCAATGACGATTTAGGAAATTTGAGTATATGATGAGAACTATTTCGAGCAGCATATGCTTACGCGTGATTCGGTTGTTTTGCACCAACCTCGTTCCCGGCGTCGCAGACGTGTCGAGGGCGCTGGTAAGATGTCCTGCATCGAGGGCGCCGATTGGCTGATTCGGTTCTCCGATGGCCACGAGATTTCTAAAAAATAATTCTTCGTCAATGTTAGAATATTTGACGCCGTTTTCACCGTCCGAAACGCGTAATAAGCTTGTAAAAAAATATTTTTTCAAATGCTCGAATCTCATTGGTTCTGGTCTTTGATGACGATTTTCGTTGAAACGAGGTTGGTCTTAACGTATTTTAATTACTAATTAGAGGTTTCTTTATATTGTGAATCAAAGAACGACGGGTGAAACAAACTCCTATTGAACTTTTTCGCAATTGTTTTATGCAAACTTCCGCATCCGGTCGATGGCGCCCACCATTGAGCGCTTTCATTTTAGAAATATTTTTGCAAATGCTCGACTCTCATTGGGTCCGGTGTTTGGTGACGCGTTTTGTTGAAGATAACCAGGCCCGTGCGGGCCGATGTTGGTCTTAAATTATTTTATTAATACATCGGAGGTGCATAAGATTGTGAATCAAACGACGACGGGTGAAAGAAACTCCTAATGAACGTTTTAAATTTGTTATGCATACTTCCGCCTCCGCAAGATGGCTGCGCCCACTGCGCTTCGGATTCTCGAGCCAAGGCATAATCAGGTTTTCAACATAATACGTACTCGTTTATTGACAACACCGGCTTCGCCGGCTACTAGTACCGACTGCAAAGCCGCAATGAGCCGGCGAAGCCAAAACCTCTTGCCACTATTTTACCCATCACCATGGCATCAGTAGGTTAGGTAGTTGGTAGTAGGTAGGTAGGTAGTTGGTAGTAGGTAGGTAGGTAGTAGGTAGTAGGTAGGTGTAGTAGGTACCGTACCTGGTAAGACTTGGTAAAAGAGAACAGCAAACAGTCCTCCCCAATACCTGCATACCTCTTGCCACTATTTTACCCATCACCATGGCATCAGTAGGTTAGGTAGTTGGTAGTAGGTAGGTAGGTAGTTGGTAGTAGGTAGGTGTAGTAGGTACCGTACCTGGTAAGACTTGGTAAAAGAGAAGAGCAGACAGTCCTCCCCGATGGCAATACCTGCATACAATACAATAAATGTCACAAGAAGTTTAAGGAAGTAACTATACGATGTGCTAGCTTAAGGCCTATTTTTAACTGGGCTTAACATACGTTTTCACAGTAAATGTGTAGTCTTCTAACTTCAGTCGCTGTCAGGCACCAGGGCTGGTTCTCTGACTCTCCGGGCACGGCAGCTTCGTCCACCAGAAGACGTTAGCTTGCAGTGATTAATTCGGTGAATTCCATCTCAACTTCGGATATTTCCGGCCGTGAAAAACTATCCGTATTTCTAAACTAAATATGTAAACCGCTTATACCATATTTCTGGCCGTGAAAAACTATCCCGTACGGCCGCGAAATTTCTAAAAAATAATTCTTCGTCAATTTTAGAATATTTGACGCCGTTTTCACCGTCCGAAACGCGTAATAATAATTGGTTCTGGTGTTTGATGACGATTTTCGTTGAAGATAACAAGGTTGGTCTTAACGTATTTTCATTACTAATGAGAGGTTTCATTAGATTATGAATCAAAGAACGACGGGTGAAACAAGCTCCTATTGAACTTTTTCGCAATTGTTTTATGCAAACTTCCGCATCCGGTCGATGGCTGTCTCCAGCACTCCATCCAGTGAGTGATTTCATTTTAGACATATTTTTGCAAATGCTCGACTCTCATTGGGTCCGGTGTTTGGTGACGCGTTTTGTTGAAGATAACCAGGCCCGTGCGGGCCGATGTTGGTCTTAAATTATTTTATTAATACATCGGAGGTGCATAAGAATGTGAATCAAACGACGACGGGTGAAAGAAACTCCTAATGAACGTTTTAAATTTGTTATGCATACTTCCGCATCCGCAAGATGGCTGCACCCACTGCACTTCGGATTCTCGAGCCAAGGCATAATCAGGTTTTCAACATAATACGTACTCGTTTATTGACAACACCGGCTTCGCCGGCTATTAAATAGTGATGTAATCAATTTTTTCAATGAGAAAACGTGAGACTTTTTAGGTGAAGAATTTCGAGATTGTCTGCAGTGTCCGTTTTGTCTATATTATGCTTCATTAACTGTTTCAAGACATTCGAAAGCAGTTGTTCAGAACTCATGGAAAGCACCTGTTGAGATGATAATTAAAACTATGGCTTTCTATAGGGTAATCATAAAGCCTTCATAATGGATGGCCATAATGGCTGCAATGATGTCCTCTCGTGTCCCGACGCATACGTCATGGGATATAATGTCAACAAATCCAGTACCCATTGGTTGAAGGTCAAGGAAGCAAATTCTGACCTTATTTGGACAAAAACAACTCGACATATATTCTCTTAACCTGTTGCAGAAGTTTAATGGAACCATGTAGTTCGCCTATCTGCTCCCCGCTTTGCTCCATGATCTGCTCCATGATCTGCTCACCGATCTGCTCCATGATCTGCTCACTGATCTGCTCCATGATCTGCTCCATGATCTGCTCACCGGTCTGCTCCATGATCTGCTCACCGATCTGCTCCCTGCTTTGCTCCATGATCTGCTCCCTGCTTTGCTCCATGATCTGCTCCATGATCTGCTACCCGCTTTGCTCCATGATGTGCTCACCGATCTGCTCCATGATGTGCTCCCCGAGTTGCTCCATGATGTGCTCCATCAGCTTCCACTGTGTCAAACTCGAGGCCCTAATGTCTCACGTCTGGTCAAACTCCCTGTTGTAGCGCCCCCTTCTGCCCGTGAGCTTGAGCTTGGTTGCATGAGTACTTTGAGCCTTGACTTCGTCGCATGAGTACCTTGAGCCTTGACCCAGTCGCATGAGTACTTTGAGCCTTGACTTCGTCGCATGAGTACTTTGTGACTTCGTCGCATGAGTACTTTGAGCCTTGACCTGGTCATATGAGTACTTTGAGCCTTGACCTGGTCATATGAGTACTTTGAGCCTTGAGTACGCAGCTCAACTTGAGGTTCGAGCACCAATGCCACGTTTGAGGGAATCTCTCCTGTTGCTAGTCGCTGACCAACTCTGAGCCGATGGAGCTAAGGATTTCTGTAGGGGAGCCAGCACCACAGGCATCATGTTTTCCAATTGTTGTGCGAATGGGCCTGGCCATTGGGTTGGTATTTTAACATGATCCAATCAGAGCACACTTTTCGTGCTCCTTTTATATCGGAGGAACAATGAAATGAGGTCAAAAGGCGAAGTAATTTTCTTTCCTCTTACACAGAAAGAAGTAAGTCGAAATTATTTCACTCATCAGAGCAGATTTTGTACATGGATACACATTTTTTGTATTCTTTGGTGGTTTCTCACCTTGGTGAGACTTGCCATTGGCACCACTTCTTTACCTCCACCACCGTAGGTGGGCAGAGGTAATGTTTCCACGCATGTCTGTTTGTTTGTTTGTCTGTGAACAGCATATCTCAAAAACTGGACGGATTCGGCCCAAATTTGGTGGAGACATTGAATATGTGACGAGGATAAAATGATTTTGGATTTTGGTGAAGATCCGGATCTGAAAATGTATAAGTGATTCTTCACCATTGAGAAAAAGAAAAAAAACCGATATACAGCAGGATATCTCAAAAAGTTGTGGATGAATTTGGGCGAAACTTGGTGGACAGGTTGGGTGTGTGTGACAAGAACAAGCAATTGGATTTATGTGCAGGTCCAGATCCAGATCCGGCCAATCAGTGGGATACAAAACAAATATTTTTCGGTACCTCTATAGTTGTGCCTTGGATGCTTTTTCTTCTTTTCCTCTTTTTCTTTTATCCTATTGTTACGGCCTGAAGCACACCAAGCCAAGCCTTCAATCACACTGTCTTTATTTATGGATTATCACACGAAAATCTCTTCCCACACATAAAACCAAGAATGGAGAAAAGAGGGAAAAACCCCAATAGGCCAGTCCAAGAGTAGGCAGGTCCAAGAGTAGGCAGGTCCAAGAGTAGGCAGGTCCAAGAGTAGGCAGGTCCAAGAGTAGGCAGGTCCAAGAGTAGGCAGGTCCAAGAGTAGGCAGGTCCAAGAGTAGGCCGGTCCAAGAGTAGGCCGGTACCAAGAGTAGGCCGGTACCAAGAGTAGGCCGGTCCAAGAGTAGGCCGGTCCAAGAGTAGGCCGGTCCAAGAGTAGGCCGGTCCAAGAGTAGGCCCAACAGTAGGCTCCAGGGCAGGCCCAGTAGTAGGCCCCAGGGCAGGCCCAGTAGTAGGCCCAAGGGCAGGCCCAACATGAGAGGGTAGGAGTAGGCAAGTCCACGAGTAGGCCGCAAGGCAGGCCCAACAGTAGTAGGCAGCAAGAGTTCGATAAACGTCACCCTTCAGGTAGAGAGATTGCATCTGGACACTCCACAACCCCCGAAAAAGCACCCTGCCACAAGCCCTCCTCAAAAATGGCCACTCACTCCTCTGAATCACCTTCCTGGCCACTCCCCTGCCCCACAGCCAATCATAGGCTTTATACACATGGACCAAACCACTTGGTCTAACTCACAGGGGGGTGTGGGGGAAGGAAGAAGAAAAAGGTCACAAACCGTAACACTATTTATTTTGCTTTAACTTTATCTAACTTTCTTGTGGCCTCTTACCTCGAGTAGCTTCATGCCTTGTTTGGGGCAATTCCCATTAAAAAATGAGAAGCACAACTGTGGACTCAGCTGCCAACTACAGCTGAATCAAGTGAGAACTGCAGTGCTTTGTGTTTGCAAGTCGATAATTGTTTTCAGGGAATAAAGTTAGTATGACAATTTGGTTGGCGAATCTTTATTTATTGCCCTGCTATATCTGAAGTGGTTGTGCATAAGTTGTTGAGTCTAGATTTTGAAGGAACTGTAGGAAGACTAACATTGAGCTTGTTTCATGATTTCCTATCACTTTTTAAATGAATTTTTTTTATTATTACCTCTGCTATCAAAGATGGACGGAGGTTATGTTTTCACCCCCTATCTGTCTATGAACAGGATTTCTCAAACATTTATGGACAAATTCTGACCAAATTTGGTGGACTGGTTGGGTGTGTGACGAGGACTAATTGATACGATTTCAGTGACGATTCGGATTCAGTTACGATATCTTTTTAGAGATATATCTCATCATCTCATCATTGAGAGAGAGGGCTAAAATGGTTGAAAGGATCTAGACCGGAAGGTGTGCACAGGATGAATCCAACGATATACGTTGGAGTTACGTTTTACGAGTACTCAGAAGGTGAAGTCCTCGTATCACTGAAGACTAGAACAGCACTCAGTAGCGTATATACCTCCGCCTGGTGAACAGTTCACTTTTGTATCCCACTGATAGACAGGATCTGGATTCGGACCTGAACCAAAATCTCATCGGCTTGTTCTTGTCACCAAACCAACTCGTCCACCAAGTTTAGTCATAACTCGTCCATAACGTTTTTAAATATCATGTTATATATCGCTTTTCACCCGATCTCTCAATTGTGAAGAATCACTTAAAAATTAAATAATTCTTGTAGCCGAATCCACATGCAGATCTTCACCAAAATCGAACAGATTAGTCCTTTTCACACACCCAACCTCTCCACAAGGTTTCGTCCAAATCCGTCCACTACTTTTTGAGATATCCTGCTATATATCATTTTGGCCATATCACTCAATGGTGAATTATCACCTAAAAATTCTACTAGCCGGATCCAGATCCGGATCTTCACCAAAATTGAATCGATTATTCCTTTTCACACACACAATCTGTCCAACAAGTTTCATCCAAACATATCCATATTTTTTGGAGATATCCTGCTATGTATCGTTTTTGGCCCTATCTCCCAATGGTGAAGAATCACTTTAAAAAAATAATAATTCTCATATCCGAATACATATGCAGATCTTCACCAAAATCGAATATATTTGTCCTTGTCAGAAACCCAACTGGTCCACCAACTTTCGTCCAAATCCGTCAACAACCTTTTGAGATATCCGGCTATGTATCGTTTTTGGCCCAATCTCCCAATGGTGAAGAATCACTTTTAAAATTCTAGTAGCCGGATCCGAATCCGGATCTTCACCAAAATCTAATCATTTCGTCGTCGTCACATACGCTACATCGCTGCCAAATTTCGTCCGAATCCGTCCACAACCTTTTGAGATATCCTGTTCACAATCGGACAGATAAACGGACAGACAGGCGTGAAAACATAACCTCCATCCACCTTTGGTGGCGGCGGTAATAACCCAAGTCCACAGGTAAGCTTTTATCACAGACGAGAAAAATGAGAACTCCAAGCTATAAAGGACGATATTGTTGCGGAAATAAGGATTGTGTTTTTTTGATTGTGTTGTATTGTATTGTAAATTGTTATGAATTATTGTTTAGTCTGAGCCCTCCTTGCTCCAGTGTGTATAAAGGTCAAAGGGCGTTCCGGTAGTTAATTCCATAAAGCATACATTGAAGGACACTATAATACCCTTGTTCAGTAGTTTATTTCCTTATTCTGTGTATAGGTTAAGGCTTTGTCTTCCATTAAAATGACACTCCATTGCACCAAGAGAAAATAGATAGATTCCCTTCATTCCCCATTCCCACTCCCAAAACTTCCATTGCCAAGCCTCAATTTCCAGCTACATCCCCTCCAAGTCTCCATTGCCAACTGCACTGGGCAGTTTGCCAGTTTGTTACAGCTGTGGGTTGTTTTCGCCCCAAAGCCACCATTGAACATGTGCTCGGGTCGGGGAAGAAAGGCGTGCCCGCCTGTCGTCATCAAGGGCGGAGCCAGAGGGTCGCGCGACCAACCAGGGCCGAGGTGAGCACACCGATGGGCGTGTCCTAAAAGCCGGCGGCTTAATTGCCGGAGGCGCTATAAAGGCGCGCGCGCAAGAAGTTGCGAGGAGCTGAGTTGTGTGGTTTTGGTCAGAGCTGGGTTGGTCGTCAGTGGTGGTCAGTGGTTGCGTTGATTTGTCGGTGGTAAGGAGTGATTGGACCAAGAGAGAGAGAAAGAGTGGTTGGACTAAGCAAGAGAGGAAGAGTTGGACTAAGCAAGAGAGAAAGAGTCCTGGAGTTAGTGAGAGAGGGAGAGAGAACCCGTCACGCCAGACCCCCCCCCCCCCCCCCCACCAGCAGCGTTGGCTTGGCTCCACCAAGCAGCTCCGACCCGTTACCCCGCGCACACGACAGGATCGGTGGCATCGGCGGCCGTCGAGGTCCAGCCCGATGTCCCGTGCGGGATCAAGCTCCAGCCAGCTCCGTGCCTTCCTCCAGCCACCCACCTCCTGTCATTCCTGCCTGCAATTTCCATCCTTTTGGTGTACGTGAGTTTGTTCTGTTTGTTTTGTCCCTGGGTAGTTAATTAAGCTCGTATAAGCTAGCGATTTTCACTGTGTCCTTCTGGTCCGTCCTTCTGTATATTATTTTCTTATCTTTCCTTCTCCTTGGTTATTTTGAGCCTGTAAATAGTAAATAAATTTAGTAGTATTTGCCAACCTTTTCGTCTCCTCCTTCTTCTTCACATCCGTGTCGCTTTTGTCTTTTCCCTATTGAATATCTGTGGCGCGATACGGCCAACGTTCAGGTGAATCGGGGAAACTGTTAGGTCGCGGTGCCATCCGCTCGGCAAACATAACATCCTTAACCGCGGACCGTAACAATATGTTACTAGAATGACAAGAGAGGTTGGAGGAACAAATAAATTCGGAGGGTATGCATCAGTCAACCAGCAGCCAAGTGCCTTCTCGAAAATGGCGTGTAAATCACCCGAAATGATGCTGAGGGTATCAAAAGGAACAGCTGTAAATTTTTCACCGAGATAACAGCAGTGCAATGTCCAACAGGTAGGTTTCATGAGTATAGGGAGTTCAGCAAAGAATACCTCACAAGGTATGATATAAAAAGCAAAGCTGAATCACCACAGACCAACACACAACGGGTTGAAGTTGATCCGTCATGGTCTGGGAAGAAGTGAGTTATTGAACCTTTCCAGGTTCACATACAGAAGACGCCCGATTCCTCCTGCACCGACGACGTCAGTTTTAAAATGATATAGACTGCTTGAAACAGAGTGTGGCCACTCATCAAGAGAACCTGTCCATGCCTTCTCTCCATGTCCTCCTTATCTCCTTCCACCCAGCCTAAAATTCCTTGTCTTTTTGTACACCACTCCTTTCCTATTCCATCTCCAGGCGCTGCATGACATCATCGCTGGGCACCGAAGGGGGCCCGGGGATGGCGCATGCAAAAAGGGAGTACTCAGTTTTCACTCCGTTTTCTTGTTACTTGCAAAATCGAAGATTTTTCAAGTATCTTGTGCGTCATTCTGTCTGTCTGTCTGTCTTTGTCTGTCTCTCTGTCAATCGCCTACAGGTCACAATTTTAAACCGATCTTCACAAAACTTCACCAGATCGTAGAGTTGGTCATAAGGAAGGAGCCTATTTTGATTTGAGGACAAAGGTCAAAGGTCATCCTGAGGTCAAATTTCTAAAATTGTCATTTTAAACTCGATTGACTTGAAAATTGAACAGCATTTGCACATTGAGTCACTAAATTGGGAAACCAACTATTTTTGAGGTGAAAAGGTCAAAGGTCAAACTTCCAAAATCATCAATTTTCATATGGAAATCATCAATTTTCATCTGATTGACTTGGAAATTAAACAGCAATTGCATAGTACCTCACTGAATTGGGAAACCAACTATTTTTTAAGGTCAAAAGGACAAAGGCCAACTCAAGGTCAAAGTTCTAAAATCATCAATTTTCATCTGAAACAATGTCCATTTTCATCCTATTAACTGGAAAAATTAAACAGCAATTGCATAGTGCGTCACTGAATTGGGAAACCAACTATTTTTGAGGTGAAAACGTCAAAGGCCAACCAAAGGTCACACTTCTAATATCAATTTTCATCTGAAAAATCATCAATTTTAATCCGGTCGACCCGAACTTTGATTAAGATCGTCAATTTTAATTTTAATGAAATGGACAATTTGATGTATCTATAGCAACTTTTTATTTTGTGGAGGGGTGGATTTTGCAAGTATCGTGCTCTGCATGAAGTCTTGTTTATTTGTTTGCATCCTTTGAGCTGGGAAGCTGAAATGTTGGCACAATTGTGGGCACGTGCTTTGGCAGCAAAACGGTATTTTATATTTTTTGATTAATCAATCAATTGTTTAATTACTTAATTATTAAGTTCTTATTTATTTTCTTTCTCATCTGGGAAATATCTCAGGTACCTTTTGAGCTAGGAAGCTGATACTCAGACATGGCAATGACCAAGTGATTTGGCTGTAAAAGGTATTTTTGATTTATTGTTTAATCAATTAATCAATTTATTATTTAATTATTTGAAAAAGTTCGAGATTCAGATGAAACAGTGGTGGTTTAGGTATGCTAGTTGATTAAGCCATTTGATTAATAAATAAATTATTTTACATTTATTTATTTATTTTCATTATTAATCACTTATTTTTTTCTTTCTCATCTGAACTTTCACCAAAGCACAATTACATGTTATACTGAGTGGTCCGTAATACTCTCCCCCTTCAAGGAAGAAAGTTTCTTACCTTTCTTACCCTTTATACAAACAAAAGCAACAACAAAAAAAACATTATTACAGCTAGGAGTATCATTCAGAAAGACAAAAAAACAGATTATCCTCAGTGATACTTCCCAACAGACTACAAGAATAATACCCGAGTTATTCAGATCTTGACAGAGCATCTGCAATTACATTGTCTTTGCCTTTGGTGTGTCTAATTTTCAAGTTAAATTCCTGTAAAGCCAAGCTCCATCTCAAAGATCTCTGATTGTTGTTCTCCATTTTATGAATGAAAATTAAAGGACTGCTATCTGTGAAAACTACAACTGGAAAAGTAGTTTTACCTAAATATACCTCAAGCTGTTCCAAAGCTAGCAGAAGAGCGAAGGTCTCTTTTTCTATTGTAGAATTGTTATTTTGGTGTTTGTTAAACTTTGAATAACAGCATACAGGGTGGTCTATGCCTGCAGCATCTTCCATCTAACAGCTCCAGCCCCCACATCGTGAGCATCTACAGCTCATTTGACGTTTTCTGAAAATTTGTGCCACAATAATTGGAGAACTCATAAGTATGGCAAAACTTTGTTGAATACAGCCTGATATTTGCCATCCCATACAAATTTCGCCTTCTCATTGAGCACATACATCAAATGGACAACAACGTCAGATAACTTTTGCAAAATATTCGATTCCATCCAGCTACACCCAGGAATCTTATGAGCTCTGGTTTAGCTTTAGGTGCTGCCACACTATCACTTGCTTCCACCTTTGCTTTTACTGACTGAACCTGACCTTGTCACATTCCATGACCTAAGAACACAACCTGTGCTTTAGCAAATTCAGATTTTACCAGATTCATGGTCAGTTTGGCATCAATAAGTCTCGTAAAGAAAGCATGGATTCTTGGCGATCGTCCCAAGTCATGGATGGATGATGACATCATCAATGTTTGCCTCTATCCCCTCAAGATCCATGGTAAGGTCATTAATGAGGCGTTGAAATATAGTGGGACCATTACTTAGGCCGAAAGGAACTTTATACTGGTAAAGTCCATTCAGTGTCACAAAAGCAGAGATTTTCTTTGACGTTCGAATAAGAGGCATCTGCCAGAATCCCTTCAATAAGTCAAACTTGCTCATAAATTTGGTTTGACCAATCCTGTCAATGCAATAATCAATGTTAGCAATTAGATGTCAGTTTTTGTTGCACCGATTTAAAATGGGTCAATGGAGTGACAACGGAAACTGCCATCTTTCTTGGGAGGTAGAACGCAGGGTGAACGCCATTCACTATCACTGGGTTCACTGATGTCATTCTTGAGCATGTATTTAACCTCCTTATAAAGTTGTTCCAACTTGACAGGGTTCATCCTGTATGGGTGCTGTTTTGCTGGCATAGCATCACCTACCTCTACATCAAGATACACTAAGTAGGTATGGCTAGGAACAGCCATAACCAAGTGGGCTCAGTTATAAATTAGGTCTGAGACTTTACCCTGCAGATTTGACATCAAATGGCATAATTTCTGCTCAAAGCGTAATAACACCTAAGTGTTGGGTCAGCCTCGGGCAGGCATTGTCTCTAATGTGGTCAAGCTTCACCTCATTATAAATGTGGATTTGCCCCTGTGCACCAACTACAGGTAAAGGTGAAACTAAGACCACCCTTCCTGGTTGCTTTCTGTCATGATATTATTTTATCATACAGATGTCATCTCTGTTTGCATTGACCAGGTGTGTGGATGATAAAGTTAGTTTTTTTGAATTTACTTTCAATGAGGTAAGGTCCAAAATACTTTTATGTCGGGGGGTAAAGAAATATCTAGAGCCAGGTAGATCTGTATAGGTAACATGGTTCAACTGTCGCGATATGGAATCCACCCTGTAATGAGTTCTGTGTTTTAGGCGGTTTGTCGGGATAAGAGTATACCTGTGAACATACAAGGATGTTCGGGTGTTAAATAGAATAGGGACAAAGATAAACCCCTGTGTGTCAGACCTGGTAGTCATTCCTTTGTCCCTTATGGCAATGCACACATATAAACACTTAGATAGGCCCTTTAGTGCACACATTAATTAATTCCCAACCCTTACCACAACGACTTTGGAAAACAGGCAGAAAGCCAGGATGGGGCGCTGCCGATGGGGCCGCAGCCAGCCACACCAGCAGCTGGCCTAGCAACCACCCCCGTGGCAAGGCTGGGAGCCACGCCCAGGAGGACTGTTGACTGGGCAGGGAGAGGGGCGAGCAATACCAGGTGGGAGGCACTCGGCCAATGAGAGGGCGCCAGCGAAAGGGAACATTGGAGGAGAGTGGACGCAAGGTGATAAAAGGGCGCAAGCCACGACATTTTTAGCAGCTCTTGGGTTCTTCGCTGGTCTCTTGGGCTGCACGATATTGTGTCTCTCTTGCTCTCTCTCCCTTTTTGCCGTTCTTCTTCACTGGTCTCTTGACGCTACACGACATCTGTTGGTCTCTGCGCTTCTCGTTTTCGTGCTGATGGTTCGCTCGTGGTGCTTGGAGCGGTGCTCGGTGCTTCTGGAGCTTGGAGTGGTGCACGGACCCCGTGGGCGGTCGACGAGGAGCCTGGAGTGGGGTGTTGACTCGGGCCTGGGGGAGCGCGTGGGTGAAGCGGATGAAGGGTTTCTTCGTGCCGGAGGAGGGAGCCTCGTGGGACGACAGACCACAGACAGATAAGGACGCACCCCACAGAACATTACACGACGAGACATTTCCTTTCGAAATTCATTCCTGTGTGGCGTATTTGAAGTGAGGTGTGTGGGATCCCAACTTAGGATCATTATTTATTCATCGTCACGTTTCATTGTCTCGGGTTCCGGAATAAACATGTTTCTTTTTGTACATTGAATTGGGTTGTCGTTCTTGAGTTAATTTCCCTGCAGGATCCGAGCTGCCGTCGGTTCGCCATAGGTAAGTGCTGCCGCCTCTTCCTCTTCCCTTCTTCTTCCCACGGTTGATAGAAAAATCCGTGTTTGGTCGTGGCCTCCGTTAAATCCGTTCGGTCTTCCGCGGTCCCTCGTGTTAACCTTGAGGGATTCGCACGACAATACTTATCCTGTAATGAGTGACCCAGAATTGGAAGCAACACTAAAACTTTGTCACCAGGACTAAATTCCCTGTCCATGGAATGTCTATCATGCATAGCTTTCATTTTGTCCTGTGATCCTTTCAAGTTCTCTCTTACTATTTCACATGCCTTTGACAGCCTATATCTGAAATCTGACACATCGTCCAGCAAATTTAACTGTGACTTCTCATTGAGTCACTGTTCCTTCAAAAACTTCAATGGTCCTTGCCCAGATTGACCAAAAACTAGTTCAATGGGACTGAGACCCAAAAGTTCCTAACTGACACCCTCGTGACAAACAACAATAAGTGTACACCTTCTTCCCAATCCTTGCCAGACTCAAAACAATAAGTTCTAATTGTGTTTTTCAGTCTGGTGGAACTTTTGTAAAGCAACTTGTGACTCATGATGGTAAACACACGACTTAACCCGTTTCACTCCCAACTGGTGCAAAACCTGTTGAAAATTTTTTGACATTAAATTTAATCCCTGGTCCGACAGTGTGGCCTGAGGTAGGCCAACATGGGTAAATAACAACTAAAGCATTAACAATTTTTTGATATTTTTTGATTCATTAGCAATTTAAATTTTGGCCACAATTTTTCTGAGGGGTATTAACTTTGGGAACCTAGTAGAAGCATGCATAATAGTCAGCATATATTGGTTACCTGCCTTAGTCTTGGGTATGACCCAAATTTATTTTAAGTGCTAACCTCAGAGCACTCAGTGAGTGCACCGGTAACCCGGAGGGCGTCATGGCAGAAAATAAACTGGATGGTATTCATGGAATACTTACCCTGCACAGTCAAACTTGGTGCGAGCCAACTCTTATGTTTTTGAACGTTTAAAAAATATTTGATCCAATATGGCTGCCAGACCATGTGAGCAATGACATCATAAATTTATATTTTCTGAAACAATTGCTGCATAGATCACACTCAATAAATTTCACACTCAATAAATTTCAACTGATCATGCTAAGTGTTGTCCCTCTCTAATTATGACGTCAGAATTATGGCACCAATGACGTCATCGTTAACAACACATATTCCCCATATGGAGTTATTTACAATGAGCCACTTTTCAATTTTTTCCATAGAGCGGTTTTGGAGATATAATAGAGGTGCAACGTTTTTTGGTTTTTCAAGATGGCGCCTGTAGCACATGACCTATGACGTCATGATTATCTTTAAAATATCCTAAAGGAGGAGGTGCTCCTATGGTGAAAATTTCGTGTCCACCAGACCAACAGTTGCAGAGAAAAAAAAATTCATAATGATCGGATAAGTGTTGTATTTGTCGAATTGTGACGTCATAATGAAGGCACCGATGACATCATCATTAACATATCTTATTCCCCAAAGGGAGTAGTTGACAATGAGCCAGGTCTCAATTTTTTCCATGGAGTGGTTTGAGAGACATAGAGGTGCGAAGGTTTTTCAAGATGGCGCCTGTACCACGTGAACTATGACGTCATAATAATCACTAAAATATTATACAGGAGGAGTCCCTCCTATGGTGAAAATTTCATGTCAATTGGACCAACGGTTGCCGAGAAAATGAATTTTTAAAATGCAGACACGTACGGCACACGAACGGACGCACATGAATGCTTAACCTCGTTTTTCGCTTCACGAGCGGAGGATAACAATTTCAGAACATGTTTGGGAAATCTCGTATGCACTGGGTGGGATTGTTAAAGTGTAGTATCTGTTTGAACCTGGATTATCACTAAACTTTTTGTTTTCCTTTGTGATATTAAAAAGGGTATTATAAGTTTCCATCGACAATAACGATGCCTCATTTTTTGTGGGGTCAAGATGTAGTGGGTATGGGAATGAAGCTGTGTAATCACTCGTCGTGAAATTAAAGTTAAGGATCGTGCTTCTCATCTTATTTAATACTAGCAAATGTACTGGCATTACCAGGCAATGCTGGTTCCCTCCCCCTACCCCTTCGCCTCCCTCATTCCACCCCACCACCACTGCCTCGTCTCACCTCACCTCCTCCCTCCAGACTCCCACCTAACCTCTTTCCTACACTACTCCCACCTCCTCCGACCCTACCCCTCTCTCTTCCCGCCTCAACCCTTCCCCTCCCTCCTCCCACATATTTTCCTGCCTCCTCCCACACCACTTCCCTTCCTCTGGACTCCCACACCTTCCCCACGACAGGTGGGTAACTTGTGTGTGTATAAATGATGAATTGTGAGAAAATGCCCGTTTATAACACATAGTAAGGAGTATCATTGTAAAAAATGTGATCCTATAAAGTGTCGTCACGATAGACCCTGGGAGCTCAGAGAAGTAGGGTCACAAACAATGTCTCATTTGCTTTTATATGGAAGATAACATAACTCCAAGCTCATAAGGAAATGAAATAACATCCGAATTGAAACCAGATCACACAAAAAGGTGAAACGATGCGATCGTGTAAAATTAAGGAAATCACACCAGATGACACTGAGGCGCTGCACGACACCATTAACCAGTTATTACAAAGGAGAATAGGATGTGTTGTGCAGAGTGACAGTGTGTGCAGAGTGAACAGCAACCCATAGCGTGGGGTAGCGCAAGTGACTGAACACCACACACAGACACACTCTGAGAACAACAAAAATTCAACAGCTTGGTCCATGAACTGTGATCCCTTATCAAATTAGAGGTGGATACTTTGTGTCCTGTGAGGACTCCATTCCACCTCCTGAAACCCGAAAATGGAGATAACAACCAATGACATATGGGATAAAATATCTTTGTATTGACATTTATTAATTATTTTCATATTCATTAACTGGTCTAAAATGGCTGATGCTTCATTAAAACAATTTTTGTTTCCAGCTTTCTTACTACCTAACAGCAATAACAGTTCACTAATTGTGATGGTTCATTTGGAAGAAAGCTAACATTGAGACCATTTCCTTGCTTACCTAAAGCCTCTATAATATGTTTTTCCTTATTATTCTTAAAACCAGATTTCCCAGCAAAATAAACCCTATAATCAAGCAAGTTTAGCAAATCAAAGGGAGGCGCAAAGCACCCCTCCCTTTATATAAGGGATCGTTTCTCTGTATGCAGCTTTTACGTGGGGACTGAAAATACGTTTCTCGGTTTCTACTGGTATATTGTATATATAAATATACACATATATATATATATATATATATATATATATATATATATATATATATATATATATATATATATATATATATATATACATATATATACATATATATACATATACATATATATATACATATATATACATATATATATATATATATACATATATACATACGTATATATATACATATATATACATATATATACATATATATATATATATATACATATATATTGTTACAGACGCGGTTTTAGATGTTATATTGACCGAGCGGTGGTGTATTACCGCGTCCAAACAGTTACTCCCCGATTAGCCCGATTCCACCCGACGTTGACCAGATCGCCCCACAGATATTCAATCGGGAAACCTCTAAAGCGACCGAAAGAGAAGGAAAAGAGAAAAAGACAGAGTACGGAGGAAGAACAGATTTATTATACACACACAAGCAAAAAGGAAGAGCGACCAAAATTATTTACAAGCAATGGATGGAAAAAGCAGTCACACAGTGCATCGTTAGCTTATTCTACTCAATTTACTTAATCCCAAGACAACGAGTAGGACAGGACGTTCACACTTACACAGGGGATATTGCAGGCAGGTAGGGCTTGAGGTGGATTGCTTGAGAGGGAGGCAAGGTCGGAGGCAGCAGCTCTCAATTCCTCGCGGTTTTGGCGGGAAAACCCTCCGTCGCGTATCCGCTGCTGTAGACGTCACGCGCTGGCTCGGCACACCTGCTCCTCTCCTGGTGGAGCCGTCTCCCTCTTTTCAGCGCGTCTCTCCAAAGCTGGTTTCCTTTGCGAGTACCTCTCCTCTTTGGCTTGGAGCGTTTCGCATCTCACCGCTCCCCTTGGTGCCGCCTCTTCGCACCTCTCCCAGGTCATCTCCCAAGTCATCTCATAAAGCAGTCCCTTACAGTCGCTTTTATAACTCGCGGCGGAATCAAGCCGCCGGCTGCGAGGGCACGCCTACCGGTTCGCTCACCGCGGTGCTGATTGGCCATGCGACCCTCTGGCTCACTCCTCCCCTCTATGACGAGGTGGAGACACGCCTTTCTTCTCCGAGATTAGCACATGGGCAATGGCGGCTTGCGGGATTGAACACAACTCCCACCCTTTTGAAAGGAACTTTGGAGAGTGGAGATGTTTGGGGAAATTGCAAGGGCCTATGCTTATTTTGTTTGATACAATGCAAAGTCAATCTAGTGGGAAACACATATTTAGCCTACATAGAATAAGGAAATACACTATTTAAAAAGATATATCGTGACCTGCGTGTAAGTTTCATGGAATTAACTAGGAGGACGGCTGCGACCATTATTTACATTACCAGGGTGTTACCATACTTTTGTAACGTTCACATTGTAACGTTTTCACATTCGTTACACTTCCTCCAAAATTGTTACACTTCTCAAAAACCGTTACACTTCTCAAATTCGTTACACACTTCTCAAAACCGTTACACTGCACCCTCCTTTCTTCAGGCCCGTTTTCGGGCCTACTAAACTTTAACTTAGTGTGACACGTAGGTGTAATTCCCTCTACAATTAACCTGACCCTGAGTGTGACAATCTTAAAACACAAATAAGTATGTCCCCCTATTGCATTGCACCCTGTCTAACAGACTCAAGCCCACAGCTAACCGAATTACGGAATTATTCTCAAACTATACATTTACGGTGGGGAGCATTATTTACAATGACGTTATTTCTTATTTACAACGCAACCCAGGACCTGTGTTTTTTTTTGTTTCTTTTTAGGGAACAAGAAAAAGAAATTCCTGTTGGGAGGGAGGAGACAGCACGCATTGCATCGATGCACCAGTACCAATACCACCAAAGCACCCAAAAGCACCAAAAGCACCACAAGCACCACAAAGCACCAAAAGCACCACTCGGTGCGCAGTCACCATGGTTCTTAATAAACACAACAAAACAACTGGTGGTGGTCTTCTCTTTCTCTGCTGGGCCGATGTTCTTCCCGACGTCTTCTGGCTTCATGCGGCCTACTTGGAAATATAAAAAAGCACAACTTGTGTTCGTCTTTTATTTAGGGCCTCAGGGGCCAACTAAGGGTGGTCCACCTGTTTGGCATAGGTGCCACCTTACCGAGGTCCGCAAGCAAGATTCCCTGGCCATTATGGCCGGTCTCCAACAGAGGTGCCCTGCCCCAGAACCTGGGGTCCATCAAGTGGTACTTGGCCGCAGAACAGCGGTCCATAAAGTGGTACATCAACGCAATGCATGCTGGTTCTGGGAATCTCGGGCGCACAATGGCCACCTCACGCACGCTCCCCTCGGCACCCAATGGCGCACAGGTCATGTGGGAGACAAAAGAAAGACAATTGAGCGAGGGGTAAGGTCACAAGGGTACACGTCAATAAGGCAATGCAAGGTGAAATGCGTACGGAGGGCGAAGTGAGAAAGCTCGTCCCTACCGTACGTCACCCCCCTGTCACCTACCCTACCCTTGCCCTTACCCCATATGTACAAAATCTACACATTACCAATTCGTCACTACTGTCACGTCTTCCCCATATTTCCCCTATACCAAATTCGTCACCACAATCCCTCTAACCAAAATTTGCCATCACCCAATTCGTCATCAATCCTCATAAGGAGGCAGAGATGGAACATCAAAGCACAATGTCACAGCCACGTCATGATGCGTCTCACAATCCAAACATTTGCATCATAAAAAATAATCAAAACATGGCATGGTGTGGAGTACCTGTCACCTCAGGTGAGTGGATGCAGATGGTGCGACGAGATCCTTCATCCTAACTATTTTCTAAATGACTTTAACACACTTTACACTACCCGGGGTCTCTCCCTGCCAATCCATTGGCCAACTTACACTATGGGTTCTAATAACCAATTCCCATTGACCAAACTGTGGTGCTTCTCAATTTGGGGTCTCACTCCCCCGATTCATCTCCCGGTGCCCTCGCACAATTTCTGGGCTGCGACGTGTAGCTCTCCCAGCAGGTCTACCCACCTGCACACCTCCACCACTGTAGTTGCCACCCGAGCTTACCTAGCTCCTCACCCTAACCTATCTAACTGGGGCAGGCCCCTCCTGGCTCTGTCACCCCACTCAGTGCCCTCTGGCACTGGGCTACCCGGGTCCGTCCTCCGGATCCTCGGGCCCCATCCACAACTACCGGCTCCCAGAGCCCACCTGCGGCCTCACCTGGCCGACATCCTCACAGTGGTGGAGTGCCCAAACCAACTACACACACTAACAGGCTACACGCCCAGCCATTTCCACAACACTAATGCACCCATCCAAATACCATTCTTTCACCTCGCACCACAGATGCCAATATCCAACCACAATTTCCCTGTACCCTCTACCTAACACTTACACTACCCGCCCCGGGTATCCGTGATGGGGGTCCACTCTTCCCCCATTCACACCTTCGCACCATCCACTCCACTCCACAATTTCCACCATACTCACTCCACGACCATCCATTCCAATACTCCATTTATTCCACACTACCATTCTCCATACCTGCTGTTGCACACCTGTGCGCTCACACCTGGTGCCACCTGCACCCTCCTTTCTTCCTGGACCATTTGGTCAACACAACACGCAATCACCACTACTCCCTCATACACTGCTCCATCCACCTGCTCAGTTGCACACCTGTGCAATCACACCTGTTCAATCACACCTGTTCAATCCTCACACACACGGCATCATCTCAGCTAACTACTCCCCTCTGAAACTTGCGCTTCCCAGTCGTCCCTTTAAACCATTGCGCTCCCACGTCATTATAATCCACACTAATCTACCTGCGTCCCCACTACAGGTATCAGTCACTAACTAATCTTAACGTTACCTAATGTCATCTTCGCTAGATCCCTACAATATAACCTAACCCACCCGGGCTAGTTTTCACTGCCATACACCCCATAAACTATAGCGCATTTGCCCCCCGTTTGTGAGGGATGGTGGATTTGCCATCCCACCACATCGGGGGTCTCTCTATCAATTTTGCTCGTCCAAATTCCAACCAATTCAAAAATTTTCCATTTACTGCCAATTCTACCCACTATTATAAATTTCGTATCAAATCACGATCACTATCACTATCACCCGTCTACTTATTACATCCTCTCGGTGCGCCAATTCACGTCTGCAGCCCGGCTTCGTACGGCCGAGCAATGAATTCGGGTGGTTTGGTCGCCTGCAGGTTGAATCCGTCCGGCTTTTGGTTCAAGGGAGGTGGTTTGGTTGGACCGAGGCTCCACGCACCATCTCGGCGCGGCACCTTGCGGTCCCGGGCCCGATGGCTCAATCTCCCTCTGTCGGAACCCCGTCCCCACGAGGGGGCACCGTTCCGCTTCCTCCCACTCGCCCTCGAACCGGACCGGTCGCCTCGCCCGACAAAGCCCGGACTCGACCGTGCGGGGCGGGGCCAAGCCCAAATCGGCAACGACGCTTCGAAGAGAAGCGACGCAGCATCGATCCGCGCCGGGCCCTGCATCCAACAAATCACACCGCGCCCCGAGTGCTCGCATCGGCTATCCGTCGCCCTAACCACTACCCCGGTTACCGTCGATGCTTTACTTGCATGCTCACAAGCATACGCTACCCCTTTCACCCTCACAAAACCTGGCGTTCCAACGCCGTCCGTACATTCCACCAACGCTCTCTCTGTTACACACCACACCTCTCGCGCACACTCTTGCACACACTTCGGTCCACACCTCTCCTCCGTTACGTCCTCCGTAACACTCACCATGGGCGTGCACTCCGTATTGCTCTCACTCCCTGTGTCACACCCCGTACACACCGACGTGCATTCTCGCTCGCACTCAGTTTCACTCCCACACTTTATAACACACCCACTCGCCGACGCACACTTTTTCCTCCCACGCGTGCCATTTCCACTCACACGGGACCCTTCACCAACGCCCGGATGCCTCCTCGATCCCAAGCGCGCGAAAATTCTTTTGTCGCCAAACATCCTCTTACAAAATCTCCCAGCACAATACACAACAGCACGTCTCACCTTCGGGGTTCTTCTTCCTCCCTGCACTAAAACCTGCAAACTTCCATTTGGATTAGCGAGTACAGCATCAGGATGTGCATTTAGACTTTGAGCAATTTCCATTCCTTCCTCCGATTGTTGCTCTTTTAACTTTAAGTCCCCGGTCTCTCCAATTTCAACTATACCCATAATTTCTTTGTTCACCTCGACGACCGTTGGTTTTAATAAAACACCCTCTACCTCATCGGTCGCCGGCTTTTCCAAACCCCGTGTCGCGATTTCTACCCCCGTCATTGTACCCGTGCTTTCCTCCGCTTCGCTCAACCAGCGCTTTTCGACCCGCTTTACCTCCTCGTGCACCCCTGGGACCCTTTCACCCAACTTGCGGTCTCTGTCCCTCTGCTCCCTTGCCTCTCTATCGGCCCTCATTCCGTTCGTTGTTGCTTCAATTTTGTTTAACAATCGCTCACTGTTCCGGTTCAAAAGGGCTTCCATTTCAGCCATAAATAATTGCACGTCTTCCACCGTTGGTACAAAGGGCGCGGCAAAATTTGGTGCCGCTACACCCACGTGCGCGAGGACGCCACTCTGCGCGTCTGATACTTCCGCAACCACATTGCTATTTTTCTCCTCCTCCCTTTCCTCCACATACATTTCCCCGAGGTCCTGGGTCGATTCCACCCTGTCTATCTCTCCCACCGACATCCGATCGCCTTGATTGTCCATGGCGCGATCTCAAAATTCGGGTTTTATAAAACAAAATAAATTTCGGCAGCTTGTAATTTTGAGCGCGTTAAGCACGCTTCGGGTCCGATTTCGGGTCCGATCTCCCTCCTCGACACCAATTGTTACTCTAATAGTACAATTGGTGTTCCAAAATTTGGGCCTAACAAATTTAGTCCCAGGTCCGAATCCAACTCCTGACAACCAATTGTTACAGATGCGGTTTTAGATGTTATATTGACCGAGCGGTGGTGTATTACCGCGTCCGAACAGTTACTCCCCGATTAGCCCGATTCCACCCGACGTTGACCAGATCGCCCCACAGATATTCAATCGGGAAACCTCTAAAGCGACCGAAAGAGAAGGAAAAGAGAAAAAGACAGAGTACGGAGGAAGAACAGATTTATTATACACACACAAGCAAAAAGGAAGAGCGACCAAAATTATTTACAAGCAATGGATGGAAAAAGCAGTCACACAGTGCATCGTTAGCTTATTCTACTCAATTTACTTAATCCCAAGACAACGAGTAGGACAGGACGTTCACACTTACACAGGGGATATTGCAGGCAGGTAGGGCTTGAGGTGGATTGCTTGAGAGGGAGGCAAGGTCGGAGGCAGCAGCTCTCAATTCCTCGCGGTTTTGGCGGGAAAACCCTCCGTCGCGTATCCGCTGCTGTAGACGTCACGCGTTTGGTTGGCACACCTGCTCCTCTCCTGGTGGAGCCGTCTCCCTCTTTTCAGTGCGTCTCTCCAAAGCTGGTTTCCTTTGCGAGTACCTCTCCTCTTTGGCTTGGAGCGTTTCGCATCTCACCGCTCCCCTTGGTGCCGCCTCTTCGCTCCTCTCCCAGGTCATCTCCCAAGTCATCTCATAAAGCAGTCCCTTACAGTCGCTTTTATAACTCGCGGCGGAATCAAGCCGCCAGCTGCGAGGGCATGCCTACCGGTTCGCTCACCGCGGTGCTGATTGGCCATGCGACCCTCTGGCTCACTCCTCCCCTCTATGACGAGGTGGAGACACGCCTTTCTTCTCCGAGATTAGCACATGGGCAATGGCGGCTTGCGGGATTGAACACAACTCCCACCCTTTTGAAAGGAACTTTGGAGAGCGGAGATGTTTGGGGAAATTGCAAGGGCCTATGCTTATTTTGTTTGATACAATGCAAAGTCAATCTAGTGGGAAACACATATTAAGCCTACATAGAATAAGGAAATACACTATTTAAAAAGATATATCGTGACCTGCGTGTAAGTTTCATGGAATTAACTCGGAGGACGGCTGCGAACATTATTTACATTACCAGGGTGTTACCATACTTTTGTAACGTTCACATTGTAACGTTTTCACATTCGTTACACTTCCTCCAAAATTGTTACACTTCTCAAAAACCGTTACACTTCTCAAATTCGTTACACACTTCTCAAAACCGTTACAATATACATATATATACACATATATATACATATATATATATATATATATACATACATATACACACACTACATGACCAAAAGTATGTGAACACCCCTTCTAATTAGTGGATTCGGATATTTCAGCCACACCCATTGCTGACAGGTATATATAATCACACAGCCATGCAATGGCAGGAGAATGGGCTGTACTGAAGAGCTCAGTGACTTTCAATGTCGCACCGTCATGGGATGCCACCTTTCCAACCAGTCAGTTCATCAAATTTCTGCCCTGCTAGAGCTGCTCCTGTCAGCTGCAAGTGCTGTTATTGTGAAGTGGAAACGTCTAGGAGCAACAACAGTTCAGCCACGAAGTGGTAGGTCACACAGGCTCACAGAACTGGACAGCTGAGTGCTGAAGCACGCAGCACATAAAAATCGTCTGTCCTCGGTTGCAGCACTCATTACCGAGTTCCAAACTGCCTCTGGAAGCAACGTCAGCACAACAGCTGTTCGGCAGGAGCTTCATGAAATGGGTTTCCATGGCCGAGCAGCCACACACAAGCCTAAGATCACCATGCGTAATGCCAACCATCGGCTGGAGTGATGCAAAGCTCGCCACCATTGGACTCTGGAACAGTGGAAATGCGTTCTCTGAAGTGATGAATCATGCTTCACCATCTGGCAGTCCAACGCACAAATCTGGGTTTGGTGGATGCCAGGAGAACGCTACATGCCCGAATGCATAGTGCCAACTGTAAAGTTTCGTGGAGGAGGAATAATGGTCTGGGGCTGTTTTTCATGGTTCGGGCTCGGCCCCTTAGTTCCAGTGAAGGGAAATCTTAACGCTGCAGCATACAATGACATTCTAGATGATTGTGTGCTTCCAACTTTGTGGCAACAGTTTGGGGAAAGGCTTTTCCTGATTCAGCATGGCAATGCCCCCATGCACAAAGCGAGGTCCACACAGAAATAGTTTGTCGAGATTGGTGTGGAAGAACTTGACTTGCCTGCACAGAGCCATGACCTCAACCCCATTGATCACCTTTGGGATTAATTGGAACGCCGACTGCAAGCCAGGCCTAATCACCCAACATCAGTGCCCGACCTCACTAATGCTCTTGTGGCTGATTGGAAGCAACTCCCCGCAGTAGTATTCCAACATCTAGTCTAGGGGAAAGCCTTCCCAGAAGAGTGGAGGCTGTTATAGCAGCAAAGGGGAGGGTGGGGGACCAACTCCATATAACAATGCCCATGATTTTGGAATGAGATGTTCGATGTTCGGGTGTCCGTATACATTTGGTCATGTGGTGTATACACACACTTTATACCCCTTTAAAATTTATATTTTACATTATAGTGTGCTGGCTCAATGGGGCACCCTACATCTGGCAAATAAAATACATTTACTTCTTTATGCAGCTGTAATAATCAAATTGGCTCCCCTTTGTATGAACTTTTATAGAGCATTACTTGGTTCCTCCTCAGAACACAAGGGTAGTCCAGCATACACACGAGATTTTTTGAATGCCCATTATTTTGTATTGTTTGGCATTTTCTACAAGCTATGGAATGTCCCTTCTTTTCTATACTTTGCCATATGACACATACCCTTATATAAAGTGGCCTTTTCTATTACCCTGGCATTTTACCCAATAATTTATATGTACTCTATCATCCTCATTTCTTATATTCAATGGTTCCTCAAAATATGTTGATTTTGGTTGATAGAGACCATATTTTGTTAGAAGAAACATTAATCTGGGAGTTAATGTTAGGCTTGGTTGAGGAGAACTCAAGAATATCAATTCATCATTAAATATCAAAAGCTTTTCATTAACTAGTTAGAACTGTGCTGATTCTTCTGTTGGTATGAAATCAGCTGTGCTTTTAGAACCTGTTGAATATTCATTGTTCTGAATAGAACCACCTTTCGAGGCCACATTGTTCTGAATAGCCTTCATAATATTGTCCTGTCAGTGGCCAATGAAGACCGGCCTCAGAAGAATAGCCGAAACGAGCTTTAACTCTGATGCGTACTTCAAACATTGGCAGGATTGTCCTTGGCGCGCGTGGGAAAGCCCAAAACCTTACATAATCGGGAAGGCCGACACTGGGTTAATCCAAATCCACAAACAGGAGGACGGGACAGCAAAATCCCTAAGAATGAAATGCAAAAATAAAGGATTTACTGAAAATAAATGCAAGAGACAAAAATGAAAGGCGAGGTAAAAACTATAATTCCTCATTGAGATGTCTCCACTCAGACTCGTATACAAATAGGGGGAGGTGGGGGGGGGAATAAAAGAAAATAGATAATGTTTTGTTTCAAGCCAGCCGGCATTTAGCTTTGCGTCCCCAAATGGCTGGTAAGGCTTGCTGGTCGTCGCCTCGAACCACAGTGTGGGAAATGCACAAGATGGCACGGAATCGCACCCATAGCCAGCCGCCGGCGTGAGGCAAGCAGGCAGGATCCTTCTATGCTAATACGGCTCCGATGATCTCTCCAGTGCACACAGACAAGCACCAGTCGTCCTTCCACGCAAAACAATCAAGCGACCGCCTCCATCGAACGACAGAACCGAGAGAGCAAAATGTGACTGCCTCCAACAACCGCCAACACGAAAGAGAGACCAAGATGGTGAGAGACGTCTTTTTCCTCTCCCAGCTCTCGAATGTTCCACAGTGACGTCACACTCTCTCCAATCATCGAGCACTACTCAATCATCCCATTGCGCCTCCAGCCCTCCACCAATCATGACGGCCGGGGTGTGGCCTCCTCGCAACAAGTCGTCGGGGGGCGGAGTCTCGTCTCCGTTCGGGAACCTTCGGATGATGTCGGGGTTCCCTTGCCGATCGGCAAATCCTGTCCATGTCGGTCCTGACAGCACCGTTTGTGGCATGGGTTTTTATTTGTAATAAAATAACATCGGGAGAAATAATGAGGGCAACTACACACTGGGGAGTTAATCTTTAAGTCCTTATCCTTTTAACACAAGCTCCACCCCTTTATATGGAGACATGCAAACGATCTTACCCAGACAGACGGCCTAGTTATGTCCATCGAGATGGGTTCTTCTTCTTTGCGATTCTCGGAGCATGCTAATCTATACGATTCTGACTTTCCTATGAGGTATTTCATGCCTATCCCCACAGACATAACAATATAATCAGATTTACCTTTCCCAGTTGTTGAAATAATTCTTCATCATCATATTATAATTTTCCTAATTCTTGATCCGTTATTTGAGTTTCCTAATTTTTGATCTTGATCCTTTTCACATTTGAAGTTGAACATATTCTACCACGGGAATTGTAGAAACAGGATTCTATCATCTTTTTTGGAAGATTTTTGAAGCGGTTTTAAAATTGTATTTTGTTTTTGTTCATATGCTCCTTCACCCGTTAGTTTCTGTCTCCGTTGCTTCTTTATGTCTTCCTATTGTTGAGAAACTTTTGAAACAAATAGTTGATGTTCCTTAAATCTTCTTGCTCATCTTGTGCATCCATTGTCTTTATTTATTTGTTGAAAAATATAATTTAGTATCTCATCTTGTTTAACAACAATATATTTCTATTTTCCAGTTGTGTGTTTC
Organism: Myxine glutinosa; assembly: GCF_964187855.1. Classification (NCBI taxonomy): domain Eukaryota; kingdom Metazoa; phylum Chordata; class Myxini; order Myxiniformes; family Myxinidae; genus Myxine; species Myxine glutinosa. The sequence continues at coordinate 142,864,822 of NC_136269.1, read as the reverse complement.
ATAAAATCCTCAAATTCCCCTTTTGATACGTAACGTTTAACAATTGTCTGTCCAAAAAACATTTGTATCTATGAATTTAGCTTGAATAAAACAAAAGTATTGGCATTATTTCTTCTCGAGTGATGAGGGAGGTGAAAGTATGGTTGGCTAAGAAAAATATAATTACAAGAAGAATGTCTCCCTCTGGTGTAGTAGCTATCCATAACCATTTGGTTTCTCTAATTTACAAAATCATCAAATATAATGAGGTTCTTTTTTATTTATCGAAAGCTTTGTGTGACAGTATCAACCATATTATCACAGAGAACTCAAGATACTGAAGGAGCAGAGTTCTTTTTACATTTTTGTGTATGCCAGAATAGTTGTATTATATCTTCAATGTTATATCGTTTTTTTTGTTTTGAAGTTTAAATAAACCGATAATGTCTTATTTTTGAAGACCCATATTAAAACCTTGTGAGAGTACTTGATACTCGTGTTGAAAACTTGACTTTATAAAAATTGCTAAGTTTTCATAATTTAAAAAGTATGGAGCTAGTTTTCCCACAATGGAGCACGCTAGTTTTCCCACATCTGCTTGAACCAACTGTTAGACGTCTTAATTAATTCGTTATATTTTTGAAGTTGTTGAATTCTATCATGCTCTCTCAGAAAAGTAGAAATTCATTTATATATATATTTTTTTTTTACAAGATTTTTTTTCGACGATCTATGTTTCATCATTTTTTATTTATATAATATCCTGTGTTGACGTTGTTACTAAAATGAGTCATGAATAATATATAACATCAATCTGTTAAACATCATCCTAATTTTATCAATCCCTTCCATTGTTAGGAAAGGTGTATTATCATCCTCCTACTATATATTCATTTCTCTTATCAATCTTGTAATCAGATCTCATCTTTCTCCAATAATATATCTTTCTGCTCCTTAGTCCTTAGCAAAAAGTATCTCCAACAACTTCTGTCTGTCTACCTTTCCTTCGCTTTTCTGTTCCGATGATACTATCGCTGTTTCTCCGTCTGATAAAGCAACTCTTTTTGGTTCTCTTTTCTCTTCTCCAATTCCATACTGAATGACTCTAACATTCCATCTCCCTTTGACGCACCCCTTACCAATCCAATGCCCCTCCCTATAATCTCTTTTCATGCAGTCAAAAAAGTACTCCTTTCTCTGGACACAAGCAAAGCATACGGACAAGATGGCGTTCCTCCTCGTGTCTTGAAGGAGTGTGCCTCAGAACTTGCTCTTGTGCTTGCTCGTTTGTTTCGTTTTTGTTTAGAAACCCAAACGTTTCCTCTTTCCTGGAAACATACCTCACTACAGCCTATTCTAAAGAAGGGTGATCGTTCAAACCCTTCCACTAGTCCTATTGCTCTGACTTCTACTATTTCCAAAGTCTTTGAATGTCTTCTCAATTCCCAGTTCCTCAAGCATCTTGAATCCCACAGTCTTCTATCTGACCATCAATATGGCTTTCGCAAGGCAACATCAACCAGTGATATCCTTTCTTACATTACGAATGTCTGGGCCTCTTCTCTGAGAGACTTTGGGGAATCCTGTGTTGTAGGCCTTGATATCTCAAAAGCATTTGACAGAGTTTGGCATCGGGGCCTGATATCCAAGCTTCCCTCTTTCGACTTTCCTCCTTCACTCTGCTCTCTCATATTGGGCTTTCTCTCTGACCGCTCCATCTCTGTAATTGTTGATGGTTCAACATCTCCCTCCTTCCCAATCAACAGCGGTGTCCCTCAGGGATCTGTCATGTCTTCACCACTCTTCTTTCTTCTACAAACAACCAAATGCACTCGTACACTGATGACTCGACATTACATTCCTCATTTTGAATGTGGTGAGAAAGCTTTGCTCATGAAAGCTTTGAATGTGGTGAGAAGCTCAGAAGTGCTCAGAAAGGACTTCACACGACGGAGGATGCCCAGACGGCAACTGGCTTTGGAGACAGACTTTGAAATGTGGTTTTCCCAAGAAAGATCATGACTGACAGTGAGATCCAGGAGTTTAAATGATCGAACTTCCTCAAGAGATATCTCGCGAGAGAGATTAGAGATCTCACGAGATCCTGTCGGGGCGTTCACGGTTTTTCGAAGCTGTTCCACGATCTTCACGCACGCTCGAAGTTAAGTAATTGTCACATTTGTATTTTTGTCGAAACTGTATTTATCTTACGTGTGTGTACCTTTTGCGTGTCCCTCGGAAGATTTATCGGTGTTAATCTTTCATACCTGTAAAAAATAGTCGAGTATTTCGTGCCACGCAGCCTAGTTGTTGAAGCTTCCTACCTTGAGGCTTGGTTCTCTCCGGGCATCCAAAGCGAAGTTATTTTTTCATTTGTGTGTTTGTCAAATTTCAACTCGTTATTTTATCGTCTATGCATTATTGTTCGTTTATAGTTCGTTTTGGTTTGAATTTCCTGTAACTCGTAATTAATTAATCGTGTTCTGCTCCTCGTGTGCGGCCTTGTACCTCCGTCGGTGTTTGTTAACTTAAGTCCCCTACATCGTGTTTTGCTTGGCTCTTAGTTTTTTCCCTTCTACCCCGAACATAATACTCTTTGTCTAACGTTTTAAATCCCCACCCCCCCCAAAAAAAACAACAAAAAAACAAACAAAAAAAAACATTTCTTTTGCTTTCTCCACGTGTGGGCTGTTGTCTCATCCTGTACTTTCTGTCCAGGTGTGCTGTTCGCCCTGCCCCCATTACCTCCTTGCCATCCACCTTTTGCCCTGTTCACGTGACTCGTGGTGGTCCCTCTCGGCTCTCCCCCCGTTGGTATTTTGTGCATATAAGATTGTTTACGGTACTGTTTCAATATTAATTAAATATGTTTAACCTTTCCCCTTCAGTGTTTTATTCAGTGGTATATTACAACACGCTGTTTTTCTTCCTATTTAAAAGGCTTTTTTCAATATCCTCTCCAACTCATTCCACGTCAAAAAAAAGAAATTCAATCTCTTATACGTCTCCCTCACTACATGGTCTAAATTCACATTCATTCCACCCCTCCTCCATCGTTCTGAATCGGATTGCTAACTTGAAAATCACAACAAACCCAATTTGTTATCAATGTTTGTCTTTCATTAATCATCCACTTTCTAAACTCCCCTCTTGCCCCTCCCCTCCAAATCCCCCCCTTGCACCTACACTCCTAAACTCCCCCCTTGCCCCTCCACTCCTAAACTCCCCCCTTGCCCCTCCACTCCTGAACTCCCCCTTGCCCCTCCCCTCCTAAACTCTCCCCTTGCCCCTCCACTCCTAAACTCCCCCTCACTCCTCCCCTTCAAAACTCCCCCCCAACCCCTCCCATTCAAATCTCCCCCCATACCATTCCTCTCCAATTCTCCCTCCACCCCCCTCCTCCTCAAAGCTGCCTCCTCCCCACTTCGTCTCCCTTCTATCTCATACCTCCACCCCCCCCCCAACCTTCTACTTTCCTCTGCCCCACCTCAAACAACCCCTCATTGTGCCTCATCCCTTCACCATCAAACCTTTCATCCTCCTCATCCTTCCCTTTCTTGGAACTCTTCTGTAATCTCTGACACACTATCAACTGCTCTCCCTACCTCCCCCTCTCATCCTTCATCTTACCCTACTCCTCCCCTCCCCTGTCCTGTACCCGATGCTCCCCCTCTCTCTTCATTAATGGTATGAACCTCAAACATCCGGGGCCTTCGCTCAAACCTGACTGATCTCTCCACACAGGTTGCTTCTGACAATCCAGATTTTATCTGCTAAACAGAAACTTTCCTCCTTCAAGATGTCTCTGATTCCTTAATATCTCTTCCTGGTTACTCCCTCCTCTGGTATGATAGGCCTGAGCCTCGTCCTGGTGGTGGGGTGGCTATCTTTATCAAAAACTCTCTTCCTCACTCTCCTTGCACTGCCCTCTCTCCTCCTCACCCCCAGGAGTACCTCTGGCTACGGCTTCCTCTCCGCTCCCACCTTTTGTTCATATGTGTTCTGTACCGTCCCCCAAACAGTGATGACTCCATTTACATTTCACTGTCTGACAACATGGACCAACTTCTATCCACTCATCCCAACTCTCTCTTCCTCATATGTGGTGACTTCAACTGTCATCATGCCACCTGGTTGGGTGATGGGTTCCTCTCTCACCAGTCATGGCACCTCAGCAAAGGACTTCTGTGACTCACTGGGATTGACACAATCTGTCAATTTTCCGACCCGGACCTCAGCCAATGGAGTATCTTCTCTTCTAGACTTGGGTATGACAAACTTCGCTGCTAATGTCTGCTGCTCTTCTTCTGCTCCAATCGGTTCTTCTGATCATGTGCTTGTCAAAGTGGACATCTCTCTGGCCATTCTCAGAGAGCCTCCTCAGCATCGACGAGTCTGGCATTTCACTCAGGGCGACTGGGACGGTCTTCAAGCAGCCATCAATCATCTGGATTGGTCTCCCATCTCCACTGCCTCTGACATCAATTCTTCCTGGGAATTCTTCCAAAGCAAACTGCTCTCTCTCATGCACAGATTTATCCCATCTCATCTTCAGTTGTCTTACCCTTCCTCACGTCCATGGTACACTGAATCTTGTGGTGAGGCAGTTGCCCTGAAACAACTTGCCTTTGCCTCTTGGAAGGCTAATCCAACTGAAGGCAATCTCAGTTACTTCCACCAAGCTCGGAACAAGTGTTTGTCTACCCTCAGGAGTGCCAGGAAGCACTATCTCTCCTCACTCAAGAATGTACTCTCAAACCTGTCTCCTTCCTCCAAATCCTGGTGGCGTCTGGTCAAATCCGTTTCTGGTGTTTGTTCCCCCTCCATCCCCCCCCCCCCTTACCTCAAATGGCCACACAGTTGACATCGCACGTGACAAAGCCGAATGCCTCAACTCTGTGTTTGCCTCAAAATCTTTCGTCCCAAACCCATCTCTCTCTGTTCCCACCTTTCCCAGTCGAATCCAACTGCTCCTGGACTCTGTGTCCTTCTCTCCTGACAAGGTGGAGGAGTTTTTGTCTCACCTCGACTCTGATTCTGCAAATGGACCAGACGGCATCAGCCCACGGGTCCTAAAATCCTGCTCTGCAGCTCCATCTCACCCTCTCTCTGTTCTTTTCACCCTATCTTTTGCTCAAGGTCATCTGCCAGCATCCTGTAAATCAGCAAACATTACCGCTTTACACAAAAAGGTGCAAAAACAGATCCTTGCAACTACAGACCAATCAGCCTGCTCCCAATTATCAGCAAAGTCATGGAATCCATCATTGCTTCAGATATGAAATCTTTCCTCTTCTCCAATGGCTTGATCTCTGATCATCAATATGGTTTCAGACCAGGTCACTCTACTCTGGACATGCTGCTTCTGCTGTCTCAACAATGGATGGAGGTCCTCAATGCCAAACAGGAAATCAGAGCTGTCTCCCTTGACATATCACGTGCCTTCGATACGGTCTGGCACCCAGCTCTGCTCACCAAACTCTCCTCCTATGGTATCCATGGAAATCTCCATGCATGGCTTGCGGACGTCCTCTCTGGTCGTAGTCAACATGTGGCCCTGAATGGATTTCTCTCATCTCGCCTTCCTGTTCAGGCTGGAGTTCCCCAAGGCAGTGTGCTGGGCCCTGTGCTTTTTCTGGTCTTTATCAATGATCTCTCCGACTCTCTGGAAAATCCTCTCTATCTCTTTGCTGATGACTCCACTCTCTGCCGCTCCATTCCTCTTCCCTTAGATCGGCAGTCTGCAGCCTCCTCACTCTCTGAAGACCTGGACAAAATCACAGACTGGTCAAACAAGTGGAACATGTCTTTCAATCCTGACAAATCTCACACTCTAACTATGTCTCTCCGAAAAGATCGACTGGACAACCCTCCCATCTACTTGCTCAACAATCCTCTCCAAGAAGTTCTGTCACTCAAGCTTTTGGGTCTCACTATCTGCCATGATCTTTCTTGGGAAAACCACATTTCCAAGCTAGCCTCCAAAGCCAGTCGCCGACTGGGCATCCTCCGTCGTGCGAAGTCCTTCCGAGGCACACCTGAGCTCCTCACCACATACAAGGCTTTCATCCGCAGCTCAATGGAATACTGTTCTCCCCTATGGGCTGGTGCTCCTGCCTCACACCTAGCTCGGCTTCACGCTGTTGAAACCAAAGCTTTCAGAATCATTGGAATCTCCCACGATGAAGCAGGAGATTCCAATGGCCTTTCTCTGAGGGCCTTTCACTCACTCACCGCAGGCAGGTAGGTGGTCTTTCTGTCTTCTACCGACTCCTCTCCGGCCTTGCTCCCCCAGCTCTCTCTGTGCTCTGTCCCCCAAATATTCCGACAGGTCGCACAAGATCTGCCAGCAACCCTCTGATGGTTAAACTGCCGAAATCTCGGCTCTCTGCTCACCTTCACTCTTTCATTCCTCTTTTCTCCCGCCTCTGGAACAAACCCCCACACTCCCTTCAATCCCACTCCTCCCTCCAGGTCTTTAAAACAGCTGTTCACCACCATCTCTTATCTTCCCCCATCCAAAATCTTGATCTTTTCTACCCCCACTAATTCAACCCAGATCCACCTTGTTTGAAATTCCAACTTCTTTCCTGGAAGTCCTGGCAGTGTCCATATGTTTTGTACCCCTCCCACCCCCCCCCCCCCCCTTCCCATGCCTCCTCCCCAAAGCCCTCTCCCTCTCACAGATCTCTCGATGTCTCCATGTCTCTCGGTCCCTGCTCTCAAATGTTGTTTGTGTCCTTGCCCCTCTCTCCCCATCTTGTCTACCCCTCCCGATGTTATTTGTTTTATGTGTCGGTTTGTCTTTCTGTGTGATTAATGTTCGCTCTTTTACGAGCCTCGATCTTGTATACAAAAAAAAAGAAGAAAAAAAGAGAAAAAAAAAGAGGATTATTAAGAAAGTATAAAGGTGGGCGCGATTCGGAAAATTTTAAGTCCGCTTACCGCTTATCCGCTCCGCCAGCCCGTGTAGTCCGATTCGCTTATCCGCTTCAGCGGCCGAAAATCTTAGTCCGCTTACCGGTTATCCGCTTATCCGCTTCGATTCGATTTTTTAAAAGCGCTTCGACATTTTTAAAGCGATTTTTGACGTTTCTAAAGGGAATTTAATGCTTTTTAAGCCTAAATAGCCATTTCTAACTACTACAAAGACAAACAAAGCTTTTAAGATCAAAAATATACATTTTTATTTTAATAAAATTTATTCAAAATTTATTGAAATAAAGTTTTCCACTCGACTCTACTCTACTCTACAGTTAATTTAAATATAATTTTAATATATGCAAGTTACATTAAAGAAAAATCAATTTGCCCGTCCTTTCTTTGACAAGAGAGTCTACTAGTCAACAGACTAGCAGTCTGTTGACTAGTCCTCGTCTTCCTCCTCCACCTCGTGGGCCTTCTTGAGGATTTGGATGTTGCCCTTCATGAAGACGAGGGCCTCGACGTTCGGTGCAGCCAGGGCCGACCTCTTAGGCCTGAGGATGTCCGACCCGTAGCTGAACACGCGCTCGACCGAGGCAGAGCTCGGGAGCGGCGTGTTATGCCTGAGAAATAGAGTTACCCAAGCATCACGGAACTCGAGCGGGAAGAGATTGGGCGAGAGCCCCGGGTTCCCCCTCAGCGGCTTCCTCGACCAGTTGTTGACCTCTTCCCTGATCTTCTCCTCGAGGTTCTCCTCCTGCTGCCCCTCCTCCATGGCGAACAGGTAGTCCGTACTGCTCGAGCCGGGCTGGGGTCCCTGCTGGGGGGCAGGGTCCAGGTGCTCGTCAGGCAGGACGAGGGCGAGCAGGTCCCTGATGAGTTTGTCCCTCACCAGGTCGCAGATGGCGTCGTTGTTCTGCCTCCTGCAGATGGCCCTGACCGTGGCGAGCTTGTGCTGGGGGTGCAGCGCCGTGGCCATCAAAAGGTCCATGTCCACGAAGAGGTGGCTGAACCTGAAGTAAAAGAAAAGTTATAAAACAAATGTCAAATAATTTCAGATTTGTATCTGAAAATACGCGTCTGCTGCCGCCGTCGAGGGCCGCCTTGAGGTCGTTGTGCTGGGCATCGTGGTACCTCTGGTAGTGCACCTTCAAGTTTGAACTTGATCCGGGCTGGGCTTTGAGTGTCTTTGAGCACTTGGTGCACGTGGCCTTGCTGTCCACGACCTTGAAGAAGGGGGCGATGTGCCTCCACTTCTGGCTGAGGCTGGAATTGTCTGTGTCCATTGTCACGTTGATCTCAGCCGACTCGATTGAGTCCAGCGACATCCTGCTCTCGCTGCGTGCGAGCTGAGGGGTCAGGGCGCAGGTCTCCTGACTGTCCTTCACGTCCCCCATCATGTTGACCGCCGGGTTGTGGATGTCGCTGTGCTGGGACTGCTGGTTTGCGTCGCTCGTGTGCCTGTCCCTGGCACTGCCGCTGGGCTGGAGAGTCACAAATCTCTCCATCTTGACGTTATTGCCGCTCTAGCGTCCAATAAAATATTCAGTTTTCACTTATTATTCACTTAAATAAATATTCACAATTCTAGAGTAACGGCTCAGGCTAACAGCTGATTTGGCGAATCGCGATGCGCTTTAATTTTTTGGTAGTCCGCTTATGCTTATCCGCTTCGGTTTCCGGGGGTTGTTCCGATTCGCTTATCCGCTTCGAAAACGTTAGTCCGCTGCAGCGGATAAGCGGATAAGCGGACTTTCGAAGCGGACCGCCCACCTTTGAGAAAGTAGATAGGAGGATTTGCCAGACGGTCCTTTCAGAGATAGACAGTGAGAGCGTGAGATTTGTCAGGATTGAAAGACATGTTCCACGTATTTGAGCACTTTGTGATTTTGTCAAGGTCTGAAGAGAGGGAAGAGGATTCGGTCTGCCTGTCTGAAGGATGAAGGATGTCACTGCAGAGGGTGGATCATCAAATAGATAAAGAGGATTTTCCAGAGAGTCAGAGAGATCATTGTTGAAATTCCGAAATAGGACTGGGCCCAGCACACTGCCTTGGGGCACATCAGCCTTGACATGGAGAGGAGATGATGGATGATAGATTCCATGACCTTGCAGATTATTGGAAGTAAACTGATATGTCTGTAGGTACGGGTGCACCTTTTTATGTAATGCATTGATGTTGGTGGATTTCCAAGCAGATGGAAGACCAGTACTGGTGGAGTCAAGGGAGGTGAGGAATTTCTCCACATCGAAAAGGAAGTTATTTTGATCTTGGATGTGTTCAGTGGGAGGTTTAGGATGGGTTTAGGAAGAGAGAAATTATTGGTGTTGGCCTTTTCTACAAATGCTCATGGTAATGATGATTGCCCAAAAGTTAGGCAGTCATCCTTACCATGAGCTGTGCCCAACCTGACCCTATTATATTATTCCAAAGTGGAGGAACAGATGAGGAGCTTGCTTCAGAGTTAGAATTGACTAACTGCCTCCAAGTGTTTGTGGATTATGAAAGGCGTGTGAGTTCTGACCTCAAGTCGGTCTGATGCTGGATTCTGGCAGGTCTGAGGATGGAAGCACAATACTGTCACATCTGAAAGCTCCCGTTAAGACAATAACCTCAGCATCGAGACCTTTAATCTCAGGAGATGGACCAAACGATATTTTATTGCACTGGGTTCAATGAATACCTTACCATTCTCCAAGGATCATTCAATTTAGGCGAAAGTGACGGCAAATGCACACAAAAAGCAGACAGATGGCTCAAATACATTTTCTTACCTTTTGAATGAGTTTTTTTGCAAAGTAAGCAGGGAAGAGGGTAAATAAGATGCTATAAGCAAAAAAGAGAGAACGAAGCAAATGAAAAGGACTTGAAGAGGGAAATGGAAACAATCAAACTTATTCATGTTAAAAAAAAAAAAATTGTATACAAGATCGAGCCTCGTGTAAGAGCTAACATCAATCACAAAAAATTAAGGGACACACAAAAACATACAATAAAGGGAGTGGGAGACAAGATGGGGAGAGAGAGGGAAGCACACAAGTACAACAGCAGAGAACAGGGACAACGGAAGATCCGTGGGAGGGAGAGGGCTTGGGGGGAGGAGGCATGGGAAGGCGGGTGGGGGGGGGGGGGGTGGGTTACCTATAAAACACATGGACAATGCTAGAAGTTCCAGGAAATAAATAAGTCAGGATTTCAAAAAAAAGTGGATCTGGAGTCAATTAACGGGAGTATAGTTAGGGCCCTTAGGGATATTTTGGGGGCGTTTGGTTCAAATTCTTCCAAAAGCACCAAATTTGGCCCAGATGTTGCCCATGCCATACTCTTTCGATTTTTGACGGGCGCCAGGACGGGCGCCCCCCCCCCCCCCACCCCCGGGGGCCCATATTGGCGAAATACGAAATGGCCGCCACCCGGATTAGAGGAAAATCAGTTAAATAACCAAAAGGGTTGGAATCATGTATGATACCACTTTTCAGGGGTTTTCGAGGTCGAGGAATCCAATTATGATGTTATTTTGATGATTCGAGGTCAAGGTCAACCCTCAAGGTCATCTTAAAGGTCATTTTTGAGTTAAACATGTCGGTTTTTTGTCAAGATTTACGCAAGGTTCACCATTTTATGTTTCTGGGTTGGGTAATCGAACTCTGACCTTATTTTTGACAATTAGAGGAAATATTTACATGTCTATTTCCTAATTTTCAGGCATATGCAGTTTATCAGTCTAATTACAAAGGTACGGATTTTGATGTTTTATGAACTGTATGCCATATCCTTGTGTTTAATTTTTGTGCGATCATGATCCGGGTTCATGTATACATGATTGTATACATGTCATAAATATGACGTCATACTTCATGTGACCCGGCGGCCATATTGGATTTTATGAAAACCTTAAAAATGGATCCCTGCCTTCATTTTTCGATCGATTCATTTTGAACTTTGACCACTTATAGTACGCCATGTCATTGGATGCATATCCTAATTATGACGTCATAGGTCAGGTGACATGGCGGGATGGACCGGTATGGTCCCCGGATCATACCGCCCTTGGCGCCCGTCAAAAATCGAAAGAGTATGGCATGGGCAACATCTGCGCCAAATTTGCTGCTTTTGGAAGAATTTGAACCAAAATATCCCTAATGGCCCTGACTAGTAGAAGAGATCAAGGTTTTGGATGGGGGAAGACAAGAAATGGTGGTGAACAGCTGTTTTAAAGACCTGGAGGGAGGAGTGCGATTGGAGAGAGTGAGGGAGTTTGTTCCAGAGGCAGGACTAAAGAGGAATGAAAGAGTGAAGGTGAGCAGAGAGTCTTGATTTTAGCAATTTCACCAGAAGAGGGTTGCAGGCAGATCTTGTGCGACCTGAAAAAATATTTGGGGGACAGAACATAGATAGAGCTGGGGGGCAAGGCCAGATAGGAGTCGGTAGAAGACAGAAAGACCACCTACCTGCCTGTGGTGAGTGAGTGAAAGGCCCTCGGAGTAAGATTAATCGCGGGAGATTCCAATGATTCAGAAAGCTTTGGTTTCAACAGCGTGAAGACGACCTAGGTGTGAGGCAGGAGCACCAGCCCAGAGGGGAGAACAGTATTCCATTGAGCTGCAGATGAAAGTCTTGTATGTGGTGAGGAGCTCAGGTGTGCCAAGGAAGGACTTCGCACGACGGAGGATGCCCAGTCGGCGACTGGCTTTGGAGGCCAGATTTGAAATGTGGTTTTCCCAGGAAAGATCATGGCAGATAGTGAGACCCAAAAGCTTGAGTGACAGAACTTCTTGGAGAGGATTTTTCAGAAAGTAGATGGGAGGGTTGTCCAGTCTGTCTTTTCGGGGAGACATAGTAAGAGTGTGAGATTTGTCAGGATTGAAAGACATGTTCCACTTGTTTGACCAGTCTGTGATTTTGTCCAGGTCTGCAGAGAGTGGGGAGGCTGCAGACTGCCAATCTGAGGGATGAGGAATGGAGCAGCAGAGAGTGGAGTCATCAGCAAAGGGATAGAGAGGATTTTCAAGAGAGTCAGAGAGATCATTGATGAAGACCAGAAAAAGCACAGGGCCCAGAACACTGCCTTGGGGAACTCCAGCCTGAAAAGGAAGGGGAGATGAGAGAAATCCTTTTAGGGCAACATGTTGACTAGGACCAGAGAGGAAGTCCACAAGCCATGCATTGAGATTTCCATGGATACCATAGAAGGAGAGTTTGTTGAGCAGAGCGTGGTGCCAGACCATATCGAAGGCACGTGATATGTCAAGGGAGACAGCTTTAATTTCCTGTTTGGCATTCAGGACCTCCATCCATTGTTGAGACAGCAGAAGCAGCATGTCCAGAGTAGAGTGACCTGGTCTGAAACCAAATTGATCAGAGATCAAGCCATTGGAGAAGAGGAAAGATTTGATATCCGAAGCAATGATGTGTGTATATATATATATATATATACTGTATATATATATATATATATATATATATATATATATATATATATATATGTGTGTGTGTGTGTGTGTCAGGGCTTTCATGCAGGTAATGTCCCGACAGAGGCAGCAGTGGTCCTTGCTGAACAAACCAGTGTTCTATTTCCGGGGCAGCCCTAGACTGTTGCCTAGCAACTGCTGGCCATCTGGCTTTTAGTGCAGTTGGGAGAACAGCCTTTGTTTGACCTCGATAAACAGGCTCTCCCTAAAACGCCATTTAATTTGGCAAAGTCCACTAATGCAGAGGTGTGACTGAATCTTATCTTGCCCTGTCTACTTTGGCGTAGGAGATGGAAATAACTTTCCTTTGATTCAGAGTTGTTCCCTTGTGAGGCTAAGCACAGCTTGTTGTTCAGAATTCCTTTGTGCTTTGAGAAAGTATAAAAGCAATGGTTGGTTGTGGTTCTTTGAGAAGTTTTGTGTGTTGCTGTGATGAACATTGATGTTTCTTTGCAGTCACATTGGAGTTACTCGCTTATACGCCAATCAACTTCTTCCATGCATGTATCTCTAATAAATCTCTTGCAATTGCCCGAGTTAGTCAAGGTACTTATTCCTGGTGGGGGGTCTGGTGCCTTCGACAAAATTGGTGACGAGGATGGGATGCATCCGGAGGGGGGAGAGAGGATTTCATGGATCGGTGGTGGCAAGGTTTCCGGGTGCCCAGTAAAAAGGTGAGAGCTTTCTCGGTAAATTGGTATCTTGCCGTCATTGAGTGGAGGATTCTGCCTTGTCGTGTATCCGATCTCCGGTGTGTATCCGAATGAATAGGGAAAGGGAACAGACTGTGTGCAGATATCTGTTTAATATAAGGGGGTAAGATTCAAGTGGCTTGGGGCCTGAGCACTTGAGTCTTTCCAGGAGGCTTGGGTAATATCCTGGACACTTGAACGCGTTGCGAGTGTTTTAAGGAGGCAGGCTTGTGAGGCAGCCCACATACGGACGCATGGAGGTCCGGAGGGAGTGTTGTACTTGGACGCGCTGTGAGTGTTTCAATGATTTAGGCTTGAGAGACAGTCTGTGCACTTGCACATGTGCCCTGGACACGCTGCTTAGCGGCCAACAACGAGGCAGGCTTAAGAGAAAGCCTGGGTACTCTGCCTTGAGGACCTGAATGACGGCAACACTCTGCGGGTATTGGCGTGCACCGTGCACCCAAGGCAGTGTTCTTGGGATGCTTTCAAAATGCAGAGGATACCATAGGAGAAGTGCAAAAGATGCTACCTGCAGTACGACAGGTAGTTACGACAGGGCCTCCCCAAGGGGGAGCGAGACCAGTGGGGACCACAGAACCGCAAGGGAAACTGGCCCCGCTAGGGCCAGGAGTGGCTGGGAATCAACACCGAGCCATGATCGCAGAACTGGCACAAATAATGGAAGAAGGGAGAGGGCCCGAACCGGTAGCCATGGCAGTGGCGGCAGCAGCTCCGATGGCCGAGGTCCGGGCCCTGCCTACCCCTCTGTCCTTGTCTCTGTCTCTACCCCTTCACCCTTTTCCCCCACCAATCCATTCGGTAGCTCATTCCCCATGCACCCTTTGTTAGTAGGGGCCCAGATGGGAATAGCACACATATGTTCCATGGAGGGACCCCCTCCCTTACGCCCAGATCCAGATGAGGACGGATGCTAGATTGTGCATCATGTACACATACCATCGAGGGAAACTGAGCTGACCGCTATGGAATGAACTATGAAGCCCCTGTTAACTGTGCCACACCTAGCAAGGGAGAAGCTAGCTGACTGGTTTGAATGGCACACCCGTTACCACCGGGATGTAGGGATAATGTGTAACCACGTGCTTCCACCCGGGGTTTGGCGACAGGCAAAGTTAATGGCCAACTGGCTGGAGGAGCAAGTGATAGGCCAGCAGGAAGCGGATTGGAGAGCCATGGCCTCTACCCTTTTCAATGCGGTACGGGATGAGCTTCAACCACCTGACTAAGATTGGGATAAGGTTTATAAAATTACCCAGCGAAAGGATGAGAGGGCCAGCGATTTATTGGACTGATTAACGTGGGCTCTAGTCACCCATTGGGGGATTTGCAGATGTAGCAACTATTCCGCAAATTCTACTCACAAGTTTGTTTATGGAGGATTTTTACCTCCTGTCGGAAAACATTTGAAGTATGTGATGCTCAGTTGGAGGGCACAGAGAGCGACTGAGTTATGCGTGGCCGCCTACCAAAGTTAGGCGAGGACAGAACGCAAGGTCGAGATAAAGGAAGAGATGTTACAGATGTTGGTACAAGAGTGAATGGCCAGTGGGGCGGGAAAGGGTCGAGCCCCAAAGTATTGGCGAAAACAGCAAGAGGATTCAGATAGTGATGGTACAGATACCCCAGGATTTCTGCCCGAGAGCTTCGGCCCATCATGGGTAGTTGCGGCCGGTGGTAGGCCAGCCCCACTTAACAAAGCCATGAGGGAACACCCCATGGTGCCACCACAGTGGACAGGACAGGTGCCTGGACAGGTGGTGCCCTTGGCACCCCCTGTGCCAATCGGAACGTGCTTCCAATGCGGACAGGCCGGACACTGGAAGAGGGATTGCCTTAGAGGGAAACCGGGTGGCCAAATACGGAGGAGGGATGCCAGGCAGCGAAAGGGCCTGTCGTACCCCCCTGGTCCGTAACGATATTGACTGGAAAAAGGGGGCCCCTCCACCGTCTGCCCCTTCCTGACAGGGATACCTTCAGATGAGCCAACCTACAATCTGAAGATAAAGGGCAAGCCAATGCAATTTCTAGTAGATACCGGGGCTACGCGTTCGACTACTTAGCATCCCTATACATCCGGACTCTCAGTTTTTGTTTGCATTTATGTATGAGGGCCAACAGTATACGTGGACCACGTTACCCCCAAGGATTTTGCGATAGCCCGACATTGTTCTCCCGGACGTTACAACAAGACTTGGTGTACGTAGTGCTGCCGGCACACTCGACATTAATTCAATATGTTGATGACTCGCTAATCTGCTCTACCACCAAAGTGGGTTGTTTGACGGACACAGTCACCTCATTAACGGCACTTGGGGAAAAGGGCCACAGGGTTAATAAGGATTAATTGCAATTCTGTGAGCCCAGTGTGGTTTACCTGGGCCACACCCTGAGGAAGGGAGAGAGGGAACTCACCAAGGAATGCACCCAGGCGATTAGAGACATCTCTAGTCCGCGGACGAAGTGACAGATGCACCAGTTCCTGGGTTCAGTGGGACACTGCCGGGAATGGATAGTAGACTTCGCACCCATCTCGTGACCTTTGCAGGATGCAGTGCTCAAAGAGGCACCACCACAGGTAGAGTGGACTGAAGAGCGACTGAATAGTTCTCAGTACTTTAAAAAGGTGTTGATGGACGTTCCAGCATTAGGACTTCTGGACTATGACAAGGCATTTGTACTTTATGTGCAAAAGAGAGGGGGATTTGCCCAAGCAGTACTTACTCAGCAACATGGTTCAAAGATGTGCCCGGTGGCATACTATAGTTCACAGTTAGACGTGATAGCCCAAGGATTGCCGACGTGTCTCAAATCCGTGGCGGCGGCAGCATGGGCGATCAAGTGCACAGAAGCATTAGTGCTGGGACACCCACTTATTCTTCGAGCACCCCATAGCGTACAAGCAATTCTGTTGCAGGCACAGACGCAGCATTTAACGACAACCCGGACATTGAAATATGAAATTAAACTGATAAATGCCAACAACATCATGATTGAGAGGTGCAGAACCCTCAATCCAGCATCCGCACTGCTGACACATGACTACGGAGATGCACACAACTGCCATGAGGTAATACAAGCCACTACGGCTTCACGCGCAGACATTGCCTTCGACAGCACAGACCTTGTACTGTACACAGACGGATTGGTTGCACGAGCACCGGACAGTACAATGCGAGCAGGCTATGCAGTGTGCACTGACCACGATGTGGCGGTACAAGCATGGCTCCCGGACACATTCTCGGTGCAGAAAGCGGAACTATGTGCACTGATCACGGCATGTAAGGTAGCTAAGGAGAAAAAGGTTAATATATATACTGAATCCGCATCCGCTTGGAGTGTGGCACATGATACAGGAGCCATTTGAAAAATGCGCGGTTTCCTCACCTCTGCCGGCACTCCGGTGAAAAACGGTGAACTAATAGCGGAATTGCTTGAAGCCTTGCAGCTTCCATCAGAAGTAGTTATCATTAAGTGTAAAGCCCACACCAAGGCAACGGACGAAGTGGCAAAAGGTAATGCGAGCGCCGACATGGCAGCTAAATATGCAGCTGGATTACCAGCGGTATACCAGATGCCTCAATGTCTACAGAAGGCGCCAGCAGAGGTCCCCACTGTACAGGATGTTATCGCCCCACAGGAAGTGGCGAGCAAAGACGAACAGGCTACATGGACAAAAGCTGGCTGTGAAAATCTAAGAGCCACTGGACTATGGACAGGAAACGGTAAGATGGTGGCCCCAGAGGCCTATTGCCTTGGCTTGCTCTTCTGGTGCATGGTCATGGCCATACTAGCCAAGGGGGAATGATAAGTACAGTATGTAGGACATGTTACGCCCCAGGTTTTACTGTCAAATCGGAGCCGCTCTGCCCCAGATGCGTGTTATGCCAGGCATCTAACGTCGGCAGGGCTCAGCCGCAGAGAAAGAGAGGGGCTCATCCACCCCCCTGGGGGTTGTTCATACACATCCAACTCGATTTTGTAAACATGCCACCATGTAATCAGTTGCACTACATATTGGTAATTGTGGATATGTTCACTAAATGGGTCGAGGCGTATGCATGCCATAAATGCGACGCAACGACAGTAGTGAAGCTGCTGATGAAGGAATATATCTGTAGTTATGGCATACCATATAAGATCTTGAGTGATAAGGGAGGACATTTCACTGCAGACATTAACAAAGATTTGTGCAAAGCACTGCAGATCAATCAAGGTTGAAGGTAAGTCGTCGTGGGTACATGCCACACACTGCAAGATATTCCGACCACAGGGAGACGAAAATGCAAAAGTTACTCCTCAGCCTCCTGGGGGTGATAGTGTTGGGAAATGGATCAATATTATGGGACTTGTAACTCGTAATTTCTAGATGTAACCTCTGCTAATGATAAATAGTAATTCTTTTATAATTGCACAGTACTTTGATAAACATAACCGTGTGAGTGAACATAATTAATTACGCGAAACTCCCTTGGCTCAGACAAAGGTCTGGTTCCCATCATGTCCTTGTGAAGTTGCTTTATTTGAAGGAGTTCTTTCTGTGCGAACGGCTGGAATTTGGCCGGACACTGATAACACCAAAACGGATTCGTAAAACATCTCATCCTTGAAGTAAACGAACTCTGCTGCCTTTGTATTCTCATCCAGTTTATTGCATTTTCCAGGCCAGATGGTTGATCAAAGGGTTTATGGCTATGCTGCCCGGTCGGTTATAAAATGTGGGCTTGCATATATGTCCGTATGAGGGACACTTTCTTTAGAGTTTTCGTGGCGAGCACATGGGCGATTGAGTCCGACTCGTCCGTGATCATTCTCCACGGCTGTGTTTGGTTGAATTATAACAAGTGAATCCTCTTGGATTGCGCTGAGGTTCGGGCTTGGAATTTCTAGGAGGAAGTATAATTTGTATGCAATGAAAGTACATGTAATATGGGATCGAGTAAGATCGAGTAAGCTTCACCAGTGCGCGTGCGCGAATTTACGTCACGTCGGCAGTGAGAAGGCGTTCCCCAACACGAACCAATCAGGAACTGCCACGCCCACTTATATGATCTCCGAATTCCTGTGACAGGAATTAGCGTTACACTGGCTGGAAGTCAATCGCTAAAGGCGCTTCCTCAGCGCCAATAAACCACTGCTTCCTGAGAACTGAAAACGACTGGACTCCTCGGCATCCATCTCCAGTGAGCAGAACCGACAGTTCGATCCAGCAATAGCGCTGGCCCATCAAACCCATCAAAGCAGTAAGCTCGATAAGACAGTGCTGTATGTAGGCGGTGAGCTGATGCAAGAGAAGCTGTATAACAGCAGTAAGCTCGTTAAGGAGCGGCTGTATAACAACGGTACGCTCACTATGGAAATACTGTACAAAAATGGTAAGCGTATTCAGACGGTGCAGAAGAAGGCACAAGAGGAGCAGGGGCAGATAGATGAGTACGAACATGAACGGAACACCTATTGGCAGGTATCCAGGCAGGTGGCTGCTGCCCTCAATAAAACTAATGGTTGGGCATGCACGCCTGTTCGCTTGTCAAGAAAAGGAATCCATATGAGAGCAATTCCCCTTCCTCTACTCAAATTTGTTGGAAAGACAAGAGCAGCCGAATAAGGTATTCCCTGGGGGACGACACCCAGGGTGGCCAGCCCTGTTTAAAGATTTTGACTAAGACAAGAGAAGACTTCAGAGAAGAAGAAGTGTGTCCTGAGTTAAAGGAAGGGAGGATGTCACCCAAAATCCAACAGGAAAAATTGCCCGTGCCCATACACCTAATCAAACAGGAATAAGGAGCCCTTTGCCTCCAGAGCTCAGGCCACAAAAACTATACACATGAATTTGCAGGGAAGTCAACATGCCAATACACCCTCTACAGAAGAAGGTCCTCCAGGGTGAGTATAACACCAACTGGACCGATTACAAGAATGACAGCATATTTAAGGGGAGACGAAGGCTGCCTATCGGACTTTAGGATAGGACCCCATGGGACAATATTTTTATGTGGGGACAAGGCTTACCCCTACCTGCCGAGGGGGTGGGTTGGTACCTGCTATCTAGCCTACGTTGTCCCCCAAATACATTTCATGGAAGAAGGGTACCTGAGGGAGGCTGGACAGACTAGGAGGAAACGGGCCTTATGGGATAAGGATGGCCAAACAACGAGAAAACCAAGAAACCCACCTCCACCCCAAAACCGAGAAAACCCACCTCCACCCCAAAACCGAGAAAACCCACCTCCACCCCAAAACCGAGAAAACCCACCTCCACCCCAAAACCGAGAAAACCCTCCTCCACCCCAAAACCGAGAAAACCCTCCTCCACCCAAATCTCTCCTGCACCGACTGTCCCTCCATCAGGCAGCCCTCAGAAAGATTAATCAAAAATCCTCAAAAAGCTCACACAGGCCGAGATTCTCATCAAAACCTGGACCGCACGTGCATCGTTCATTTTTCACCTTTTTCCACCCACTCCACATGCTCTTCTTCCTCCTCCCTCTCCTCTTCTCTTCTTTCTTTCTTTCCAAAGGTTCTTTCTCTATTCAATTATGTAGAGCTCCAGTGGGAGGGAGAAAGTCGATAAGGAAGATCTTTGTTTTTCTTTTAACGAAAGAATAAAAATAAAGTGAAAGGGGAGGAAGAAAAGAAAAGAGCAAATCTGGTTTCACAGCCGGCCTGGAATTTCACATAAGGTACACCCCAACAATCACAGGTTCTCGTCATTGCAAGCTCAGCCCATGAGTGTACCATCATTAAACAATCCACCCCACGAGTGTAACAACCTGCCTGCAAGCCTGCAGGTAGGGGTCACGTCGGGACCCGGGGTTGTGTGCGCGCCAGACTGTCAGGCGTGTAAGAGGATGGTTGTTTCAGACGCTCGTATAAAAGGACACGGAGCCGTTAGTAGTTCGAGCAAGCCATGTTCCGCGTCCGGCACTCCCGTCTCCCGGCTTTCAGGTCACTCCGGAAGTACATGTGTACAGTATTGTCATGCCACAGTCATACACTAGGCGGCGTTATCAACACAAGCTAACACCTGTAACATCTCCCTTTTCAACATTACTAATATCATGTGATGCAATTTATTCTACCGAAATTTCGAAAAGAGATGTAAACTGGTAACACAACATAACAATATTCTGGCTAAATTATAACATAGGATTATGCCAGGAGCTGAACATTTCAACCAATCAATGACATCAAATCAATAACTAAATGTCCTTGCTGTTACTTGTAACAGTTCACAGATCAAGTCTGTTTGGGGGTTTTGACAGTCTTCCACTGCGGGAGAAAACAGGGCTCCTGTGTGAGAGAGGCTCTTTGACCATGGCCGGTGTTGAGGGTGTGCTGCAGGTCCTCCCTGCTGGTGTGCTCACTCTCACCAAATTCTTCTTAGCATTGCGACCCTCAGGCTCAATGGCAGTTTTGTCTTCACTTTGCACATCCGGT
This sequence comes from Myxine glutinosa, assembly GCF_964187855.1. Lineage (NCBI taxonomy): Eukaryota > Metazoa > Chordata > Myxini > Myxiniformes > Myxinidae > Myxine > Myxine glutinosa. Next base: position 142,844,294 of record NC_136269.1, on the reverse strand, counting down.
CTTGTGATGCTCCGGTTGTGCCTTTCCTCCGCTAGCCCATCCGAGGGCTGTCCATAACAGGGAGATGGTGCTGACTCAGCTACTCTCAGGTCCACGCGATTGTGGCGATACAGGGCACCCTCCACATCCACGAGATAGGAGCATGGGGCAACCTGTTGCACGCAGGTTCCTATTTTCCAGCGACCAGTTCGGTCTCCAGGCAGTGGTTTCATACGGATGTACTCACCAACATTTAGTTCAGGTAAGTCTCTGGCTGACCTGTCATAGCTGAGCTTGGATATCTGCTTTTTTTTGACGCAGTTTCTCCAAAACACCTGGCACAACACAAAGCTCGAGCAACTTGTTGGTCACAGGTAAAGGTGTTTTCAGCCTTCTTGACATCAAGCGCTGCGCTGGGCTGCTATCCATGCCCTCCGTTGGTGTGTTCCTCCACTGGAGTATGGCCTTCCAAGGGGTCATTGCCATCACATGTAGCTTTCTTGCACAGGTTCTTTACGATTTTGATGGCAGACTCAGCTTTGCCATTGGCTTTTGGGTGTCGTGGAGAGGATGTGAGATGCTCGAATTCCCATTCGATGGTAAAGCGTCTGAATTGCTCGCCTGCAAATTGAGGCCCATTGTCAGAGATCACACGGTCCGGTTGACCGTGACGTGCGAATTGTGCCTTGCATCGCCGTATTGTTGTCTCAGCAGACATGTCTGGGAGCAGCTCAATTTCCCAGAAGTCAGAATAGTGATCGACCATCAGGAGGAAGTCTTTCCCAATGTACTTGAATAAGTCCATGCTGATGATCTGCCAGGGCTGTGTGGGCAACTCGTGCGACATCATCGTCTCCTTTTGCTGCTCATGTGCATATTCATTGCACACGGAACATTTACTGACAAAGTCTTTGATCTCTGCTTGCATATTTGGCCAGAAGAGAGTATCGCGTGCTTGCCTGTAGTATGCTTCCCCTCCAATGTGGCTGGAGTGGATTCGTGCCAGCATCTCTGGGCGCAAAGACTTTGGTATGATAACTCTCTGACCTTTGAACAGCACACCATTCTGCACACTGATTTCATCTCTGCATAGCCAATAATCTCTAACAGCAAGAGATGTCTCCTCTCTATGGTCAGGCCACCCGGCCAAGACAACAGCTTTTAGTGCTTGCAGGTATTCGTCTCTGTCTGTGTGCTGTCTGATCTGAAGCAGGCGACGATCAGTGACGTTCAGGTAATCTGCCTGATTGATCTGCTCCACATCATACTGCTCCTGCTGCATGCTACAAACTGTGTGTCGCTCATGTTCCACATTGGAAGTACTGACCGCTGCTGTTGCCCTGCTGAGCATGTCGCTGATATACATTTTAGGTCCAGATTTGTACACAACCCTGAGGCTGTAGTTCTGGAGTGTGAGCAGCATGCTTTGGAGTCGCTTAGGTGCGCTTAGGAGAGGCTTGCTGAAAATGGCAATGAGCGGCTTGTGATCAGTCTCTGCCGTGATCACTTCCCGGCCATACAGATAGTGATGGAAGCATTGACAGGCAAACACTATGCTCAGGCATTCTTTTTCGATTTGTGCATAGTTTTCTTCCGTCAGCGTTAGCGCCCTTGATGCAAATGCAACCGGTTGTCCCTCTTGCATGAGACAGCACCCCAGTCCATTTTGGCTTGAGTCACTTTGTATAGTGACTGGCTTTGAGATGTCATAGTACCTTAATACAGGCATCATAGTGACCAGGCACTTTATTGCCTGCACTGCAGCATCGTGTTTTGGTAGCCAATGCCATATCGCATCCTTGTCCAGCAGTCTCCTCAACGGCTCACAAACCTCAGAAAGGTGTGGCATGAATTTGGCAAGGTAGGTCACAAAGCCAATGAAACGCTGGACCGCCTTCCCATCTGTTGGGTGTGACATTTCCAGAATGGCTTTCACCTTTTCGGGATCAGCCGTCAGGCCATTTGAAGACAGTAGCCCAGGAGCATTAGCCAAAAATGAAGGGGAAACCTAGAAGAAATTAGTAGAAAGCTGATTTTTTTGCACAGAGCTCCAGAATGTCATGTGGATACCCACAGTACAAAGTCCCACGAGTCCCACCTTGTGGCATTTTCAAAATTCAAGATGGCCGCCGGTTAGACGGAAAATGCATAAATTGCGATAACTTCAGCCTATAACCTCATAAAAGTATACTTTTTATGTCTAACTATATTTTTTAGCATCCTAGGATTTCAATAGAATATCTTTCAGTGACCTCAGATAATGATATGCAGAGATAATCCAAGATGGCCGACAAAATGGCCACCGCCGTAATGCAAAAAACATTAAAATCACGATAATTTTGTTCTTTTACCAGATAGAGGTGTACTTTTTTGTCTGTTTCAGCATAATGGAATTGCAATCAAATATTTCTGAATGACCATTCACAATGAAGTGTAAATAACATCCAAAATGGCGGCCAAGATGGCTGCCTATTGTACTATAAAACATTGCAATTATCATTATTCTGCTTATATACCTCATGAAGTAATACCTAGCTTTTTCTGTCAATATATCTGTTATGTCACCCATGTATTTCAAATGAATGTCCTTGTATGACCCTTGACATTGATGAGTAAATATAATCCAAGATGGCTACTATTATATTATTATGAGAGCCATAGCCTATGTGAATGTGTATTCTGCTATTTTTAATGCTTGCTGTTTTCTCTTCTACAGACTTTCGGCGTACCGGCCAAGAGTAAGTGATGGCTGAGCTGTGTGGCATTCCCACGTGTGGTGAGCCGATTACATCTGATCGTGCTTTAGTTAATGGAAAAGGACTTGATGGTCTCATCCGAGCCAGTATTGAGAGGGACGATGGTTTCCAACCTGTATTTGAAGGCAAGAGATCAGAATTACCTCTAGCCATCCATGGCAAATGCCGCAAGGAGTACACCCGAGCCAGCAATATAAACTCTTACAAAAGGCAAAGGAAAGATGAGTTGGCCTCCACTAGTGACTCCTCAGCTTCAGTACTGCGTTCAAACACCCCGACCTTCAGCCTCAAAGAAGACTGCTTGTACTGTGCTCAGAAACTGAGAGACTATAGTGTGGAGTCAAAGATACCCCGCCACCGAAGGGAACGGTCACATGATGCTATGACCAAGGAATCTCTTCAATGCGTTATCAAGAAAGCTGATGATCATGGTGATGAGTGGGGTGAGACTGTCAAACTTCGCATTTCAAATGAGTATGATCTCGTTGCCGCTGAGGTCAAGTATCACCATGACTGTCAGGTCAACTTTTATGCTGGTAAACCACGTCCCAATGAAGATAACGTGGATGGCCAGCAACATGCCGGCCGACCTGTTGATGCCACAAAACACGAGGCTTTCGAAAGGTTGTGCCAGCACATACGTGACAATGATGAATGTCAGTATTCACTCTGTGAACTTGAAACATTAATGAGTGACTACTTAGATGGAGCAGAGGGGTATGATCCAAAGTGGCTGGGGCAAAAACTGGAGGAACATTTTGGGAAGGTCATTGTACGTACTCATGAGATTGGAAAGCCTACCATATATACTTTCTTTGATGAGAGCAACCGCATCCTCAGAGAGAATTATGAGAAGGGTACCATGACTAAAGACTCAATCATAGATATGGCAGCGGCACTCATACGGGATGATATAAGGTCAAAGGCATATGTCAGTTCTGAATATCCAGCAATGAACAAATTGCAGGACAGTGACAAATTAGTGCCTGACTCTCTGAAACTATTATTGAGTGGTATTATCAAGTCCAAATCTGAAAAGGTTGAAATCTGTGAACGCCGGCGTATGGCAATTGCACACAGTATCATATCTGCTTGCCGACCTCGATCCTTCATATCGCCCATATTGCTAGCAATAGGTGTGTGCATTAACCGAAAGTACGAATCTCGTGAACTTGTTGATATACTGAGTAGTTTGTCATTTGCAGATGATTACTGGGAGGTTCAGCGTCTATATGGTGCTTTTCTTACAAATGAGCAGTTGTATGATCTTGCTGGCGAGTTTGTAAATTTAATTTTTGACAATGCTGACATCAATATAAGAACACTCACGGGGCATGGTACGTGGCATGTTCTAGGTGGTATTGCATGTGTTACTCCTACAGGTGAGGAACCGGCCACTACGAGTAGAGAGGGAGTTGACAAAAATGTTGCCCAAACTGGTCAATTTGGACAAGTGCCAATCAAAGTGTACAAAAAGAAAACTGCACCAGGGTTCAAGTCCATCAAAATAGGGCCCAATGAACCTCCCAAACCCAAACCACCCCTCCTCAAATTATCTGAATGTTTGGATAATATCTGGTTAGTAAGCTTCTCTCTGGGTATCCCTGTGTCACAATGTCCGTCATGGAGTGGCTTTATGCAATGTGCTGTGAAGGGAGAAAATCACGAAATGAGTAAGATTCATATTCTGCCATTCATTAACCAGGATCCATCTCAACCTGACACCATCTATTCTGCTTTGTGTTTCGCCCAGAAGCTGTCTGAAAAGTATGGACTGGGTCTTTGTCCTGTCACATTTGACCAACCCCTCTATATTAAGGCAGCTGAAATTGTGAAATCCTCTCACCCAGGTCTGAAGAATATTGTTGTAAGACTTGGGGGTTTTCATCTACTCATGTCATATATGGGAGAAATTGGATATGTAATGGGTGGTAGTGGTTTAGAGGATCTGTGGGAGACCGTGTATGCTCCAAACACTGTGATTCATATGATGACAAGTCATGCATATGCTCGTGCACTCCGCGCTCATCTTTTGTCTTCAGTTGCCATAATGTCAAAATTACTTGACCAACCTGAATGTCTCAGTGGTGTGGATCTGCCCCATCTTAAGGCTATTCACAAAGCCCTGCTGAATGGGGAATGCCCCACGTCAAGTGTGGAAGATGAGGAATGTGTCAACCAGCTCAGTGATATCATGGATGCTCTCATGGTAAAGGCAGAAAAGCAAGGTAGAACCGGTAAACTATGGATTGAATATTTGAAGCAAGTGTCTATGATCAGGCGTTTCATCCGAGCAGAGCGCACTGGGGATTGGGACTTGCATCTGCAGGCAGTCAGTGAAATGATCCCCCTGTTCCATGCTGCTGGTCACCTTGCATATGCTAAGTCTGCCCGCCTCTACCTTGACCAGATGAAAGACCTTGAAAGTACCATGTCTTCAGTGCAGTTCTATAACTACACAGAAAGAGGGTTCTTCACCATTCGACGGACAGAAAAGTTCTGGAGTGGCAATTTCAGCGACCAGACAATCGAACAAAATGTGATGCGATTGCTGAAAACATCTGGAGGTCTGGCTCATGGTCGTGGAATCACAGACAGCACAATAGCCAAATGGGTTCATGCCATGCCCCGATGTATCCCAATTTGTGATGCGTTGGAAGATTTCACTGGGGTTCATAGTCACACGTCTGACCAGCATGTGGACCTGCGCGCCAGCAGCACAGCTCGTGACAGGAAAGACTACGAGACTTTCTTGCAGTGGCTGGAAGTGCACTCTCCGTTCTCATATGGAGAACATGACTCCCTAGTCAACATAGCAAGTGGGGTGGTTGCCGGCAATAATGTAAATGTGGATCAAGCGGTTACGGTTGGCACCAAGGCAGCTTCGGCGATGACGGGCAAAACGTATGCCGACGTGAAGTTAAAACGAAACGATCGAGTGACTAGTATCAGTGGTGACAGAAACAAGATCACTGTTCGCGGTGTTGAGGTGGAGGTGAATAGCACATTACTATTCCTAAGGGTCACATGCGTGATCAAGGAGAGTGCTGAAATGGAGGGATATCTCCTTCATGAATTTGCCAAACAACCACCCTCCTTGTTCGATAAAGGGCTTATGAGAAAGAATGTGAAGAGTGGCCTGGCAAGTATCCTGAAGTCTAAAGTGAGTGTCCACCTCAGCCTTCCTGATGGAGCACGCTTCATCCTCGATGGGGGTCACCTCCTTCAAAGCTTGCCCTGGCCTGAGAATGCCACATATGATCAGGTCTGTGACCACTACGTTTTGTACGTACCTGAACATTATGGGATGCAGACCATAATCGTGTTTGATGGGTATGGCAGTGACTCATCGACAAAAGTAGCAGAACAGCAGCGACGAGCACAACATAACACATCAGCTGATATTCTGTTTAAGCTGGAAATGAAAACCACCACAAGAAAAAAAGCATTTTTGGGTAATGGCAAGAACAAGGATCGACTGATTAAAAAGATGATGGAAAAATTTGCAGCCAAAGGTGTGAATGTCAAGCAGAGCACTGCAGATGCAGATTGCCTGATTGTATCAACGGCCATGGACACTGCCAAAGCAGATACAGCACCGGTTGTTGTTGTGGGGACCAATACCGATTTGCTTGTGATGCTGGTAGCACAAGCTACCACAGACATGGACCTCCATATGCTCTTTGGATGGAACCCATTGCAAGTGTACTCTATAGGGGCAATTCAGGCAGCCTTCCAGAACATCAAGCAACACCTGATGTTTGTGCATTCAATAACAGGATGTGATACCATCTCTGCCCTCTACAATCAAGGGAAGAAGAGGGCTCTTGCAGTGTTGGATAATGGTGACAACTGGGATTGCCTGAGTGTTTTCTCTCGATCTAAAAGCACTCAACAAGAAATAGCGAGAGTGGGAGAGCTGTTTCTGCTGAAGCTGTATGGAGCAGCTCGATCGAAGTCACTGGACAAACACCGATATCTCATGTACTTCCGATCAATCCATAGAACATCTTTGACGTCATCTGGTTTCAAGCTGGAATCACTCCCACCTACTTCGGCAGCTACCAAATTCCACAGCTACAGAGCATACCATGCTGTTCAGCAGTGGCAGGGGAATGAACTGCTGCCAACTGAGTGGGGGTGGCAGTACAGAGAGGGACTACTTGTTCCAATCGAGACTGATAGGCCTGTCGCCCCTGAGAAAGTGCTGAAAATGATATCTTGTGGATGCAAGGCTGGGTGTGGAAAACGATGCACTTGCTATAAGTCTGGTCTGGAGTGTACCCTCTTGTGTACTGTTTGTAATGGCCATAATTGCAAAAAACTCTCGGGACATTGATTTAGAGGGTGATAACAGTGTTTAAGTCAGGAATAAGAAAAGTGACATTCAGTTAACACGGTACTGTCCAAAACACTAGAATCAGGTTGGGATGACTGGGATCAAAGAGTTGGTCTGCTTTTGTGTCGTATTGTAATTAAATGTCAAATCCCCATGTGTTGTTTACCTCTTGCAGGCCTTGTGGTCACAATGTGAAACATTTTGCATTAAATAAAATAATAGCAAATTAAACTTATCATGATTTTGATGTTTTTTTGCATTGCAGCAGCGGCAATTTTGTCAGCCATCTTGGATTATATCTACATATCATTATCTGAGGTCACTGAAATATATTCTATTAAAATCCTAGTGTGCTAAAACATATATTTAGCCACGAAAAGTACACTTTTATGAGGTTCTAGGCTGAAGTTATCCATATTTATGTAGTTTCCTTCCAACCGGCGGCCATCTTGAATTTTGAAAATGCCACAAGGTGGGACTCGTGGGACTTTATATTGTGGGCATCCACATGGTATTCTGAAGCTCTGTGCAAAAAAATCACCTTTCTACTAATTTCTTCTAGGTCCTAACCTAATGCTCCTGGGCTACAGTACATGTCCATGGAAACGGACCTTTGCTACCTTGAACTGCAGCTTCTTCAGGCCATGTCTTAGTTTAACGTGCCTGCAGCGGTCCATCAGCACCAGTAACTTTGCATCGTGGTCCCTATCTGCCTCGTCATCTGTATCTCTGCAGCCAACAATGAGGATGTCATCTGCAATGGGCTCTACTCCATCTAGCCCAGCCAATAGCTCATGCTGCTTGCGTTGGTACACCTCTGGTGCTACGGAGACTCCAAAAGGCAGTTTGAGCCACCGTTTCCTGCCCAGGGAGTCCAAAATGTTGTCATGTAACTGCTCTTCTCGTCTAGCTTGCATTGTAAAAAGGCATCACGTGCATCTACGAGTGTGAATACCCGTGCCTTTGGTAATTTGTATAAGACATCTTCAAGTGTTGGCATGAGGTAGTAGAGGCGTCAATATACGAAAAAAACTCACCTAACCCCCAAAAATTGATACAAAAGGTTTTTCAATGGATTCTGGTACCATTGGGCATGCTAAATAATATACTAAAAATCTAGTAACATCTGACTTCCGGAAAGGGGTCATTTTCAAGATGGCGTCCAAGATGGCCGCCAGGAGCTTAAAATGGCCATATCTCAATTATTATTCAACCTAGAAAGGTGGTTTTTGTGTCTAACCCTAGGTTTTAGGGCCCAGGGAATCCAATTGAATCAATAAAATTACCATCAGTTAATTATAATTATTTATTGACAAGTCCAAGATGGCATCCCAAGGTGACATCCTGATCCACTAAAATGGCTCTGTCGAATAGTAGTCAACCTAGAGAGATTTTTTCAGTGTGTATACCTAGGTTTAAGGCACCAGGAAATCATCAAAATTACTTAAATAAGCACAAAGTAATCAGGTAATCCAGTAAGCCAGGTTTACCAGCCCATTAGGCATTTGTTGTCTTATACAGTTAGTCGCTATTCATCGTCATACTCCGACTCCTCTGGAAGAAACTTGTTATGTGGATTGTCACATTCTTCAAGTTGGCACGGTCCACAGGCAGTAGTATATGGTAGTCCATATCGTCTAGTTAAGCAGCGGAGTGTCTTGCAGGCAGTGGAGCAGTTACAATGAATGACCTTCAAGAGACTGTCTGGAGCAGCGTTCATTCTTGACATAAGTGGGACAAACTGATTATCCTGCAGGCTCCACCCCCATTTCATGGCATCCATACCCTCTTCTTTTCCCATCCACACCATGATCTGGTAGTACGCTCTACGACAGTGAAGTTTGGTAGCAGATTCAGTTGGAGGCAGACGTTCGGGTGTTACAAAAGACGAAGCAGAGACAACCTTCTTGCTGAAGGTGTTATATCGCATTGTTGCAAGGGAATCTTTGCACTTGCCACCAAAGAGAATAGCCATTACTCGGCATCCAAGGTCATCGATCACCTCTGTGGTCTGGTTTGGGATGGTGAATGTGTTGGCACAAGACCGAAGGACAGGGTCTCCTTTTACAAGCTTCTGGAAAGCAGTCTTTTTGCCAACACCAAAAATCCGAGAAGTCGTGTCACAACCAGTCATGGCATGGAAGGGTGCCTTAAACCTAGGTATACACACTGAAAATATCTCTCTAGGTTGACTACTATTCGACAGAGCCATTTTAGTGGATCAGGATGTCACCTTGGGATGCCATCTTGGACTTCTCAATAAATAATTAACTGATGGTAATTTTATTGATTCAATTGGATTCCTTGGGCCCTAAAACCTAGGGTTAGACACCAAAACCACCTTTCTAGGTTGAATAATAATTGAGATATGGCCATTCTAAGCTCCTGGCGGCCATCTTGGACGCCATCTTGAAAATGACCCCTTTCCGGAAGTCAGATGTTACTAGATGTTTTGTATGTTATTTAGCATGCCCAATGGTACCAGAATCCATTGAAAAACCTTTTGTATCAATTTTTTGGGGGTTCAACCATATATTGACCCCTCTATAGTGAGATCTTCGCAGTGCTTGGTTCAAAAACTTTGGATCTATGCAAATTCTCAGCTTCTCAGGCTTTTTTACTATGACCATGTTACTTATCCAGTCTGTCGGATCGGTCACAGTGGTAATGTGCCCATCTGCCTCATGTATGTCCATCTGTGCTTTCACGGCGGACTTCATGGCCACGGGTACATTGCGTGGGGAGCACTGGACTGGACGGATTTTGGCGTCCAGTTCAAAATGTATTTCTCCTGGAACTGACTCCATTGGCCCATTGAAAACATCGTTGTACATGCTTATGAACTGTTGTTTGGTCTAAGGCCCAGTCAGGTGGTGCTCCATTTTGTGCAGTTCAGCAGGGACAGTGAAGTGCATCAGTCCCAAGCGCTCACATGTGGAGCCTGACAACAGGGGTTTCTGACTGACCTCCACAATTTCAAACTCAAGCTTGTGTGTTCGTCCACGTATTACACACTTTCTTTTGAAAAGTCCCAGTGACTTCAACAACTCGCCAGAATACAACTTCAGTCTCGTGTTACTTGGTAAGAGTCGCGCTTTCGGTGCGAGATTCATCTTGTCTTTACGGCTCATTACGTTGCACGTTGCCCCAGAGTCAAGCTGGCATTGCTGTAACTTGTTATGCAGTTGTAGTGTGATGAACCATTTTTCCCCTCTCGACCTCACAACACCGATGCACTCGCTTGTGTAAATGAAATTGCCACCGTTATCATCTTCCTCTTCAGATTCAGTATTTTCCACCTTGTGCAGCTGCCCTGCTGCGGGCCTTCTCGTGCTCTTAAAGCATACTTTGGCAAAGTGATTAGCCGTGCCACATAACCTGCATGCCTTACCATAGGCTGGACAGTGTTCTCGTCCTCGTCTGTGTGCATTGCCACAGTATTTACACGTGGCACGGTCGCCTGTCGACATGCTGGGAGGGTGGTCGTTTTGCCTTGTCGCTTTTGGAGAGCCGGTCCTGCTGCACTGTTGCCTCGCTGTGACATTGACACTGTCGATCAGCGGCTTTTCCTGCTCCATTGTTTTCATTTGCTTGTCCGTGAGCTCCGCTGCCCGGCATGTCTCGATGGCTGTGTTTAGGGTTAAATCCCGTTCCCTCAGGAGTCGACGGCGTGTACTCTCATTAGCGATGCCGAGAACGATTTTGTCTCGAATCAGCTCGTCCTTCAATAAGCCATATTCACAAGATGCCGCTTTCTCTCTTAGGCGCGTAACAAAATTGTCAATCGATTCTCCCTCTTCTTGCTTACAGCTGCCGCACACGTATCGTTCAAAAATCACGTTTCTTGCCGGCTTGAAGTACGTCTCCAACGCAATTAGTATGGCCGACAAGTCTTTCTCCTGCTCGGCTGTGAGATTCAAGTTGTTCTTATAAACATGACGACATTCGCTGCCCATCACCCTTCTCAGAGTTGCCGCTTGCACTTCCCTTGGCTTCTCATTCAGACCGGTTGCGAGTAGATAATCCTCAAATTCAGCTCTAAAATTGTCCCAATTACTGCTCCAGTCTCCACTCATTTTCATCGTGTCCGGGGGTGGAATGATGGCAGCCATGTTGATCAAGGCCTATGCCCGTGGCGTTTCAGCACAGCACGTTGCGGCGGGAGATCACAGTTATTCACTCACTTTTGTACACGCGGTGGTGCTTGAAGGAGTCTGTTATGGGGTAACTTGCATCAAGCCACTTCTGTCACCATGTTTCAGACGCTCGTATAAAAGGACACGGAGCCATTAGTAGTTCGAGCAATCCATGTTCCGCGTCCGGCACTCAAGGCCTTCAGGTCACCCCGGAAGTACATGTGTACAGTATTGTCATGCCACAGTCATACACTAGGCGGTTATTATCAACACAAGCTAACACCTGTAACAATGGTCGTGCTTGGAAGCACAGCGTGACGTACGGCGCATGGAACGTGCCATGTGGGGGTGATGCTTGGTGTGCGGCCGGAGGAGGCATGACCACCGCGGCTGTGGCCGGTGCCCGCATGACGCACTTTGCCTTTAGCGGGGCCCATGCGACAGCACCGTTGGAGGTTCGCGGCATGAGTGTCGTGCAGGCAGCACACATCTGGAGACAAGGAGGACGGCACAGTGTCGGGGGTTCCCCGGCACGCGTCTGCAGAACCAAAAGGCCGAGAGCCTGGGTCGGTGGGGGAACCAGGTGACCCAGAGGTACGTAAATTGTAGTTGGCATTTGTGTGGAGACGATGTATGTCGATGACAGGGCGAAGACTGTGTTAGAGATTAGAGGGGTTAGTGACGATGTAAATTGATTATTTGTTGAATTGGCAGACGATAGTTTAGCGCCATCCTTCTTCCTCGATGTCCCGACAATTGAAGCATTAATGGATGAACGTTTGTTGTGAGTGAGATGAGGTGTGAATGAAGTGCGTGGCGACATTTTTTTTTGTGTAGAAGAAAAGATTGAATGAATGATACTGTAGCGACCCATGGGTCCCCCAAGCAAGACCAGCATCAGAATCTCCTTGCTCCAGCCGGTGACGTCACCGGCGGGGAACCACGGCGCCAGAGTGGCTGGTCACGTGACCACCAAAGCGTGCCGTGCGTGCGGGTATAATCAGCTACACCTGTTGATCACGTGACCACCGAAGCACGCCTCGCTTGAGAGGCGTGGCTTTCGGTTTCGGTTTCGGTTTCTGGTTATGCTTTATAATGCAGCCCGATAAACGGGCTTTTCAGTGTTCCCGAGTTGATTTTACGAATAAATATCTTCTCGGACGAGTTTGTGCCTTGCCATCCTTTTGTCCGTATTCTGCTGGAGCCCAGACTCCTTCACTGGTGACCCCAAATTTGCAACACGCGATGGACACCGCAGTGTCCCTCAAGCTGCCCACCTTCTGGGATGCACATGCCGCCGTCTGGTTCGCGCAGGCGGACTCCCAGTTCGCCCTGCGTGGCATCACGGAGGACGCCACCCACTACCATTACGTGGTCATCGCGCTCGGCTCCGCGACCGCCGCCCGCTGCCTGAGCTTCCTCCAGAACCCGCCCGCTGACGGCAAGTACGACGCCATCAAGGCACTTCTGCTGGGTACGTTCACCCTTTCCCCGGCTGAGCGCGCACGACGCCTGCTCGACCTACCTGAGCTCGGCGATACGCACCCGTCCGAGCCCATGGACTACATGCTCGCGTTGCTCGGCGAGCACCCCTCGGATTTCCTGTTTCAGGAGCTCTTTCTTCGCCAGCTCCCGGCCCCGGTACGGGTCGCCCTGGCAGGTACGACCATCGTAAACCCCCGCGACCTCGCCAAGGAGGCCGACAAGATCACTTCGGCAAGCCAGCTCGCCGAAGCGGCGAGCCAGCTCGTCGGGGTGGCGGCTGGGAGCCTTCCCGCCCGCCCGCCCGACGCCCGCGACGCAGTCTCCTTCCCGGAGACCGCCGGGCCGGCACGACTGGCAGCGGCGATGCCGCGTCACCCTGTCCCGACGCGTCGACCGGAGCCCCCGCCGGACCCGGCCTGGTGCTATTTCCACGCCAGGTTCGGGTGGCAGGCCCGATCATGCCGACCCCCGTGCACGTTCGGCAAGTCGGGAAACGGGCGAGCCGGCGTTCCCTCCCAGCAATGAACGCCGGCCGTTCCGGAGACCTGCTGTTCATCGTGGACCGAGCGTCGGGGCGGCGCTTCCTCTGCGACACCGGCGCCCAGCTGAGCGTCATTCCCGCTTCGGCGGAGGACAGGCGGGCCGCCGTCTGCGGCCCCCCATTGGTCGCGGCCAACGGCTCCGCCATCCGCACTTTCGGCCCACGCACCGACGCCCTCCGCTTCGGCAGCCAGCTCTTTCACTGGGAGTTCGTGACGGCGGACATCCCCATGGCTTTGCTCGGGGCCGATTTCTTGTGCGCCCACGGGCTGCTGGTAGACGTGAAACGCCGGCGTCTCGTCAACGCCGAGACTTTCAGCTCCCTGGCGTGCGCCTTGAGCCGGGCCGCACCCACCGAGTTTTCCTGCGCCCTCCCATTGGCGGACGACTTCGCACGTCTCCTCGCGGAGTTCCCGGCCCTCACGCGGCCGACGTTTTCGGCCATTGCGGTGAGGCACGGCATCGAGCATCACATCCCCACTACGGGCCCGCCGGTGTACGCCCGGGCTCGCCGTCTCGACCCCGCCAAACCCGCCGTCGCCAAGGCCGAGTTCACGGCGCTGGAGCGCCTCGGCATCGTACGGCGCTCCGGCAGCACCTGGGCCTCGCCGTTGCACATCGTCCCGAAGCCGGGGGGCGGATGGCAGCCATGCGGCGACTACCGCCGCCTCAACGACGCCACTACCCCCGACAGGTACCCCGTCCCACACATCCAAGATTTTTCCGCCCGGTTGGCGGGGCGGACCATTTTTTAAAAAGTGGACCTGATTCGGGGGTACCACCAGGTGCCCGTCCGCCCGGCCGACATCCCGAAGACGGCCATGATCACACCTTTCGGCCTCTTCGAGTTCCTCCGGATGCCCTTCGGCCTCAAAAACGCGGCGCAGGCGTTCCAGCGCCTGATGGACGGCGTGCTGCGCGACCTGCCGTTCCTCTTCACCTACCTGGACGACATCCTCGTCGCCAGCACGTCCAGAGCCGAGCACCTCCTCCACCTCCGGACGCTCTTCGGCCGCCTCAGCGAGCACGGCTTGATTGTCAACCCAGCCAAATGTCACTTTGGTGCGGCGACGATCGACTTTTTGGGCCACCGCATCACCCGGAACGGCGCTGTGCGCTGCCGGCCAAAGTCGAGGCCATCGCCGCTTTCCCGCGCCCCGCTCCGTCAAGGCGCTGCAGGATTTCCTCGGGATGGTGAACTTCTACCACCGCTTCGTGCCCCGAGTGGCGCAACTCATGCGGCCCTTGTACGCCGCCCTCCGTGGCCAGCCGGCGAAGCATGACGTCGTCTGGTCCACGGAAATGGACGCGGCTTTTGCCGGCGCGAAACGGGCCCTCGCCAACGCCACGCTGCTGGCCCACCCGGTACCTCATGCCCCCATCGCCCTCACCACGGACGCCTCCGACTACGCCGTGGGCGCGGTCCATGAACAATGGGTGAACGGGGCCTGGCAGCCGCTCGCGTTCTTCAGCCGGCAACTCCTGCCCAAAGAGCTGAAGTACAGCACGTTCGACCGCGAGCTCCTCGGGCTGTACCTGGCCGTCCGCCATTTTCGCCACCTCCTGGAGGGCCGCCCATTCACGGCCTTTGTCGACCACAAGCCATTGATTTTCGCAATGGCCAAGGTCATGGAGCCGTGGTCGGCCCGCCAGCAGCGCCACCTCTCCGCCGTGTCGGAATACACCACGGACATCCGGCACATCGCCGGGAAAGACAACACCGTGGCCGACTGCCTTTCTCGGGCCGGCGCCAACGCCGTCCACCTCGGCATGGATTTCGCCCTGATGGCGACGGACCAGGCCACCGACGGCACGGTGCAGGCGCTCAGGGTGGCAGACACGGGCCTCCGCTTGGCTGACGTCCCCTTCACGGGCACGGTCCTGCTTTGCGACGTCTCCCAAGGCCGACCGCGCCCCGTCGTGCCGGTCTCCTGGCGGCGCCGCATTTTCCCTTCCCTCCACGACCTCTTGCACCCAGGCCGGAAGGCGTCCCAGAAGCTGGTGTCGGCACGCTTCGTCTGGCACGGGTTGCGACGGGACGTCCGCGACTGGGCCAACGCCTGCACAGCCTGCCAGCGGGCCAAGGTCCACCGTCACACCCTGGCTCCGTTGGCTCCTTTCACTGTGCCCGAGCGGCGTTTCGACCACGTCCACGTGGACCTGGTGGGTCCCCTGCCCCCATCGCGGGGGTTCACCCACCTGCTCACCATGGTGGACAGGACCACCAGGTGGCCGGAGGCCGTGCCCCTCACCTCCACCACCACCGCCAACGTGGCGCAGGCGTTCATCGCCACCTGGGTCGTGCGCTTCGGCGCACCGGCGGACATCTCGTCCGACTGCGGCCCACAGTTCACGTCCGAACTTTGGGGCGCGGTCGCCCGCTCGTTGGGAGTCACTCTGCACCGCACCACGGCCTACCACCCCCAAGCCAACGGGTTGTGTGAGCGGTTTCACTGCTCCATGAAGGCCGCACTCATGGCCGGCCTCCAGGACGACGGATGGGCCGACCGGCTCCCGTGGGTCCTTTTGGGCCTCCGCACGGCCCCCAAGGAGGAGCTCCAGGCGTCCACCGCCAAGCTGGAGTACGGCCAGACTCTCCACGTCCCGGGCGAGTTCGTGCCCGACGCCACCAGCCCCTGGTCCGCCGCGCGCCAGCGCACGGACTTCCAGGAGGCCGCCCAACGTTTCGCCCCGGTGCCAACGTCCCGCCACGGCGACCCCCACTCCTACGTCCCCCCAGCACTCCGCACGGCGGAGTATGTCTTTGTGCGCCACGACGCGCACCGGGGGCCACTCCGGCCACCTTACGACGGACCCTTCCGGGTCCTACGCCGGGACAACAAGTCCTTAATCGTCAGCATCGGCAGCCGGGCGGACCGGATCTCGCTGGACCGCCTCAAACCGGCCCACATGGACGTCGGCCAGCCGCCACGGCTGGCTCTACCACCGCGGCGCGACCGCCCCCCGTCCACTACACCCCCCATCCGACCATCCACCACCACACCGGACCCCCCCCCCCCCCCCCCCCCCCCCCGCGACCGGCCAGGGGTCGTTTCGGTCGGGTCATCCGGACCCCCCTCAGGTTGACCTCCCTGGACCAAGTCCATTCTGGGGGGGCATGTGTAGCGACCCATGGGTCCCCCAAGCAAGACCAGCATCAGAATCTCCTTGCTCCAGCCGGTGACGTCACCAGCGGGGAACCATGGCGCCAGAGTGGCTGGTCACGTGACCACCAAAGCGTGCAGCGCGTGCGGGTATAATCAGCTACACCTGTTGATCACGTGACCACCGAAGCACGCCTCGCTTGAGAGGCGTGGCTTTCGGTTTCGGTTTCGGTTTCTGGTTGTGCTTTATAATGCAGCCCGATAAACGGGCTTTTCAGTGTTCCCGAGTTGATTTTACGAATAAATATCTTCTCGGACGAGTTTGTGCCTTGCCATCCTTTTGTCCGTATTCTGCTGGAGCCCAGACTCCTTCAATACCAAGTGTGTACTTGTGGAGCAGAGTACACGCCCGATGGAGAGAACCCTCGCCTGCATTGGTGTTAGAATAGAGGGGGTTCAGATTTTGGGAAAACGCTGTCGTTCTGCGGTTGGTGCTGTGTGTAGAATGTTTTTTTTTGCAAAGGTGCAATTGTGTTGTTGAGAAGCTGGGAGTGTGGCACGTCAATGTGTCCTCTTGTAGGGGACTTCCCCAGGCGCTGAGAGCTCGCCGGCCAGGTAAGACCGTAGGAGTACAGGGCCCATATTCATAAACGCTTTTTTTTATTTTTTTTGGTTTTTTTTTTTTGTATACTGAATCGAGGCTCGTGAAAGAGCTAACATTTACTTCACAAACAAATCAACCAGACAAACAAAATATATAAAAAGAGGGAGCGGAAGACAAGATGGGGAGAGAAGGGGAAGCACACAAACACAACATTTGAGAGCAGGGAGATGTGTGGAAGGGAGAGGGCTTGGGGGGAGGAGGCGTGGGAAGGGGGGGAGGGAGGAGGCGTGGGAAGGGGGGGGGGGAGGGAGAAGTATAAAACACAAGGACACCAAGGACTTCCAGGACAGAAGTTGGTATTTCAAAAAAGTGGAATTGGGGTGAAATTAGCGGGGGTAGAAAAGATCAAGGTTTTGGATGGCGGAAGATAAGAGATGGTGGTGAACAGCTGTTTGAAAGACCTGGAGGGTGGAGTGGGATTGAAGAGAAAGAGGGAGTTTATTCCAGAGGCGGGAGAAAAGAGGAATGAAGGAGTGAAGGTGAGCAGAGAGTCTTGATTTTGGCAGTTTGACCATAAGAGGGTTGCAGCAGGCAGATCTTGTGCGACCTGTAGGAATATTTGCGGGACAGAGCCCAGAGAGAGCTGGGGGGGGGGGCAAGGCCAGAGAGGAGTCGGTAGAAGACGGAAAGACCACCAACCTGCCTGCGGTGAGTGAGTGAGAGGCCCTTGGAGTTAGCTTCATCGCGGGAGATTCCAATGATTCTGAATGCTTTGGTTTCAACAGCTAGGTGTGAGGGGAGAACAGAACAGAGGGGAGAACAGAACAGAACAGTATGTGAGGTGTGAGGCAGGAGCACCAGCCCAGAGGGGAGAACAGTATTCCATTGAGCTGCGGATGAAAGCCTTGTATTTGGTGAGGAGCTCAGGTGTGCCAAGGAAGGACTTCGCACGACGGAGGATGCCCAGTCGGCGACTGGCTTTGGAGGCCAGCTTGGAAATGTGGTTTTCCCAAGAAAGATCATGGCAGATAGTGAGACCCAAAAGCTTGAGCAACAGAACTTCTTGGAGAGGATTGTTGAGAAAGTAGATGGGAGGGTTGTCCAGTCGGTCCTTTCGGAGAGACATTGTAAGAGTGTGAGATTTGTCAGGATTGAAAGACATGTTCCACTTGTTTGACCAGTCTGTGATTTTGTCCAGGTCTGCAGAGAGTGAGGAGGCTGCAGACTGCCGATCTGAGGGATGAGGAATGGAGCGACAGAGAGTAGAGTCGTCAGCAAAGAGATAGAGAGGATTTTCAAGAGAGTCAGAGAGATCATTGATGAAGACCAGAAAAAGCACAGGGCCCAGAACACTACCTTGGGGAACTCCAGCCTGAACAGGAAGAGGAGATGAGAGAAACCCATTCAGGGCCACACGTTGACTACGACCAGAGAGGAAGTCCGCCAGCCATGCGTGGAGATTTCCATGGATACCAAAGGAGGAGAGTTTGGTGAGCAGAGCAGGGTGCCAGACCGTATCGAAGGCACGTGAAATGTCAAGGGAGACAGCTCTAATTTCCTGTTTGGCATTGAGGACCTCCATCAATTGTTGAGAAAGCAGAAGCAGCATGTCCAGAGTAGAGTGACCAGGTCTGAAACCAAATTGATGATCAGAGATCAAGCCATTGGAGAAGAGGAAAGATTTAATATCTGAAGGAATGATGGATTCCATGACTTTGCTGATAATTGAGAGAAGGCTGATTGGTCTGTAGTTGCTGGGATCTGTTTTTGCACCTTTTTTGTGCAAACCGGTGATGTTGGCTGATTTCCAAGCAGATGGCAGATGACCTTGAGCAAAAGAGAGGGTGAAGAGAACAGAAAGAGGGAGTGAAAGAGCAGAAGAACATGATTTTAGGACCCGTGGGCTGATGCCGTCAGGACCAGTTGCAGAATCAGAGTCGAGGGTTGACAGAAACTTTTCCACCTCGTCAGGAGGAAAGGACACAGAGTCCCAGAGGACACACACAGAAAGGACACACACAGAGTCATTAACACAATCATCAAAGATAACGAGGTTCTTTTTTGATTTATCTAAATCTTGAGGTGAAGGTATATCATCCGTATTATCACTGAGAATACAAGTTATGGGTTTTGATTTTGATTTCTGTGTATCACAAAATAGTTGTATTATATCCTCAATGTTGTAATCATTTAGTTTGTTTTGAAGTTTAAATAAACCGATAATGTCTTCCTTTTTAAGACCCCTTGTGAGAGTAGTTGATACTCGGGTTGAAAACTTGACTTCGTAAAAATTATTAAATTATCATAATCTAAAAAGTTGGGGGTAAGGAGCATCTTTAAGAGCAAACAGGTTTTTCCACATCCGCTTGAACCAACTATGAGACATCTCAATGAATTTGGAATGTTTTTATGGTTATTAAATTTTATCTTATTTTCCCAAACGGGTAAAAAATCATTCATTTATATATTTGGAAAAAAGGGTCATCTAACTTTTTTTGAGCTATTTGAGAAACTCTATATTTTATCCTGAGTTCGGGTTTAATTTCAAAATAATTCATTATTTTATTTATATAGTATCTTGTATTAACATTTCCATGAAAATTACTTTGAATAATAAATATCATTAAACCCTTATACATTTCCTCAATACAAATAGTCTCTTCCCTTGAAAGAAATGGTGTATTATCATCACAATACTTAACATTCATCTCTCTTATTAATCTTGAAAAGTAATTCATTTTTGGTTCTAATTTAAAAGAGTTATATATATTTTTATATTTTTTATTATCATTAATTAAAATTAAATCACAGAAAATACATTGTTTATATGAACCCTCATTATTAAGCCCTATTCTATCACAAGCCGGACAATTCTCTAATTTATCATATGGAGAGTCTGGAAATTCTAAATATCCTTCAGAACTTATCATATTTATAGAGTAAATTTTTACTTAAACTAAACGCAAGTTTATTCATTAATAAATACAATGTTTCAAAGCACAAAAGACAAATTTCAATCAATCTCTACTTCGGTGGAATATATAGAAAAATATGTCAAAGATGTTAAATTGAACAAAGATAAATATGGAAATTTTTGGGTAAAACCAGTTATGGAAAATAACATGAGCCCCTCTATTTCATTTAAAGGAAGAGCTCTAACTATACCTGGAAAGACATCCATTAAAGTAAATCTAACAAAAGTTTCTCCTCTACTGGCAATTTATTCAAAGCTTGAAAAAGTGATCGATCGCGATACTTTGAAAAAGAATGATAAGACCATCAACAATACTCGTGGAGAAATTTGTATTTACTTTAATAATCCAAAGGGTGTAGATCTAAGTAAAATGAATGATGTTAATATTACTGGTGAAATGTCATTTCGTTCTATGATAGTTAGAGATTATTTAAAGTTAACTTTTGATATTAAAAATGTAGAGATTGAATCTGTTAATGAAAGAAAGTATATAGATATTGATGGGAATATTTTTCCTGCTAATTAAATATGAGTCATTACAGCAGTGAAGATTTTACTATTTTATTGAACTCGGACGACAGTAATGATAGTATTTCATTGAACTCGGACGATGGTGATGATAGTATTTCATTGAACTCAGATGATAGTTATGATGCTAATAGTTTGTGCTCAAATGATAGTTATGAGAGTAGCTTTATTGATGACTCTGAGTATGATTCTGAGTATTCATGTGATAGTTATGACTCAGATGATTCTGAGTGAAAAAGTGTTTTAGTTTAAGTATAGTTTCATATATAAAAAGCCTGTAAAAAGGCACTTTCTTCTATAAGTGTTTTACTTTAAGCACAGTTTCATCTTTTTTTAAAACCTCTAAAAAGGCGTTTTACTTTAAGTATAATTTTGCTATATAAATATGATCAAAGCAATGTATTGCGACGTTTGTGAACAAGAATATAAACAATACAAAAGACACCTTAAAACTAACAAACACACATTTAATCTACTTCACCTACTATCTCCTATTCAGAAGGAAACAAAACACTGTTCTGCCTGTAATAAAAATATCCTCAAGAAAGGCTTCGAAATACATCTTAAAACAAATCAACATTTATCAAATTTTATCACAACTAAAAACTCTGATGGTGCATTCAAAGGACATATTAAAATAAGAGTCTTTAACTTCAAACCTCCTGAACCAGAGTCTATAGTTGATGCTGTAGAAATAGTTAAACCTGCTGTTCAAACGTTGATTGAAAAAACACTAAAAGAAATGAAACCACTTAAATTTTATATGGGAGTAAAATTAGAAATGACAAAGGACGAAGGAGTTATAGATACACCATACATGAGAACTGAGCCACACTTTATATCTTCATATCAAGATTTTAAAACATCAGGAGTCTATGATGAACTTATTAAACAAGAGCAAGATGTGGATAATTCAATCGTAGGAAGTGGATTCAATATAGGAAAAATTATTTACATAGACATTCATATTCTTAAATCAGATCCTCTAAAAGCTTCTTCTTACATTGATTTACCCAGTGTTATCAAAAATAGAAAAGCAGTTATCAATATCAAAAATAAAGACAATAAATGTTTTCTCTGGTCTATTCTAGCACACTTACATCCTCCACATTTTCATGATGAAAGAGTATCTCATTATAAAAAATATGAGAATACATTAAATACGAAAGATCTAAAGTTTCCGATGACTTTAAATGATATTCCTAAATTTGAAAAGTTGAATAATTTATCAGTTAATGTTTATGGTCTAACAGAAACAAACAACATTCAGGTTTTAAAGCTTTCTGACAATTGTAAACAAACTCATATTAATCTTCTATATTTTAATTCAGACGAAAATTCAAATTATACATACATCAAAGATATTACAAAATTAATAAAACCACAAGTATGTAAAATAACAAATAAAATATATATTTGTATGCGTTGTCTTAACTTCTTCCATACACAAGAAAGATTAGATAAACATTCAAATTATTGTGGTGAACATAAATCAACGGTAATCAACATGCCTAAAGAAGGCTCAAAGATCACATTCAAAGATGAAAATAAAAAGATCAAACATCCATTTGTTATATATGTGTCAAGTAGTAGATTTGTTATTGCCTAAAGTTCAGTTATAGACGTTGGGTGCTAATGTGTTATGATTTATATGATGTCTAAAAATGCTATTTCATAAAGTAAATAAAGGGTTTTTGCTTCGTTTTAGTTTTGGATGAGGAAAGGCTTAAAATGAGGTCATGCTGAACAAATTGTATACGTGTGCTTTTTTCGAGGCTGGTCGTAAAACCACGCCCACATGCGCTTGTTTTTGCGTAATGCTAGTAGAATGACATGAACCTATCGTTAACTATATATATTTTGTTTTAATCTCAGCAACGCATGACTCTGTATAAACATGCTTTGGATTACTCATGTACACAAACCCATAAAATATATGGGTTTGTTTGGCTAAGCATACACTCTTCTCTTTGTGAGTTACAGTTCTGTTTTCTCGGAGCCCAGAGAAACAATTGGTCCAAATGATAAGGAAAGGCTGACTCCCCCGAATGATAACGGTGGGAGGGACTCTCGCCAGTCGCTTCGTTCTCTCGGAGATTTTCTGATAAATCGTATTCGTATATAAGTGAATGAGAATCAATGCGTTGGCAGGAAGGCTTGACGTGGCATGAGACTGGCTCTTGCTATAGATGTCTTGGCCTCCTCCGGATCTGTATAAGTTGGTTATTAATAAAGCTGCGCCATTCCAGGCTATTGTGGACTTCTTTTGCAAACGAAGAGCTGATTCTTCACAGATGGTACCAGGAGTGGGGTGTCAACAGACGCGGAGGACGGGAAACGGAGCCCGAGGGACAGGAGGAAGGCTGACCTGAGGCCGGCGCCGGCACGCTGATTTGATTAAAGGTGGGAGTTGTTTTATATCAGAGGGCTATTATTCCAAATTCGTACCTTCCTCCTTCGAGCGGGTTCAGTCTCCTTGTCTTCCGCGCTGTCTGCACTCGAACAGAAATTGTAAGTAGAGGCTCATTTAGGCCTCAGAATGACGTAGCTTTGTTAAAGCCAGGATAAACAAGTAAGGATAAACCAGTAAGGACTTAACAGTAAGCTTAAAGTTACAGTTAGCACCAGGAGGGGAAAATGAGGTCGGACAGCCATATAGGTTGAAACCGGGTGGCCAAGATTTTTCCAGGAAGGAACAGCCCAGAGACAAGATGGGGTATGCCATTGCATGCCAGGGAACGAAGGGCTGTGGCTAAACTTAGATAGAAAGCCATAGGAACATAGACGGCCAAAGGGACATGGCCAGGAAGGGTGAAATGCGTAGGTACCAGGTAGGTTTGACAAGAAGGTAGTGACAACTACGAGGTCAAGCCAGGAAGCTCTAGACTAAGTTCTAGACAAGAGGTCCAGATAAAGCAGGCCAGGATCTGGTGGACAAGAGAAAATAAATAAGCTCACAGGAAATGGGCCAGGTGGCCACAGGGTGAGAAGGACAGGTTAGGTTTTGAAATATTGAAAATTGAAGCAGGAGCTGCATTGTAGGAATTTGAAGCTTCAGAGCCAAAGGAAGCAAGTTCAGGAAGCAAAGTTCAGGACAAAACAATTAAGGAGGTAGTTAAACAAGTAAAACAGCGAGTGATGCCGCTGGACCAGATACCAGACCAAGACCCCCCACCCCCCCCAAGACCTGAGCTCAGTCCCAGGGCTCTAGGCAACACCCCAACACCCCGCCCTGCCTTCCCTTTTTTTTTTCACCTCAACCCACCCCCCGTCCAACCAGTCCCAAAAAAAATCCTTTTCCTTGAATGAGAGACGTAATATGAATGAGGATATGAATGAGGAATGAATGTATATTGGGATATTAATTGACGTGTGTGTCTGGCCAATGTGTTTGTCTGTATGACATATGCAAAGCAGAGGGTTTCGGTGTGAAGCTTTGTAAGTGGTCTGCTCGACGTGCGGGAAATTCAGGCCGGGAATGTCCATTTTAACGTCTATCCGAGAGAACAGGCGAGGTCCTGAACTGAGTCCGGATTTTCATCTGTTTGGGAGTTGTTTGGGAAGCGAATTGATATAAATCGGGTCAGGAAAGCACCCGGAGTGCCCTTGTCGACCTACTGTTGATATGAAGCGGTTTCTTGGAGATGGTTGCAGAATTCGAATCAATATGTGTGTTTTACTTGAATTGAAGAGTTCATTCAATGGCAGATATTGTGTATTGTATGTGTGGGATGTATCGCTGAGGCAGCTCACCTTTGGAATTGGTGTCATATAGTGCATTTTGGGTCAGGGAGGTGGAGCGTCGGAGATCCTGTTTTTTTGCGATGTTTTACGAGCTAGGGATGAGTTCTGACAGCTCAATGTTCTGACAGCTCACTACATGTCAGGTCGTAGATTTGTTATGACAGCACTTTGTTATGACAGCCGACTGCATGTCCCAACGCGAGGTAAACCCCGCTGCGAACGCGAATAGAGCGGCGTGCAGGGAGTGTTGGGATTCGTGTGGAGGCACGAGGGTGCGCGCCAAGACGGGGGGCGGCGTGGCGTCGTCGCGTTGAGATGGTTGTGCCAGGTCGATCGGCGATCTCTGAATTTAAATCGGATTTTTGTCATGTGTGTTGTGAAATTAAACGTCTATCCGAGAATCCTGGCAATGTTCGTTTAATTATCTGCTCAGAGTGCCGGCGATAACTCGCCCACTCTCAGAGGAGGATGTGTGCCCAAATGCATTGCGGGTCATTTCGACTTTGCTGGATGTCGGACGTTCATGTCAGACGAGCCATGTCGGAATAGTGGCCGGCTGCGACATATATGCCAGGCAATGTCACAGGACGAATACGTTACTTATAAGATGGATTTTTATTTAAGATGGATTTATAAGATGGATAGATGGATGGATTTATTTAAGATGGCTAAAATAAACGATTTCAAGACAGAGTAATTAATTTCCGGAGCCAAGTTCCAACAGGAAGTCTTGTTCATACAGTAAGGTACAGTGCGGAGTGGCGGCTGGAAGATGCATCGAGGCATTTGTGTTGATGAAGCGTTGTGCGAACGAGGAGGGATGTGCGAAAGGTGCACCAGGTAGAGAGGTGCTGCATTGTAGAGCACGTACGGAAGTTCCTGGACGGATTGTGACGGTTGTTGGATTCGTAGGAGCTAGCATTTTGCGATGTAGAGCCTCAATAAGGGTCATTTGTCTGTCTGGATGTGGTTCTTGCAGAGAATGACGCCAGACTTGTATTATTTGCGGAAAAATAAAGCGCTGGTTGACCAATTCGAAGTTTGACCTTTTAAAGTTTAGTTGACCTTTGTTCGAGATATGCAAGAGAAAGGTCAGAGGTAATTCACTAACCTTGGAAGAACGACAGGCGGAGTCAGTCTACAGGGTGTTGCTTTAACGACAGGATATATAGGACTTAAATCTGGAGAATATCGGGACATTATATTGTGGGTAAAACCAAAATCATGTACATAATTAGTGGACAGAGAATATCGAGTTTTTTGTTGTTGTGGAAGCGTCAGTCAGGTACAGTACGCTTGGAATTTAATTTAACCGGGTCGAGTACAGTGACGTGTTCGATCGAGCTGTGGGGATTTGAGATGGATTTGAGTCACGTTAAATGGAGGCAGGTCCGGGGGTTTTGGTCCAGCCTGCAAGGAGTCCAGGGGCTTGTTTTAGGGCTGGGTCGCCAAAAATGGGATGCTGTGCCCATCTGGATGTAAAATTATCCATCAAGGACGGGGAATAATGTGCAGTGTGATTGGGTAAGAGGTAAAGGCCATAAAACACCAACCCCATGAGGAACGAAATAAATGGAGAGATGTTGGGATCACATGATGGTTGGGATTGAAGAACAACCTACTGGGATTTCAAACCTGTGTTTGGGTCTGGGGCAACTGGGTGATGGGCAACAGTGTATGAGTGAGTAATTATGATCTGTTTAAGTGTAAGAGGCGGTGGAGAAGAAAGGGGTGATGAAAAGTTATTTGTTTTAGTGTGAAGTAGGTTGGTTGCTTATTTGTCACAGTAAGATGAGAGTTGTGTTTTTAAGCTTGGTCTTTGAATGAATTGTTGCTTGGAATGTGTTGATTGGAAAAGTGATTTCTGATCGCTGATCCGATCTGGTTTTGAATTGTTGATTTAATTTTGAATTGATTGGAGGTAATAAGGATTTGTGTTGATTTCCTGATTTGAGTTGATCTGGAAACAAAGACAGATGGGATTAATGTGTATATCAGGAACATTTTGGAAAAGAAATATGGATATATGACATTACTAAAATATAACCAAGCAATTGAGAGTTCTTGGGTTAATGGGATATAAATAAATGCATCTACAAGTTGATGGTTTATAAAAATTTAGTTCTGGATGATACTTAAACGATGAACAATGTTGGCAATATACAAAGAATGTGACTTGTTTTTTGGGGGGCAAAGTTATGAGTGGTTGTGGGCAAACGAAGATTAATTTAGATTTATCATAGTTAAGTTCGAGGAAGTTGATTTGAAGCCAGAATTTCATTTGGATGCCAGAAAGGAGAAAGGAGATGCTGAAAGCCAGAAAGGAGATGCTGTTGTCTACTCTGAATGACAGGTGGCGGTATCCAGGGCGCTGAGGAGTTTGTTCACGTTGTAAAGTTTGTTTATTTAGTTTGTTTATTGTAGAGAAGAGTGCTTTTGGGATTCCGGAGCCAGAGTGGATAATTTGAGGGTAGTAGGTGGAGTAGAGGACATCTTTGCAGTGCTGTAGGTGGTCCTTGTGGGGCTTGGGAGTGAACTGATTTGGGTTTAATAGGCACAAGCTGGTCTAAACAGGGTGAGGAGGATGGTGTGATTGATGATGTCAAAGGAGGCGTTGAGGTGAGGAGGATGAAAATGTTGAGGTTGCCGGCATCAGAGGAGAGAAAAGGTCGCTGGTGATTTTGAGGAGAGCAGTTTCAGTACTGTGGCTGGAGCAGAATCCGGATTGGGATGTTTCATACAGGTTATTGGCAGAGTGGTGATGTTTGAGTTGAGTGGCCACAGCACGTTCCAAAACTTTTGACAGAAAGGGTAGATTGGAGATGGGTCTGAAGCTATTTAGGGTGTCAGGGTTTAGTCCAGGGTTTTTCCAGAATGGGGGTGAAGTTTCACGAGTTTTGGGGAAATCGGTATGTGAAGCTGGATTAAGTTGGAACTGCTTGATGAGCCATGGAGATGGATTGGGTTTTGTTGTTGGTTGTCTGGGTGTTCGGTTGTTGCATTGCCAAAGGTTTCTGTGTGGTGGACACACTCGTTGGCTGTTGTCTTGTGTGACGTGGATGGAGATGTATGTGGCTGTGTGTGGCTGCCTGGAGGGGAAGGCGGCTACAGTGGTTGATATTGGTTGTGGGTTGTCCGGGGTGCTTCGATTTGCATAAAGGGTGAAGATTGGGATATTACATTATTTTGAGTAAGTATTGGCATGAGTAATTACAGAAGTAATTATGAGTTATTATGAGTAATTAGTGGTATGAGTATTAGTTATGAGTTCCAGGTGTTGAGCTAGTTATGCTAGTTATCCAGCTAGTTATGAGTAAGTGATTATTTTAGTAAAATTACATGTTTCGCTGTGTTGTTGATCTGGGGACAAGCTAGTTTGATGGGTACCCTGGGGTCTTCAGCGTGTCTATGTGTTTGTCTGGCTGTTACACTAGACTCTGGGATGTGTTTTCATGAGACGAATTTCAGAATTGATGACAATTCAGTGAGTATGGTGGACAACGTGAAGTGGCTGGTGTGAAGGAAGGGGTTGGGAAAGATGGACCCCCTTCACGAATACCCAGTAGGGTAGCTTAATTTCAGACATAACAGTGAGAATCTATTGTGAGCGAATCACAGTGGGTGAGGAAAACATTGTGTGTGACCAGACACCAGAACTGACCAGAATTGAAATTGGAAGTAGACCAGGTTATTTCTATTATTTGTTTATTCGTGAAAATAAATAAATAATAGGGGGAGGTTCATGGAGGTTAATGGTGGTTTGTTTGTATTAATCGAGGTTAATGGTGGTTTGTGTTTGTGTTAATGGAGGTTAAAGGTGGTTGGTTTGTGGTAATTCTAGTTGAAACTCTCGCTGAAGTAATTTTCGTTTATTTTTATTTTTTGATTCGATTTGAGAGTTGAGATGATTGATTTTTTATTAATTTTATAATTTTATTTTTATTGATGTTGGAAACAGGTAATGGGATGCTGAGAGAAGGATTGAATTTAATTTGAATTGGACTGGATTAAATGGGATTGAATTTAAAAATTGAATATTGGATAAAATTGGATCCACTTGGAAAAAAGTGGATTAGGAAATTGGAGACCTGTAGACCAGGCGCTCCCAGGAGACTTGTGGACCAGGTGTTCCACCAGAGGAAAAAGACCAGGTGTTCGTGGAGCACTTCACCTGCAAGAACGCCTTGGAACCAAGGTGGAAGGGACCAGTCCAGGTGTTGCTGACTACACCAACGGCAGTCTTTTGCGAGGGCAAGACTTCGTGGATCCACGCCACGCACTGTAAGTTGGCCATACAAGCACCAGACACCACACCCCCAGAACACAGTAAGGATGGGCCTAATCATAGGTACAATACTATTGATAGCGACAGCAGCTAGGGGAAACTCCGATTCCAATAGATGCGAAAACGAAACCCGACACCTCACCGTAACATGGGGACAAAGAGTATCACTACCATGTTTCGAACAGAAAGCCCTGCACACAAATTGGGTGAACATAAATTGGCTAGCACTGTCGGCAGGGCCTGGACGCGTTGGCATGGTACTACAAAAGCAACGAGAGTTCCGGGAAGACGGGCAAGCTAGCATTAAGACCTTGGCCCAACCAGGATACCAATGGGGAACCCCTGATTTTAAGCTACAAACACGCACACGCCTAGGGAAAGACATGACCATGCAGGTCCGGTGCAGCGTCTGGACCCCTGGCGCGGCCGGTGGCGAAAGGAACTACATACCATGCATCGAATACATACTCACGCCACAACCCCAGAATAAGGCCCCAAAGAAGGGTGAAAACACATATTGGAAAGTGGCCAGGGAAGTGGCAACAATTCAAAATAGGACACACTGCTGGTCGTGCATGCGCTTTCCCCAAGCAGGCACCACAGGAATACACATGATAGTGCTACCCTTGTCCCTCAATGACCTCTGCTCACAACCTATCGATTCCCCATGTTTAGTCACCACGCTGGAAAGAGAAGGGGTTGACAACGGCAAGAGTTGCAATCGACAATTTAATTATCGCCCGTCAATGATTGCCCATGTGGCCGAGAGGCCTGCCCCCGTCTGGGTCAAACCACAGAAAGGGAGGGTCTGCCTCCAGGGTTCCGGCCACTTGCGTATGGGAGAATCAGAATGCGCCTACACTCTCCCCGGGAAGCTGGGACAAGGGAGCTCGGGGATTACATTACGAATAGTACTGCAAGATAAACGCAACCACAACATAACGGCTATAACATTCTCTAGGGGGGTTAGTAGGATTAATGGGGTGGTAAAGGGACTCCAGTGCTTATCCACCCACCTGGTCCCACCCCATGGGACAATGTTTATATGCGGCGACAAGGCTTACCCCTATTTACCAAATAATTGGGGGGGCACATGTTATCTGGGTTCAGTCCTTCCTGACGTTGAGATACTGGATGAGCGAGACCCAAAGTCCTTGGACAGGCGTTATAAGAGGTCAGTCATGAACGAAGATGGAACCACTAAACTACACGGGAGTCTATGGGAAAAGGTGTTTGGTTTCTTCTTCCCAGGAGCGGGCACAGTCATGGATAGTTTCCGGATAGATAAATTGGCTTTGGCCCTAGAAAAGGTGGCAAACGACACCGCTACGGCTCATGACATACTATTGGATCGATCGGATCGCGCGCGAAAATTCTTATACATTTAGCTGGCTCACTGACTGGTTCCAGGGATGGACGGGCACCATAGTGAAGTGGTTATTGACCGCACTGGCTGTGATAATCGGGGTAGTAATTTGGGGGGCACTAATGAAATCTCTAGTCCTCCTCTGTATGAGAAAGTATTTTACAGGATGGAAATTGAAGAAGCCGCCGACAACGACTATGGTTCTGACCACAGAGGCCGTCGACCTGAACGGGTCCTTCAACAAGGCAGACGTGACCGGCGCTCCAGAAAATTGCATTGAATTTTGTAATGACTGTGATACTTGTGTGGATCCCATGTGGGAACTGGCTGCTGCCTGTAACGGTGTATGTGATGACTGTGATACTTGTGCTATAAACCCCTTGCGTGTACTGGCTAACGCCTCTTATGCATTACAAGCTGACAGCTGCACGCCCCCTTCTGACCCAACTATGGATCTGATTGCGACGCTGGGTCTGGCGGTTGAGGGACCCGACGCGGATGTCCTAGACCCGCAAGCCGACCAGGCGCCCATGGGAGACTTTGACATAAAGGAAGTCCCTCTCTTTTCTTCAAATGTTTCGGATCTCTTTGATCCACATGTTGCGGATCTCTTTGCTTCAAGTGATTCGGATTCGGATTTTTACGCTCTGTACCCTGACCAGGAAATTGAGACACAAGATACTGACGACATTTTGTATTCCCCAGAACAGCAACACGTGAGGGACCTCATGGGCATGACCGTTGATTAACTTCGAAGATCTGCAAGGACTGCGTCTGCAAAGGGTGGGGGGAGCCAGTTCCGCAGGGGAAGTGATGCACCCTCTGGCGGAGCAGAACCTCATCTGGACCAGACGTCTTCGTTGTGGATCCGAAACGTTAATGAACTTTCATGTTCTGAGCCCTCAGGCTCCGAGCACGCACCACACGACACGTTCGCCAAATGCACGGGCGAGGCGCTTTGGGCGCACGATATGCCCTTGGGAGATACCCGCATTACACAATTATTTTTTAATACCCGCATTACGCAATTATTTTTCAATAAAGCCCGATGTGGCACGTTGTCTCTTAAGATACTTTGTCTCGACGAGACAAGAGGAAGGAATGTCAAGTAGTAGATTTGTTATTGCCTAAAGTTCAGTTATAGACGTTGGGTGCTAATGTGTTATGATTTATATGATGTCTAAAAATGCTATTTCATAAAGTAAATAAAGGGTTTTTGCTTCGTTTTAGTTTTGGATGAGGAAAGGCTTAAAATGAGGTCATGCTGAACAAATTGTATACGTGTGCTTTTTTCGAGGCTGGTCGTAAAACCACGCCCACATGCGCTTGTTTTTGCGTAATGCTAGTAGAATGACATGAACCTATCGTTAACTATATATATTTTGTTTTAATCTCAGCAACGCATGACTCTGTATAAACATGCTTTGGATTACTCATGTACACAAACCCATAAAATATATGGGTTTGTTTGGCTAAGCATACACTCTTCTCTTTGTGAGTTACAGTTCTGTTTTCTCGGAGCCCAGAGAAACAATTGGTCCAAATGATAAGGAAAGGCTGACTCCCCCGAATGATAACGGTGGGAGGGACTCTCGCCAGTCGCTTCGTTCTCTCGGAGATTTTCTGATAAATCGTATTCGTATATAAGTGAATGAGAATCAATGCGTTGGCAGGAAGGCTTGACGTGGCATGAGACTGGCTCTTGCTATAGATGTCTTGGCCTCCTCCGGATCTGTATAAGTTGGTTATTAATAAAGCTGCGCCATTCCAGGCTATTGTGGACTTCTTTTGCAAACGAAGAGCTGATTCTTCACATATGCTGATTTTGAAAGTATTTTAGAAAAAATTGATACTGCTTCTCCAGATCCAAAAGAATCATACACAAATAAATATCAAAAACATACTCCTGGTGGTTTTTGTTATGATATCAAATCATCCGTTGGTAATGAATACAACAAGGTAGAGGTGTATAGAGGCTCAAATACCCCAGAGGAGTTTGTGAAACGACTAGAAAAAGACTGTGTCCGATTAACCAAGATAATGAGAGAAACCAATAAACCAATGTCCTTAACAAGTAAAGAAAAAAGAGAATTTAGACAGCCAAAGGTTGCCTGTCATATTTGTGAGAAGAAAATTGGTAAAGGTCTAAAGGTTAGAGACCATTGTCATCCCACTGGTAAATATAGAGGTCCGGCTCATCAAAGTTGTAATATTAATTATCAACTCCCCTCTTTCATTCCTGTTTTTCTTCATAACAACGCTCATTATGATACACATCTATTTATCAAGGAACTCTCAAAGACTTCTGGAAGTATCTCAGCAATTCCAAACACGGATCAGAAATACATTTCATTCACAAAAACAATTCACACATCTCCTATTACTCATATCAGATTTCTTGATACTGTTACTGATCGCGGTTTAAGATGTTAGTTACCGAGCGGTTTGGTATTGCCGCGACCGTTACAGGATCCCTGACTCACCCGATTCACCCAGAACTTTGGCCGTATCGCACCGTAGCTGCTCAATGAGGGGAAAAGACGAAAACGACGCAATGCAAGAGGAAAAGGAATCAAACGAGAAGACGTACAGACGAGTAATGGGGTTTATTATTTACACACACAAGCAAAAAGGAGCAATCAAGTTTTATTTACAACACATAAGACGCAGGTGACACAGTGCAAATTTTAGCTTACCTACAGACTTAATTAAATACCCAGGACAGAACAAACAAGACACTGACTCACGCGGGGAATGACAGGAATGGCAGGAGGTGGATGGCTGGAGGTGAACGCTTGGTGGAGCCAACGCGGAGCTTGGTGGAGGTGAACGCTTGGTGGAGCCAACGCGGAGCTTGGTGGAGGTGAATGCTTGGTGGAGCCAATGCGGAGCTTGGTGGAGCTGAATGTTTGGTGGAGCCAACGCGGAGCTTGGTGGAGCTGAATGCTTGGTGGAGCCAATGCGGAGCTTGGTGGATTGGTGTGACGGGTTCACTCTCCTTCCCTCACAAGCTTCAGGACTCTTTCTCCCTCTTCCTTAGTCCCACCCAGGCCAACAACTTCCTCTCTTGCTTAGTCCACCTCAAGGCCTTTCTGTCTTCTGCTCTCCTCTGTAAAAGCGCATCTCTTCTGGGAACACCCCCGCCGTGGGTTATATAGCCCCCCCCCCCCCTCAACCTTTGCGAACCTCCCCCAAATGTTCTCTCCCCGCCCTCTCAAGCCAAACCCCTTGTTCATGGTTGGTCGAGTGGGGCTGGATCACTCCTCCCCTCTCTGACGAGGTGGGGACCCGCCTTGCTTCCCCCAACCCTGCCTCGTGGTCAATGGCGGATGAAGGGAAAACCGCCCAACATGCAGTTGGCAATGCGAATTGCAATTGACGGAAAGGGGGGAATGGAAGTGTTGGGAGTGGGAATGAAGGGAATCTATCTCTTTCACTGGTGCAATGGAGTATTTCAATTAATGGAAGACACAGCCTTACACTAATACACATAATAAGGATATAACTGTCAAAAAAGATATATCGTGTCCTGCATGTATGTTTTATGGACTAACTACGGGAACGCCCTTTGACCTTTATACAACCACAAACGGAGGGAGGAGGGGTGATATTTTACAACAACCTTTTACAACAACATTTTACCACAACAATAAAATAAAAAAACATTCTCATATCCACAACACTGCACCCTCCTCCCCTTAGGCACGTCCCGGGCCTATAACTTTTACCTTAGTGTGGCACGTAGGTGTAGTTCCCTCTACTTTTAACCTGACCCTGAGTGCGACAGTTTTAAAACATAAATAAATGTGTCCCGCTGCTCCATTGCACCCTGCCTAACAGACTTACGCCCACAGTTAACCGAATTGCGGAATGGTCTTCAAACTATACACTGACGGTGGGAAGCATTATTTACAATGACGCTATTTTTATTTACAAAACTAACCCAGGACCTGTAATTGTTCTTTCTGGGGGGGAGACAGTCTGCTCTGCATCAATGCACCATGAAAGCACCTACAACGCACCAACACACACCCTCAAGCACCAATCGGTGCAGTCACCACAGTTCAACAATGTTCAATAAAAATAAAATCAACAACCCCTAACCCTGCAGGTGGTCTCTTGCTCTTCGGCTCCCTCTGCTGGTTATTATTATTTCTTCCAGTTGTTGTCATTCTTTTGCTTTGCTTACTGGCGGCCTATTTGCAATAAAGTGTGCCCAATGTGTCCTTTTTATTTTCTTTATTTATGGCCCACAGGGCCGACTACGTGTGGTTCACCTGTGGGGCATCGGTGCCCTGTGGCCAAGGTCCACCAGCAAGATTTCGGGCCCTCATGGCCGGTTCCAGCAGAGGGGCCATGCCCCAACCCATGGGGTCCATAGGTGGTGCTCGGCCACAGACATGTGGTCCCTAATGTGGTGCATCGATGCAGACAGCTGGTTCTGGGAATTTCGGGCGCACAATGGCCGACCCACGCACGCTCCCCTCGGCACCCAATGGCGCACAGGTCATGTGGGAGACAAAAGGGGAAAGACAATTGAGCGAGGGGTAAGGTCACAAGGGTACACATCAATAAGGCAATGCAAGGCGAAATGCGTACGGAGGGCGAAGTGAGAAAGCTCGTCCCTACCGTACGTCACCCCCCTGTCACCTACCCTGCCCTTGCCCTTACCCCATATGTACAAAAATCTACACATTTACAAATTCGTCACTACTGTCACGTCTTCCCCATATTTCCCCTACACCAAATTCGTCTCCACAATCCCTCTACTTCAAAATTTGCCATCACCAAATTCATCATCAATCCTCATAAGGAGGCAGAGATGGAACATCAAAGCACAATGTCACACCCACGTCATGATGCGTCTCACATTCCAAAACATTTGCATCAAAAATAATTAAACATGGCATGGTGTGGAGTACCTGTCACCTCAGGTGAGTGGATGCAGATGGTGCGAGGAGATCCTTCATCCTAGCTATCCTCTAAATGATTTTAACACACTTTACACTACCCGGGGTCTTTCCCTGCCAATCCATTGGCCACTTGCACTATGGGTTCTAAAAACCAATTCCCATTGACCAAACTGTGGTGCTTCTCAATTTGGGGTCTCACTCCCCCGATTCATCTCCCGGTGCCCTCGCACAATTTCTGGGCTGCGACGTGTAGCTCTCCCAACAGGTCTACCCACCTGCACACCTCCACCACTGTAGTTGCCACCCGAGCTTACCTAGCTCCTCACCCTAACCTATCTAACTGGGGCAGGCCCCTCCTGGCTCTGTCACCCCACTCGGTGCCCTCTGGCACTGGGCTACCCGGGTCCGTCCTCCGGATCCTCGGGCCCCATCCACAACAACTACTACCGGCTCCCAGAGCCCACCTGCGGCCTCACCTGGCCGACATCCTCACAGTGGTGGAGTGCCCAACCCAATTACACACACTAACAGGCTACACGCCCAGCCATTTCCACCACACTGCTGCACCCATTCAAAGACCATTCTTTCACCCGCACCACAGATGCCAATATCCAACCACAATTTACCTGTACCCTCTACCTAACACTTACACTACCCGCCCCGGGTATCCGTGATGGGGGTCCACTCTTCCCCCATTCACACCTTCGCACTATCCACTCCACTCCACAATTTCCACCATACTCACTCCACGACCATCCATTCCAATACTCCATACCATTTATTCCATACACCTGTCCTCCATTCACCTGTCGTTGCACACCTGTGCAATCATACCTGGTGCCACCTGCACCCTCCTCCTCTTCCTGGACCAGTTGGTCAACACAACACACATCACCATCACTCACTCATACACTGCTCCACACACCTGTTCGGTTGCACACCTGTGCAATCACACCTGTTCAATCACACCTGTTCAATCCTCACACACACGGCATCATCTCAGCTAACTACTCCCCTCTGAAACTTGCGCTTCCCAGTCGTCCCTTTAAACTATTGCGCTCCCACGTCATTATCATCCACGCTAATCTACCTGCGTCCCCACTACAGGTATCAGTCACTAACTAAACTTAACGTTACCTAATGTCATCTTCGCTAGATCCCTACACACGATATATCCTAACCCACCCGGGCTAGTTCTCACTGCCATCAACCCCATAAACTATAGCGCATTTGCCCCACTCGTGAGGGATGACAGAGTTGCCATCCCACCACATCGGGGCATCTCTCACTACCATCCCCCCAGTCCTCTGACGCTACGAGCCCCCGTCGCAAGAGGTACTGGGTCCTGCCTCGGCATCTAGAGCCGAGGCGATCCATGAGGGCGCCTGCTCGCCGGCATAAGGTCTTATCCGGTCAGCATGGACGATCCGAGGGGGGGTCCGTGGCCCCATTTTGATCTTAATGACCACGTCACAGATTTGCGACAGGACGACTCCTGGGCCTTGCCAGGGGGAGGTGAGTTTTGGGCACCTTCCCTTCCGCCTCCGGGGATTAAAGAACCAAATCTTCATCCCCGGAGCGTATTGACTCCCCTGGCTCCGGTCGTCGTACCTGCGCTTCATCTTGGCCCCCGCCAGATGGAGCTGGCGGCGGGCGAAGGCATGGACCCGCTCCATGCCTTCCTCCAGGTGACGTGCGTAACCCTCCCTCGGCGGTGTATCCGTGGTGTCTGGCACGGGACCGCATTGCAAGTCGGCGGGAGCCCGTAACTCCCGCCCATACATAAGCAACGCTGGACTGCATGCGGTGGCCCCGTGCTGGCTAGTTCGGTAGGCCATCAACAGGTACGGGAGATGTTCGTCCCAGTCATCCTGACGGGTGGTGGTGAACAATGCCAGTTGTTGTATCAATGTTCTGTTGAACCGTTCCACCATCCCGTCAGATTGTGGCCGCAAGGGCGTGGTTCTTGTTTTCCGAATTGACAGGAGTCTGCACACATCTTTTAGTAATTGGCTCTCAAAATTTCGTCCCTGATCGGTGTGCAGCTCCTGTGGAATCCCGTGCCGACATACAAATCCTTCTACGAAGGCCTGTGCTACCACCCCTGCTTCTTGGTTGGGGAGGGCATAGGCCTCCGGCCACTTGGTGAAATAGTCCATTACAACGAGGATATACTTATTACCTTGGCGGGTGCGGGGCAGCGGTCCTAGAATATCCATAGCCACCCGCTCAAGGGGGGCCCCCACCTGATGTAATTGAAGGGGGGCCCTCATCCTCCGTGCTGGTCCCTTTTTGGCAGAACAGGCGTCGCATCTCCGACACCAGTCCTATATGTCGCGCCCCATATTCACCCAATAGAACCTCCGGCGGACCCGAGATATTGTCTTTGTCCTGCCCAAATGGCCGCCGGAGCGGGTACCATGCACCTGTTGCAATATGACGTTCTTGAATTTGTCAGGGACTATCACCAGCCAGGAAGTTCTATCAGAGGGAACCTCCACCCACTTGCGATACAAGATGTTGCCTTTCAATTCCAGGGTCTGCCACTGAGCCCAATACGCCTTTGTTTGCGCCCCGAGGGGGGTGACCTCTTCCCCCTTTGGTCTTTGCCCCAATTTGACCCAATTGAACACTGGCCCCAGGACAGGATCCTCCTGCTGGGCCGTGCTCCATGCCAAATCTCCAAATTCCTCGTCCGCGGTTAGTGGCAAAATTGGCCCTCTCACCCGGGTTGCCCGGACGACGAGAATCGGGGCAGAATCGCCCAATTGCTCCCTCTCCTCGTGTCTCGCACAAAATTTACAGTTTCCCCCAGACAAGGACGCCGAGAGAGTGCGTCCGCATTACCATGGGCCTTCCCGGCCCTATGGGCCACATCAAAATCGTACTGCTGCAACTTTTCCAACCACCTTGCAATTTGGCCCTCCGGTTCCTTGAACCGAAGGAGCCATTGCAAGGAGGAATGGTCAGTTCTAACCAAAAATTTCTGGTTCATGGCAGCCAGCATGGCCAATAACTCTTTGCGAGTGACGCAATAATTTCGCTCGGGCCTACTTAAGGCCCGACTATAGTAACCAATCACTCTCTCCACGCCCTCCTGTGTCTGAGACAAAACTGCGCCCAATCCTTCCTGGCTCGCATCCGTGTCCAGGGTAAATGCCCCGTCACTAGTGGGGTAAGCTAGAAGGGGTGCGGATGTTAGACACCCCTTCAATTTTTCGAAGGCCTCGTGGCACTCCCGTGTCCAATTAAATCGCGTCCCCTTCTCCGTAAGCCGGTGGAGGGGACGGGCCAACTCCGCAAATTTCGCCACAAAGCGCCGGTAGTAGGAGCAGAGTCCCAAAAATCCCCGCACCTCCTTGATGGTACGTGGTGCGGGCCACTCCTCTACCGCTTTAATTTTGTCTGGGTCCGTTTTTACCCCCTCGCGGCCGATCACGTGACCTAGATAGGCCACCTCTCTTGCAAACAAAGTGCACTTACTCGGGTTCAGCTTCAACCCTGCCTGTCTGAGGCACCCGAACACCTGGTCCAAATTAGCTACTGCCTGGGGGAACGTTTTGGCATGTACTAGGACGTCATCCAGGTACACCAGGCATGATTGCCATGGCATGCCGCCTAGTACATGCTCCATCAATCTTTCAAAGGTGGCGGGGGCGTTACACAAACCAAACGGCATCACAGTAAACTGATACAGTCCCTTACCTGTGGAAAATGCCGTTTTCTCCTTCCCTGCCCTATCCATTTCCACCTGCCAATACCCACTCTTGAGGTCCAAAGTCGAGAACCAATTTGAGCCCGCAACGGCATCGAGGGTGTCATCAATTCTTGGCAGGGGATATGAGTCCTTGAGTGTCACGTTGTTTAGCTGGCGATAGTCCACGCAGAACCGCGTGGTCCCATCCTTCTTTTTGACCAGCACAACAGGTGACATCCAAGGACTTCCCGAGGGCTCGATCACACCTGCGTCGAGCATTTTTTCAACCTGCTCGTCAGCTTCCGCCCTCTTGCTCCAAGGGAGCCGTCGGGCGGCCTGACGAATAGGCCGGGCCTCACCGGTGTGGATCTGATGTTTCACCAGGCCCGTACGTCCAATATCCTCGGTGGACAAGGAGAAGAGGTCCAAATGGGACCCAACCAGTTTGTGTAAGGCCTCCCTCTGGGTACCTCCCAACTCTACACTACTACGATTTACCATCTCGCAAATGGGATCGGGCCAATTCCTAGAACTTATTGAAGGCTCCCCCTGGGGCCGGCTCGGCTGGACGTTCTCGCCCCTCACTGACGCGACTTCTCTAACTGGGGTGCAGCCAGCTACCTTCGTGCCCCTCACTATAGTGCGTGGTTCTGTGCTAATATTAATTACTCGGACGGCCACCACCGGCCCGTCCGTTTTTACAAGGGTACGGCCCACGATTAAACCAGGTATGGATAGCGCTGCCACCGGTTCGACCAGGCCGCAGGATTCCTGCCATGTCGGGCGAGCTGACCATCGGGCCGGCACGATGGCCTCGGCCCCTGGAGGGATGGTCACGGCCTCAGGAGCCTCCAGCTCCACCCTCTCGGCTGTGCTCACCCCCTCCAATGGTAGCTCTTCCACTCCCCATCGCAGGATCCCCCGACTCAATTCGATTTTACAACCGCTGGCAGTCAACAAATCCAACCCTATTAAGCATGGGTCGCACACCTCCGCCACCCAAACCTCTATCTCTTGCTTTACCGATCCCAACTTGAGGGTCACAAAACCACGCCCTATGATCGGAGCCGTTGCCCCGGTAGCCAACTGCAAACTATGATTTTTCAGACGCTGGATTTTACCCCAGCCGTCTGCACTCGAATTAAGGACCACGGGGCTGATGATCGTGGCGCTGGCTCCCGTGTCCACCACGGCGTCTACCCCCACGCCGGCAATTTTGCACCGAATTGTCAAACTACCCGTCCCAATTCGGCCACAATGAATGACCTGTCGCGTCAACGAGGGCTTCTCCCCATCCCCTACTGCCGAACACCGCCCTGCATGCCCGGCACGTTCTAGTTTCCCGGGCCCTGGCGGGGGGGTGTCTGAGGTCGGCTAGGCCGATCTATACGGGGCGGAGTTGAGGGCATCGGTTGGCGGGAAACGTCCCGGCGCGGAGCTCGACACTCCCATGCACGGTGACCCATCCGAGCACAATTATAGCACCTCACCTGGTAAGGTGCTTGCCTCCGGTATTCCAAATTCCCCCCCCCCTGTATGTCCGAATTGGGGTACTCTGTCGGGGATTACCGGGTGCCACCGCTGGGGCCGCCTGCCATGGTCCAGGTCCCGCCAGGCGCCGATCGACTAACCTCTGGACCATGCTCTCCAGGTCAGGGCCCCCGTCGGCGGCGGGCCCCCTTGGGGGGCCGCCCCCCATCACGGGCCCCATCTGACGCACCGCCACTGCGTGGCGCTCGCCTCCCCGGGCCAGGGGCCTCGCTGCTTCCCAACGGGCTGCAGCGTCGGCCGCCTGACTCATGGTTTGCGGGCGCCACATGGCGAGCTGTTGCCGGAGCTCCAGATCCGGAAGGGCCTGAATAAAGTGATCCAGCGCCAGGCTTTCCTGGGAACTCGCTGCCATGTCCGCGTGTGCAATCCCGACCGCGCGGCGAATATCGTGAGCAAGTTCCCCGATGGTCTCCTGGGGCTTGCGTTTTCGCTGCGCAAGTTGGGCTTTAACAAGCTCGCTTTGCTGTTCAATGCCGAACCGATTAATTAATGCCGCACGGAGAGCTGGCAGGGTGAGAGCACCCGGTGGTAAAGCCGTCAGCACCTCCGCCGCCGCACCGCGCAGTGCCCCCACCAGGTGTACTCCACCTTCGTCCGGATTCCAACCGTTGCCTTTACACACATACTCAAACTGCGCCAGGTACGCCCTCAAATCACTCTTGCCGTCATACGGCGCGAGTGGGACCTTGTGGGCGCCCGAAGGTCGGACCCCGTGCGTCACTCCTTGCGGGATCAACGCGGGACCAACCCGTTCGGGCTCCCACAGTACGTTATTCCCGGGGGGCTCCCGCGCGTCCCCCGTCCCTCCAAACACTACCCCTCCTGGTGTCGATGCCTGGGTCGCCCCTCCGCAACCCGCTACCCACGCCATACCCCCACATCCTTGCTCACCAGCACCCCCCTCACTCCCCATAGCCAAACCTCCTTGCACACCTCCCCTGTCCATCCACTCCGGACCAGTCATACATCTTACCATTGGTCCCTCACGAACACCCGGGTCTACACCACCCCCCAAGCCGACTGAATCTCCCCTCACATCATATACATTGCCACTCACCTCCGTGCTTCGTCGTCGCACCTCCTCTGCCACCTGCAAACTTTTTATTTGGTTAGTGAGCACCTCATCATGATTTGAACACAGACCTTGTACATATTCCATGACTTCCTCCTTTATCTCCCTCTTAGTTTCCCTCCGTCTCTTCTTAATTTCACTCACCCCCTCTTCCACCTCCTCTAATTTTTCCTTTACCTCCTTCATCTCCCGGTGCGCCCCTCTATCTCTTCCTCTAACGCCACCTTAACCGTTTCGATGTGCGTCCTCACCTCTCGGTCCTTCGTCTCCATCACTTCTGTCACCTCCTCCAACTTCTTCGTCAACCCCTCATGTACCATCTGACATTCCTTTTGTGTTGCTATTAAATCGTTTTTAATGTCCTTTTGTGTCGCTTTCAAACCCCCGATGATTGCAGTGTTCTTTTCCACTTGGTCCGCTAGTTCCCTTTGTCCGACTGTCAGCTGTTCTACTCCCTTCGTCAGATCTTCTATTCCCCCTGTAACTTTGCCGTATTATTTCTCACCTCTTTCTCCATACGCTTCTCACCTCGCTTTACCTCCTCGCGTAGCCCCGAAACCTCCTCACCCACACCTCGTCGTATCTCCTCTTTCATCTCCCCCATCTCTTTTGTAGATGCCACCCTCATCTGTCCCAATTCATCCCTCTGAGCATCCAGTTTACTTTCTAACCCGATTTGCACCTCCTCTATCTGGTTTCCCATTCGTTTGATTTCCCTGGCCGATTGTTCCCCTATTTCCCGCAATTTGTCCTCCATCCAATTTTCTAGCCCCATTAACCCATTTTTCATCCCCTCTATCTGATTCTCCTGGGCAGCCATTCTATTTTCCACCCCCGTTAACCCATGTCTCACCTCTTTTATCCCGTTGTCTAATCCCTTAAAATTATTGTCTAACTTCCCAAATTTCTTGTCTAACTCCTCAAAATTATTGTCTAACTTCCCAAATTTCTTGTCTAACTCCTCAAAATTATTGTCTAACTTCCCAAATTTCTTGTCTAACCCCTCACCGGTACCCCTCGCTTCGTCCCTCATTACCCCCATTTTTGCTTCCAATCGCTCACCCTGAGCCTCCATGCTGTTTTTCAAACCTCCAATTTGGTCTCCCATTTGTCCCATAAGGGCCCTCATTTGCAGGAAGAAAAGGTTCGAATCCACCAGCGGCGCTGCTACGGTCGCGGGCGGCGTGGCCATGTGCGAGGCGCCATTTTGCGCGCCTGATACTCCCTCAACCGCCTCCTCATCGCTCCCCTCCATTTGATCCTGGGTTACTCCTAACCCCTCCTCTAGCTCTCCCACCGGCATCCCGTCGCCTTGACCAGCCATGGCGCTATTTCAAAATTCGGGTTTTTCTTTAAAAAAAACAAATTTCGGCAGCTCGTAATTTTGACCAAAATTTTTTTTCTCTATTCGTTTTAAAAATTTGGTTCGGGCCTCGAAAGTCGAATCCCACGCCCAGACACCAATTGTTACTGATCGCGGTTTAAGATGTTAGTTACCGAGCGGTTTGGTATTGCCGCGACCGTTACAGGATCCCTGACTCACCCGATTCACCCAGAACTTTGGCCGTATCGCACCGTAGCTGCTCAATGAGGGGAAAAGACGAAAACGACGCAATGCAAGAGGAAAAGGAATCAAACGAGAAGACGTACAGACGAGTAATGGGGTTTATTATTTACACACACAAGCAAAAAGGAGCAATCAAGTTTTATTTACAACACGTAAGACGCAGGTGACACAGTGCAAATTTTAGCTTACCTACAGACTTAATTAAATACCCAGGACAGAACAAACAAGACACTGACTCACGCGGGGAATGACAGGAATGGCAGGAGGTGGATGGCTGGAGGTGAACGCTTGGTGGAGCCAACGCGGAGCTTGGTGGAGGTGAACGCTTGGTGGAGCCAACGCGGAGCTTGGTGGAGGTGAACGCTTGGTGGAGCCAACGCGGAGCTTGGTGGAGCTGAACGCTTGGTGGAGCCAACGCGGAGCTTGGTGGAGCTGAACGCTTGGTGGAGCCAACGCGGAGCTTGGTGGATTGGTGTGACGGGTTCGCTCTCCTTCCCTCACAAGCTTCAGGACTCTTTCTCCCTCTTCCTTAGTCCCACCCAGGCCAACAACTTCCTCTCTTGCTTAGTCCACCTCAAGGCCTTTCTGTCTTCTGCTCTCCTCTGTAAAAGCGCATCTCTTCTGGGAACACCCCCGCCGTGGGTTATATAGGCCCCCCCCCTCAACCTTTGCGAACCTCCCCCAAATGTTCTCTCCCCGCCCTCTCAAGCCAAACCCCTTGTTCATGGTTGGTCGAGTGGGGCTGGATCACTCCTCCCCTCTCTGACGAGGTGGGGACCCGCCTTGCTTCCCCCAACCCTGCCTCATGGTCAATGGCGGATGAAGGGAAAACCGCCCAACATGCAGTTGGCAATGCGAATTGCAATTGACGGAAAGGGGGGAATGGAAGTGTTGGGAGTGGGAATGAAGGGAATCTATCTCTTTCACTGGTGCAATGGAGTATTTCAATTAATGGAAGACACAGCCTTACACTAATACACATAATAAGGATATAACTGTCAAAAAGGATATATCGTGTCCTGCATGTATGTTTTATGGACTAACTACGGGAACGCCCTTTGACCTTTATACAACCACAAACGGAGGGAGGAGGGGTGATATTTTACAACAACCTTTTACAACAACATTTTACCACAACAATAAAATAAAAAAACATTCTCATATCCACAACAATACATTTAAATTCATGGCAAGTCCATTGGCTAACTTGCTTCAAAATCTAAAAGAGTTTCCATGTCTTTCAGAGTATTTTTTAGATGAAGATTTTCTAACACAAAAGGGAATTTACCCCTATGACTATATGGACTCATTTGAGAGATTCAATGAAACACAACTTCCTTCAAAAGAAAATTTCTATAACAAATTAAACAACAGTCATATATCTGATAAAGATTATGTACACGCACAAAATGTTTGGGAAAAATATAACATCAAGAATCTTGGCGAGTATCACGATTTGTATCTCAAAACTGATGTGCTTTTATTGGCCGGTGTATTTGAAGCCTTTAGATCTGTTTGTCGCACTGGATATGGATTGGATCCTGCTCACTACTACACAGCACCTGGATTGGCCTGGAGTGCGATGTTGAAAATGACAAAACAAGCTTTGGATTTGATAACCGATGTTGATATGCTTTTGATGATTGAAAAGGCAAAAAGAGGTGGAATTTCACAAGTCTGCTCGAGTAGATACACAAAAGCAAATAACAAATATCTTCCAAATTATGATTCAACGAAAGAGAGTTCTTACTTGATGTACTATGACGCGAACAACCTGTATGGCTGGGCAATGTCTCAGGCTCTTCCTTATGGAAACTTAGATGGGTAAAGGAAAAAGACTACAAAAAGGTTTTACAAGATGTATGTATCTCTACACAAAAAGAATTGGATGAAGAAAAAGTTGGTTATTATTTTGAAGTTGATTTGAAATATCCAGAGGAACTTCATAACCTACACAAAGATCTCCCATTTGCTTGTGAAAAGGAAAGTCCAAAGAAGGAGTGGTTAAGTGATTATCAACAATCATTTAATATCGGTGAATCAACAGAAAAATTACTTACTACATTATATAACAAGAAAAATTATGTTCTACACCAAAGAAATTTGCGACAATATTTATCAAAAGGTCTAAGAGTAGAGAAGATCCATAGGGTTCTAAAGTTCAATCAAAGTCATTGGTTAAAGGGGTACATTGATTTTAATACACAAAGAAGAACAGAGTCAAAAACAGATTTTGAGAAAGACTTTTACAAATTGATGAATAATGCGGTCTTTGGTAAGACCATGGAAAATGTGAGGAAAAGACAAAATATCAGACTATCAACATCTTGGAAACAAGCATCAAAATTAATTA
Source organism: Myxine glutinosa (assembly GCF_964187855.1). Lineage (NCBI taxonomy): Eukaryota > Metazoa > Chordata > Myxini > Myxiniformes > Myxinidae > Myxine > Myxine glutinosa. The sequence continues at coordinate 142,799,301 of NC_136269.1, read as the reverse complement.
ATAGACCGAGTTTTACTAGAGCTGAGGTCTTTACTGAGAACTTTTGTGCGATCCATTTGATTAAAGAGAGTATTGAAATGGACAAACCTATTTATATTGGAACATCAATTCTTGATTTATCAAAGTCATTAATGTATGATTACTTTTATAATAACTTGAGGAAGAAATATCAAAATGATGTTAATCTACTTTATATGGATACAGATAGTTTTATTTTGCAAATTAATACTGATAATGTTTATTCAGACATGAAAAAGGACATTAATATCTATGACACTAGTAATTACAGTCCAGAGAGTGAGTTGTTCTTTTCTAAAAATAAAAAGGTGATTGGAAAGTTTAAGGATGAATTAAGAGGAAATGTCATGAGTGAATTTGTGGGATTGAGGTCTAAGGCTTATGCTTATAAATACATTGTGAATAACGTTGAAAAGACTGATAAGAAGTTAAAAGGTGTAAAGAAAAATGTTATTAAAGAAACAATAAACTTTAAGGATTATTATAACTGTTTAACAACAAAGAAAGAAGAGTTGAGAAAGATTAATGGAATAAGAAGTTATAAACATAAATTATATTCAGAAGAGGTGAATAAGAAAGCATTGGGGGCTTTTGATGATAAGAGGTTTATTTTAGAAAATGGAATTGATAGTCTCCCTTATGGTTATATAAGTATATAAGTGATAAGTTAAAAAGGGGGGTTAGGGATTTTAACGGGCTACCGCCGCCTTTTTACTATTATATAAATGATAGAACCAAGTACCAACCAGACTAAAGAGTGGAGGTGTAATCAACCTTGGTATATAAATGGTAAACATAACGAATGTGAAAAATATCAAATAGGTATAATTGAAAAGACAACTGGTAAAAAAATTTACAAAACAAATAAGAGAATTAATTTAAATACCGGTGAATTGGGTAAAAAAGATGGAAATATTTTTGAGTGGACGGAAAACTTTGATGGTTGTCAGGAAAATATATACTTTAATTTTAAAATGGTATGTGGCACTGGAGGCGCTCAAACAAGAACATTGAGGGAGGTTTACCATTTTATCTTAGCTCAGTTAAAATATCTTAATAAAGAACCAAACTCAAACATATACTTTGTTAATATATTAGATGGTGAAGAGAGAGTGGCAAGAGAATTAAATTATTTCCCACGCATAAACAAATATTTGTAGGATCAATGTTTGAGTGGTCTACTCGGGATCATTGATAGTAAGAGTACCATAAGACCAAGGGGGGATCATTGTTTGAGTGGTCTAATGAACAACATTAAGGATAGGTGTCAAAAGGCTAAAAGGTTCGTAAAGAGGTGAGAGGAAAATTAACATGTAAGTGAATGGGTCGATGTTTGAGTGGGTCAAAGATAATCTGCCACATGATATGTAGAAGAAGGATTATAGGTCTATAAGGGAAAACAAATATTTATAGTGTTTGAGTGGTCTAATGAACAACATTAAGGATAGGTACTATAGACAAAAGGTTCATAAAGATTAGGGTGGGAGAAATAGAGGTGTTAATGGGCAATGAGGTTAAGAGGAAAATTAACATGTAAGTCAATGGGAAAATGAGAGTGTCCCAGAAGCAACATATATACACGACTAACGGCGGTTGGGAATTATATCCACGACATCCATTTTTCCGTTCTCCAAGCTATAGCTTTTTTTTCTTTTTTTTTTTTTTTTTTTTTAAAGACAAAGCTATAGGTTGGAGAACGGAAAAATGGATGTCGTGGATATATATATATATATATATATATATATATATATATTGTTGCGGATCTCAGTGCCGGCCTTTTCCCCTTACCAAGGGGGGATTAGTCCCCTTGTCTTTGACTGACCGACGGGACCAGGAGCCTATGGCGTCCTTCCCGGACAGCGCGAAATAGGGTTTTAGGACTAAGAATTCGCTGTTACCTAATTACTCGCGCTGCCCAGAAACGAGGAAATAAGCCCCGCCCGAATCACGGGTGTTGGTGGATACACCGAGCGGTAGCGAACCCGTGACCCGAACCGTTATCAATGACAAAACCCGATCCAAGCGGTTCTTAATCGTGCCATATCACGCCATGCCCTCCGAGCCCTGGTTGGCTGGGAGCCCTTACCGTCACCGCCTCTGACGTGTTCCTCGACTCTGCCACGCCCCGACCTCACGCTCCTCCCTCTTTTCAGGCCTACCTCGTGTCACTTGGCTAGTTTCGAGCAAACAAAGGGCAGCGAACGCTGCTGGCAGCCAAAGCGTAACAAATTGCGGGTAGCCAAAGCGTAACAAACTTGAGGGATGCCAAATGGGGCACGGGATCGATTATGCCCACTGATGTAATTGGGAGGTGGCGCAAAGGTGATAGGACCTAAGCTCATTTCTTTACACAACGCAGATATTACGAGGGAAATGGCCTACTCTTACACATACTATGACATAACTAATACTCTAAGTGGGCTGACGTGTTGCTTGTGGACTAACTATGAGGGGCCAACCTTTAACCTTTAATGATGTCAAATGTACAATCTCAAAACCATATCAATATATATGGTGTTGCGGTTTTGAGAACCCACACAGGTAACATCATTAAAGGTTCAAGGTTGCACCCCATAGTTAGGCCACAAGCAACACGTAGGTCACCTTAGGACGTTAGTTATTTCATCGTATGTGTTTAGGATAAGGCCATTCCCAATAGTTGCATCTGCGTTGTGTAAAACAAATAAGAGTAGGCCCCGTCCATTTTGCGGCCCACCCTCCAAATCGACCTCGTTGGGCAGCATCCATCCCGCGCCCTGATTTGGCTAATACACCTTTGCCAGCAGCGTTCGCTGCCTTTGGGCTTCCGCTCGAACCAGCCCAAATGCCACGAGGTAAGGCCCGAAAAGGGGGCGGAGTGCAAGGGTGGGGGTGTGGCCACGGCAAGCAGCCGTCAAAGGCAGAGCCAGTAAGCCCTCAACAGCCAATCAGGGCTGAGGAGACATCGCCTGACAGGGTGTGGCTGGACATTCCAGAGGGTTCGCTGGGCGTGGCAATATAACCCTTCGCGCGAGGCCCCCACCTCAGTTGAGTTACGAGTCTTGATCGGAGTTGAGAAGGGAGAGGCAGGCGCTCGAGTTATGACGGGAGAGGAGCTTGGTTCGTGTAACGAGTGATGAGAAGGGAGAGGCGCTCATCAGTTGCGGTATTCAGTTACGAGGAGGAGAGACGTGCAGTGACGAGTCTTAAAAAGGGTTGATTGCGCTTTACAAAGGACTGGCATCGGCACGCATTGCAGAGGACTGCAGCGTGCAGAAGGACTTTTGTGGGAAGGCACCATTGGTAACATCATTGGGGGAGCGGCGTATGTTACATAGCAATACCGGGAGCGCGTATAAAGGCACCGGTACACCTATTGCGTAAGCAATATAATCGCCAGCCAGCCGACCTTTCCCCCGATATATAATTGTCCGCCTCGCGCCTGCGCCACGTGGAGAGCTGCCTGCCATCTTCCACCATCTGCACGGTACGAGTCGGGGACCGGACGAGCTGTGGACCCTTGGACCCTCAACCCAACCATCGACAAACCCTGTGTGAGTGAGCCTGAGAGTGAATCTGAGTGTGAATGGGCCCGTGTCCAGGGATAAGTATAAGACTGTATAAGGCTGCCCTGTGTATCTGCTTCTTCCTCTTCCCTGTACATTACTTTTCTTCCTCTTCTTCTTAGTGTACAAATTGTTAATAAACAAATCTGTTCTTCCTGTCTTTCTGGATTCGACCGTCTTAGTGATTTCTCCATTGGGTAAGCGTGGCACGATCATAACCGCTCCAATCGGGTTAGTTCCTGAGAACGGCCCAAATTGCGGCTCGCTTCGCTCGGCGTGTCCACTAATGCCGTGGTTCGGGTGGGGTTATTTCCTTGCTTCACGGCCGGTGTTAGTACTTAGGTAATAGGACTAATTCGACCAACAACCCTATTTAACACCGACAGGAAGGAACGTGATAGCCCCGGGATCGCGTCGGCCAGTAAAAGGACAAGGGGATTAATCCCCCCTTGATAAGGGGAAGGCCGACGTTGGAGATCCGCAACAATTGGTGTCAGGAGTGGGATTGGACCGAAGTGCGCTTAACGCACTCCAAAATTATGAGCGGCCGAAATTTGTAGTAACATCCAAATTAAATCGTGCCATGGATAGCCAAGGCGGTCGGATGCCGGTGGGGGTAGATGAGGAGGAATTAGAGTCGACCCAGGACCCCCAGGAAGAATTGGGAGATTTGGAAGAAATGGAGGATGCAGTTAATGAGGGTGCAGCAGTAGGGGTTGCAGGCGAACAAAATGGCGGCACCTCGCACGAGGTGGTGAGAGCCGCTCCCCCAGCGCCAATGGATATGCACCTCTTTATGATACAACTCAGGGCGTATATGGGAGAACAATTGGATCAATTGAGGGACGAAGCAAGGGGTACCAGGGACGATATGAAAGCCCAGGGTGAGCAATTGGGAAACCAAATTGGGGGATTGAGAAATGATGTGGGAAACCAAATTGGGGGATTTAGAAATGATGTGGGAAACCAAATTGGGGGATTAGAAAGCAAATTTGGGGGCCAATTGGAAGACGTAAATGGCCAAATGAAAGAAATGAAAGAGGGCTTAGTGGGGTTGGAAAACAGGATGGGCACCCAAGAGAATCGAATGAAAGGGATGAAAGACGGGTTCAAAGGGTGTGGTAATAGAATAGGTGGCCAAATAAAATAAATGGGGAAGGACTGACCGCAGGTCAAGCGGGAAAGGCACATTGGTATGCGACGGGGTAGCGCGACTTGAGGAACACGGGGAAAGCGAGGTGGAGCAAGGCATAGTTACGTGGACCGGGGAAGAAGTCGCGACTCGGTGTATAGAAAAGCCGACGGCCGCTGAATTGGAAAATCTTATTTTATGTGCGCCAGCGGTCGTCGAGCTTAATAAAGAAAATGAAATATTTATAGTTGAAATCGGGGTTAAGGAGACGGCAGAGATAGGAATTAAGTCGGAGATTGAGATGGAATATGTGCAAAGTCCGTGTTCGCATCATGATGCCGTACTTGCTAACCCCAATGGAAGTTTGCAGTTGGTGCAGGAGAGGAGGATCCCGAAGGTAAGCAGGGCTGTATATGGCGCAAAAAGGTTTGGCGCGAAAGGATTTTTCGCGCGCTTGGAATCCTGACGTCACCCGGGCGCTTATGGAAGGTCCGTGGTGAGGTGTATGAAGGTGAATGGCGCGCGTGTGAGAAAAAAGTGTGCAACGGAGTGCGATTGTGAAATGGAGTGTGTGGAAGGAATGAGTGGTGTGCACCTGAGTGTGGAGCGGAGGAGTGTGCATGAGCGAGTGCGGTGACGAAATGTGTGGGATGTATGGGAGGCACTGGAGCGCTGCGTTTTGTGAGAGTATAAAGGGTCGCGTGTGGTTGTGAGAATGCGATCCACGCATCGACGCAGACCGGGGCAGCGTTTATGCCGACGGACAGCCGACGCGAGCTCTCGGGGCGTGGTGCGCTTTGTGTGCTGCGGGAGCTGACGGGGATCATTGTCGCGGCGCTCTTGCGAGGAGCGCCGTGCACAATTCGGGCTGGGCCCCGCCCTGTTTGGTCGGTACTGCACTTTGACGAAAGGGGCGAACGGCACGATTCCGGGGGAGGTCGGCCAGGTCGGACCTTTTTCCGCTGGCGGGCGCGGTGCTCCGACCGAGGGAGGTTGGGTCATCGTGGCGGAGACCGAAAGGCTCCATGCCGGGATGGCACCTGGAACCTCGGCCCGAGTATGCCTCCTCCCCAGAATCGAAAATGCCGGACGGACCCAACCTACAGGAGACTGACCATCCGCATGCATTGCTCGGCTTTTCGAAGCCGAGCTGTGAAAAAGCATTCCCACCCTACGAGGCTCAAGTATAGTGGACTAATGGCAGAAGTGATGGCGAATGGTAGTTTACCATTCACTTGGGGCAGAGGAGCAGTAGATCTATGGGGTTTGGCAGTGTGAACTAGCGAGGGCGGGCTCGGATAATTGTTATGGATCTAGAAATGACTTTAGGAGACTGAGAATTAAGTAGAGACATTGATACAGGTAGAGGGGATGTAGAGAGATTAGTTGGTTGATAATGACGAGGGATGTGCTTCGTGTAAAGGGAAGACAGGGAAAGCACTAGTATTAGAGGAAGTAGTTAGTTAGATGATGGTGTGAACGGGCCCGTGTCCAGGGATAAGTATGAGACTGAATAAGGCTGCCCTGTGTATCTGCTTCCTCCTCTTCACTGTACATTACTTTTCTTCCTCTTCTTCTTAGTGTACAAATTGTTAATAAACCAATCTGTTCTTCCTGTCTTTCCTGATTCGACCGTCTTAGTGATCTCTCCATTGGGTAAGCGTGGCATGATCATAACCGCTCCAATCGGGTTACTTCCTGATAACGGTCCGAATCGCGGCTCGCTTCGCTCGGCGTGTCCACTGAGGCCGTGGTTCGGGTTGGGCTATTTGCTTGCTTCACGGCCAGTGTTGGTACTTCGGTAATAGGACTAATTCGACCAACAACCCTATTTAACACCGACCGGAAGGAACATGATAGCCCCGGGATCGCGTCGGCCAGTAAAAGGACAATGGGATTAATCCCGCCTTGATAAGGGGAAGGCCGACGTTGGAGATCCGCAACAATATATACATATATATATATATATATATATATATATGTATGTATGTATATATGTATGTATGTATGTATGTATATATATATATATATATATATATATATATATATATATATATATATATATTGTTGCGAATATGGAATTTGGCCTCCATATCCGCTTGTAAATATTCCCCTATTTTCTCCAATACTCCCCAACTTTCCCCAATCCCCCATTCCCTAGTCCCATTGCATGTAAATAACAATCAGTAGAGCCGACCTTCCCCTTATTCCCCCATTAAATGTCGTGCCCAGGTCCACCGCACCACACGTAGACAACTTTCGGACATCTTCCTAGTTATTCTTAATCTATGTCAGTTAAGGCCTCGTTTCCATTAATTATGACTCTTCGTTGCACCAGAATGTGATTATATGGCATCAGTAGTGAGTTTAGGACCTTTCCCATACCTCCTCCCATCTTCTTCCCCAAACAACAACAATAACAACAACTACAACAACAATTACAACTACAACTACGACAACAACAGAGGGGCGGGGAGTGTGCGTCCTCACACCGGCTCGGTTACCCGCCATGACCATGCGCTCCACGGCGTTACCCCGAAGGGGCTGGCTGTCAGCTCCTCGTCAGGGGCGGAGCCAGTAACCCCCCCACGCACCCAATGAGAAGCAACGTGCCGATTCCATCTGGGGCGGAGCTAACGAGCCGAGGGCGTGTCACTCCCCGCCGGATATACGCGGCCCCGCGCCGGATGTGACGTCAGATGCGCCTCAGCTTGGAGAGAGAAGCCACCGCCATCCCCAGCGCGACGATACCTCCCCGCATCTTTGGACCGGACCGTACTGTACCCTGCCCCGAGCCCAGGAGGACCTGGAGCCATCGATACCTGCCTTTCCTAGCCATCAAACCCCCGTGTGAGTCAGCCGTTGTCCCGTTTGTCTGTCGTCTGTCCGGGGTTAATATAAGAGTGTGTCTAAGTGCCTGTCTTTCTGTGATTATACTTCTAGCCCCTGTAATCTGACCTTTCCGTACGAATATAATCTCCTCCGGAGGTCTTGAGAATCGAAACCTTGGTGTCGTATTGTGTTATTGTAATCCAGCCGGGTGTCTTCTTTTTCTTATTGAGCCAGCATCGCGCGACTAGTCAACGTTCGGGCACAATCGGGTAACTTGTGCAGACGTGGTCATACCATAAAACCGCTCGGTGAATAACATCCAAGCCACGTCTGTAACAATTGGTGTCGAGGAGTGGAATTCGAACCCGGGACTAAATTTATTAGGCCCAAATTTTGGGAGGGAAAATCGATTCGGAGCGCGTACTGTGCTCGACGAAATTATAACGAAAAAAAAAAAATTGGATTTGTTTTACGAAACTCGAATTTTGCAAGTCGCGCTATGGCGGATCAAGACGGCTGGGGTCCGGTAGGGGAGAGTGAAGCAGGGTCGGTCCAGGACCAAATTGAGGGACATGAGGAGAGCGAAGCAGTGAGGGCGGCAGGTTCGCAAAATAGCGCCGTCACGCACGAAGTAGCGGGCGCGCAAAATGGCGCGCTCGCTCACGTGGTTGAAGGGTCCCAAAATAGCGGCGCCGCGGAGGGCGAGCCTGCGGTGGCGGCTGGGGACGCTGGGCAAACCGGGTTTGACCTCAGATTATTCTTGACCCAACTGAATGCAAAAATGGATAGGATGGAGGGCCAAATGAGGGTTGATAGTGGGCGATTAGAGGGCCAAATGAGGGGTACCAGTGAGGGATTAGACAATAATTTTAAGGGATTAGACAATAATTTTAAGGGATTAGACAATAATTTTAAGGGATTAGACATGAAATTTGGGAAATTAGACGATAGATTAGGGGAAATACAGGAGGGGTTAACGGGGGTAGAAAACAGAATGGCCGCTCAAGAGAATCAAATGGAAGGGATGCAAAAGGGGTTAGAGGGGGTAGAAAATAGAATGGCTGCCCAGGAGAATCAGATAGAGGGAGTGAAAAATGGGTTAGAGGGGTTAGAAAACACCATGGAAGGCAAATTGAGGGACATGAGGGACCAAGCGGAAAGGGAAGTTAACCAAATGGGGCAGCAGATAGAGGGGGTCAGAATGGGGGTAGAAGCCAAACTGGATGCTCACAGGGAGGAAATGGAGCAGATGAGGGTGGCATCTGGGCAGGAGATGCAAGTGATGGGAGAAGAGATCAGAAGAGGAGTGAGTGAGGAGGTCGGAGGAGTGCGCGAGGAGGTGAGGCACTGTAAGGAGCGCATGGAGAAGGAGGTGAGAAAGGGGACTGTAAAATTGCAAGGGGGTATAGAGGAGTTGACGCTGGGAGTAGAACAACTGACAGTGGGACAAAAGGAGTTGGGGGAACAGGTAAAGAAGAACACAGCGGTAATAGAGGGGTTAAAATCGACGCAGAAGGAGATGAAAAAGGACGTAGGGGTAATTAAAAAAGAGTGTCAGACGGTACATGAGGACTTGACGAAAAAAATGAACAAAGTGGTAGAGGTGATGGAGGTTAAAGAGCGGGAGGTGCGGGAGCACATAGAAAAAAATAAAGTGGAGTTAGAGGAAGAACTTAAAGGGGCGCACGAGGAGATGAAGGAGGTGAAGCAGAAATTAGAAGAAGTGGAAGAGGGGGTGAGCGAAATTAAAAAGCGACGGAGAGAGGATAAGAAAGAGATAAAAGAGGAGGTAAAAGAATTGGTCCAGAGTCTGTGTTCGGATCGTGATGATGTGCTCATTAACCGGATGAGGGATTCGCAGGTGATGGAGGAGAAGCGAAGAGAAAGAGGACCCGGTGTAAGTGGTGACCAATATGGTCGTGCGTATGATGCGCCAGGTGATTTAATAAGCTTGGGGGTCGAGATAGACCCGGATGTTCGTGAGAGGCCAAGAGTGAGGTGTATGGCTGGTCCGGAGGGTATGGAACGAGAGGTGCGAGGTGTGGGTGAGCAAGGTTGTGGTGGTATGGAATGGGTAGCGGGTTGCGGAGGTGTGACCCATGCATCGACACCAACAAAGGTATTTGTTGGAGGGACCGGGGAGGCACGAGAGCCCCTTGGGGGTAGTGTACTGTGGGGGCCCGGCCGGTTCGGCCCCGCGCTGACCCCGCAAGGGGCGACGCACGGGGTCCGGCAGGCGGGCAACGACTCACATATGAGGTGGTCCCACAAGGTCCCACTCGCGCCGTATGACGGCAAGAGTGATCTACGCGCGTACCTGGCGCAGTTCGACTGTGTGTGTAAGGGCAACGGTTGGGGTGAGGACGAAGGTGGAGTACACCTGGTGGCCGCATTGCGCGGCGCGGCGGCGGAGGTGCTGACGGCATTACCAGCGGGTGCTCTCACCCTGCCAGCCCTCCGCGACGCCCTAATTAATCGATTCGGCATAGAACAGCAGAGCGAGCTTGTTAAAGCTCAGCTCGCGCTGCGAAAACGCAAGCCCCAGGAAGCCATCGGGGAACTTGCCCACGACATTCGCCGCGCAGTGGGGATCGCACATGCTAGCATGGCAGCGGATTCCCGGGAAAGCCTGGCGCTGGACCATTTTATCCAGGCCCTCCCGGATATTGAGCTCCGACAACAGCTCGCCATGTGGCGCCCGCAGACTCTGAGCCAGGCGGCTGACGCTGCGGCCCGTTGGGAAGCAGCGAGGCCCCTGGCCCGGGGGGGCGAGCGTCTCGCAATGGCGGTCCGCCAGGTGGGACCCCCGATGGAGGGCGGACCCCTTAGGGGACCCGCCCCCGACGTGGGTCCTGACCTGGCGGGCATGGTCCGGAGGCTGGTGGACCAGCGCCTGGCGGGACCTGGACCATGGCAGGCGGCCCCGGAGGTGGCCCGCGGTGGACCACGAGCGGGTAATCCAATTCGGACCTACAGGGGGGGGAATTTGGAATTCCGGAGGCAAGCACCTTATCAGGTGAGGTGCTATACCTGCAACCGCCTGGGTCACCTGGCGCGGCACTGTCGAAACGCGCGCCGGGATGATCCCCGGCAGTTGAGGTCCTCAACTCCGCCCAGGGGGGAGCGGGTTAGCCGACCCCAGACACCCCCCCGCCAGACCCCGGGAAACTAGAAGGTGTCGGGCACGTAGGGCGGTGTTCGGCAGCAGAGGATGGAGGAGAGCCCTCATTGACGCGACAGGTCATTTATTGTGGCCAAATTGGAACCGGTAGCCTGACAATTAGATGCAAAATTGCCGGCGTGGGGGTAGACGCCGTAGTGGACACAGGAGCTAGCGCCACGATCATCAGCCCTGTGGTCCTTGATTCGAGCGCAGGTGGCTGGGATAAGATCCAGCGCCTGCAAAATTATAGTTTGCAGCTTGCTACCGGGGTAACGGCCCTGATCATAGGGCGTGGTTCTGTGACCCTCAAGTTAGGGTCGGTAAGGAGGGAGATAGATGTTTGGGTGGCGGAGGTGTGCGACTCATGTTTAATAGGGTTGGACCTGTTGACTGCCAGCGGTTGTAAAATCGACTTGTGCCGGGGGATCCTGCAGGTGGGAGTAGAAGAGCTGCCGTTAGGGGGAGTGAGCACGGCCGAGAGAGCGGAGCTGGAGGCTTCCGAGGCCGTGACCATCCCCCCAAGGGCCGAGGCGATAGTGCCGGCCCGGTGGGCAGCTCGCCCAACATGGCAGGAGTCCTGCGGCCTGGTCGAACCGGTGGCAGCGCAGTCCATACCGGGTTTAATCGTGGGCCGCACCCTTGTAAAAACGGACGGACCGGTAGTGGCCGTCCGAGTAATAAATATGAGTACAGAACCACGCACTATAGTAAGGGGCACGAGGGTAGCTGGCTGCACCCCAGTTGAGGAAGTCGCGACAGTGAGGGGCGAGAACGTCCAGCCGAGCCGACCCCGGGGGGAGCCTTCAATAACAAGTAGGAATTGGCCCGATCCCATTTGCGAGATGGTAAATCGTAGCAGCGTAGAGTTGGGAGGTACCCAGAGGGAGGCCTTACACAAACTGGTTGGGTCCCATTTGGACCTCTTCTCCCTGTCCACCGAGGATATTGGACGTACGGGCCTGGTGAAACATCAGATCCACACCGGTGAGGCCCGGCCTATTCGTCAGGCCGCCCGACGGCTCCCTTGGAGCAAGAGGGCGGAAGCTGACGAGCAGGTTGCAAAAATGCTCGACGCAGGTGTGATCGAGCCCTCGGGAAGTCCTTGGATGTCACCTGTTGTGCTGGTCAAAAAGAAGGATGGGACCACGCGGTTCTGCGTGGACTATCGCCAGCTAAACAACGTGACACTCAAGGACTCATATCCCCTGCCAAGGATTGATGACACCCTCGATGCCGTTGCGGGCTCAAATTGGTTCACAACTTTGGACCTCAAGAGTGGGTATTGGCAGGTGGAGATGGATAGGGCAGGGAAGGAGAAAACGGCATTTTCCACAGGTAAGGGACTGTATCAGTTTACTGTGATGCCGTTTGGTTTGTGTAACGCCCCCGCCACCTTTGAGAGATTGATGGAGCATGTACTAGGCGGCATGCCATGGCAATCATGCCTGGTGTACCTGGATGACGTCCTGGTACATGCCCAAACGTTCCCCCAGGCACTAGCTAATTTGGACCAGGTGTTCGGGTGCCTCAGACAGGCAGGGTTGAAGCTGAACCCGAGTAAGTGCACTTTGTTTGCAAGAGAGGTGGCCTATCTAGGTCACGTGATTGGCCGCGAGGGGGTAAAAACAGACCCAGACAAAATTAAAGCGGTAGAGGAGTGGCCCGCACCACGTACCATCAAAGAGGTGCGGGGATTTTTGGGACTCTGCTCCTACTACCGGCGCTTTGTGGCGAAATTTGCGGAGTTGGCCCGTCCCCTCCACCGGCTGACGGAGAAGGGGACGCGATTTAATTGGACACGGGAGTGCCACGAGGCCTTCCAAAAATTGAAGGGGTGTCTAACATCCGCACCCCTTCTAGCTTACCCCACTAGTGACGGGACATTTACCCTGGACACGGATGCGAGCCAGGAAGGATTGGGCGCAGTTTTGTCTCAGACACAGGAGGGCGTGGAGAGAGTGATTGGTTATTATAGTCGGGCCTTAAGTAGGCCCGAGAGAAATTATTGCGTCACTCGCAAAGAGTTATTGGCTATGCTGGCTGCCATGAACCATTTCCACCCGTACTTGTACGGGCGGAAATTTTTGGTTAGAACTGACCATTCCTCCTTGCAATGGCTCCTTCGGTTCAAGGAACCGGAGGGCCAAATTGCAAGGTGGTTGGAAAAGTTGCAGCAGTACGATTTTGATGTGGCCCATAGGGCCGGGAAGGCCCATGGTAATGCGGACGCACTCTCTCGGCGTCCTTGTCTGGGGGAAAACTGTAAATTTTGTGCGAGACACGAGGAGAGGGAGCAATTGGGCGATTCCGCCCCGATTCTCGTCGTCCGGGCAACCCGGGTGAGAGGGCCAATTTTGCCACTAACCGCGGACGAGGAATTTGGAGAGTTGGCTTGGAGCACGGCCCAGCAGGAGGATCCTGTTCTGGGGCCGGTGTTCCAATGGGTCAAATTGGGGCAAAGACCAAAGGGGGAAGAGGTCACCCCCCTCGGGGCACAAACAAAGGCATATTGGGCTCAGTGGCAGACCCTGGAATTGAAAGGCAACATCTTGTATCGCAAGTGGGTGGAGGTTCCCTCTGATCGAACTTCCTGGCTGGTGATAGTCCCTGACAAATTCAAGAACGTCATATTGCAACAGGTGCATGGTACCCGCTCCGGCGGCCATTTGGGCAGGACAAAGACAATATCTCGGGTCCGCCGGAGGTTCTATTGGGTGAATATGGGGCGCGACATACAGGACTGGTGTCGGAGATGCGACGCCTGTTCTGCCAAAAAGGGACCAGCACGGAGGATGAGGGCCCCCCTTCAATTACATCAGGTGGGGGCCCCCCTTGAGCGGGTGGCTATGGATATTCTAGGACCGCTGCCCCGCACCCGCCAAGGTAATAAGTATATCCTCGTTGTAATGGACTATTTCACCAAGTGGCCGGAGGCCTACGCCCTCCCCAACCAAGAAGCAGGGGTGGTAGCGCAGGCCTTCGTGGAAGGATTTGTGTGCCGGCATGGGATTCCACAGGAGTTGCACACCGACCAGGGACGAAATTTTGAGAGCAAATTGCTAAAAGATGTGTGCAGTCTCCTGTCAATTCGGAAAACCAGAACAACGCCTTTAAGACCTCAATCTGACGGGATGGTGGAAAGATTCAATCGAACTCTAATCCAACAACTGGCACTGTTCACCACCACCCGTCAGGATGACTGGGACGAACATCTCCCTTACTTGCTCATGGCCTACCGAACCAGCCAGCACGGGGCCACCGCATGCAGTCCAGCGTTGCTTATGTATGGGCGGGAGTTACGGGCTCCCGCCGACTTGCTATGCGGTCCCGTGCCAGACACAGTGGTTAACCCGCCGAGGGAGGGGTACGCACGTCACCTAGAGGAAGGCATGGAGCTAGTCCATGCCTTCGCCCGCCGCCAACTCCATCTGGCGGGGGAAAAGATGAAGCGCAGGTACGACGACCGGAGCCAGGGGAGTCAATACGCTCCGGGGATGAAGATTTGGTTCTTTAATCCCCGGAGGCGAAAGGGAAGGTGCCCAAAACTCACCTCCCCCTGGCAAGGCCCAGGAGTCGTCCTGTCGCAAATCTGTGACGTGGTCATTAAGATCAAAATGGGGCCACGAGCCCTCCCTCGGATCGTCCACGCCGACCGGATAAGACCTTACACCGGCGAGCAGGCGCCCCCGTGGATTGCCTCGGCTTTAGATGCCGAGGCGGGACCCAGTACCTCTGAATAAGGGGGGGCTTATTAGTGCCAGAGGACTGGGGGATTGAGGAGCGATAGGCCCGGTGGGAGAGGGTGGCATCCCTGCCACCTTTCCCATGGGGGCAAAGGAGCTATAGCTTATGGGGTGTATGGCAGTGAAAACTAGCCCGGGTGGGTTAGGATATTGTGTGTAGGGATCTAGCAAAGATGACAGTAGGTAACGTTAAGGTTACTTAGTGACTGATACCTGTAGTGGGGACGCAGGTAGATTAGTGTGGATTATAATGACGAGGGAGCGCAATAGTTAAAGGGACGACTGGGAAGCGCAAGTTTCAGAAGGGAGTAGTTAGCTGAGATGATGCTGTGTGTGTGAGGATTGAACAGGTGTGATTGCACAGGTGTGCAACTGGACAGGTGTGATTGCACAGGGGTGCATCTGGACAGGTGTGTGGAGCAGTGTATGAGTAGTGAGTGTTGTGGATCAGCGCGAATGCGCTTGGGGAGAGAAGGGTGCAGGTGGCACCAAGTGTGAGAGCACAGGTGTGCAAGTACAGGTGTGTGGAGAGAGTTGGAGTAAGTGGTATGGAGTGGTGTGCATGGTGCGAAGGTGTGAATGGGGGAAGAGTGGACCCCCGTCACGGATACCCGGGGCGGGTAGTGTAAGTGTTAGGTAGAGGGTGCAGGTAAATTGTGGTTGGCTATTGGCATTTGTGGTGCGGTTGCAGAATGGTGTTGTGGATGGGTGCATTAGTGTTGTGGAAATGGCTGGGCGTGTAGCCTGTTAGTGTGTGTAGTTGGTTGGGCACTCCACCACTGTGAGGATGTCGGCCAGGTGAGGCCGCAGGTGGGCTCTGGGAGCCGGTAGTTGTGAGTGGGTGCCTGAGGATCCCGGGTGTGGATCGGGTAGCCCAGTGCCAGAGAGGGCACCGAGTGGGGAGAGCGCCAGAGGGCCTGCCCCAGTTAGTTAGGTTAGGGTAAGGAGCAGGTAAGCTCGGAGGCAACCGCAGTGGTGGAGGTGTGCAGGTGGGTAGACCCACTGGGAGAGGTACACGCCGCAGCCCAGAAATTGTGCGAGGGCACCGGGAGATGAATCGGGGGAGTGAGACCCCAAATTGAAGAGCACCACAGTTTGGCCAATGGGAATTGGTTTTTAGAACCCGTAGTGTAAGAGGGCCAATGGTTTGGCCGGAGAAAGACCCCGGGTAGTGTAAAGTTGTTAAAGTCATTTAGGAAATAGTTAGGATTGAAGAACCTGTCGCACCATACGCAGCCACTTACCTGTGGTGATGATGATGACTCCACACCTGTGTTTTCTTTGTTTGTGTTGCAGAAATGAGAATTGCTGTTGGATTTGTGAGACGCATCACGACGTGGATGAGACATTGGGGTGATTCCATCTCTCCCTCCCTAGGAGGGACTGATGATGAATTGGTGATGGCAAATTTTGATGTTGAGTTGGAGATGGCAAATTTTGATGAGAGTTGAAAATGGCAAATTTGATTGGTTAGGAGGGAGAGAAGACGAATTTGGTATATGGGAGGAACGGGGAAGACAGTAGGGATGTTTGTTGATTTGTAAAGTAGATGTTTATGGGTAGTGTTGTGTTTTGTGGATACAGTAAGGGGTAAGGGAGGGGCCATGTAGGTTACCTGGGGGGGGGGGGCGTACGATAGGAACGTACCTGTCTCACCTGGTTCCCATGTGCCCCCAGTGTGCATCACCTTGCATTGCGTGCACTTTTGCGCCCTTACCACCTTACTCACTTGTTTCTTCTTTTGTCTCCCACCTCCGAGGATCTGGCTTTGGGGTAGAGAGAGAGGAGAGAGAGGTGCTGGCTGCGCAGTTGTGGGCCTGCACTTTCGCTGTTTGCTGCCGGGATCGATACACCATATGGACCGCAATGTTTGTGGCCACCCACAATGGACCGCAGTTCGTTTGCGGCCAAGCACCACCCGGGGATGGACCTATGGATCAACGTGGCACCTATGCCATACAGGTGAACCACTAATAGTTAACACCACCAAGTGCACCACAAGAAGAGCAAGAGACACCTGCAGGGTTAGGGGTTGTCGAATTTATTTTTATTCCAATGAACAATGGTGACTGCACCGATTGGTGGTGGGGTGGTGCTTTTGATGCTCGGGAAGGGTGCTCTGCACGTTATTAAAGGCCGTCGGCCACAGAGCACTCGTGGGTTGGTGTATCGATGCTGGCAAGCGCGCTCTCTCTATGCATAACATCTGCATGTGTTCCTCCAAAAACAGGTCCTGGATCGTAGTGTAGATATCAGCGTAATCTTGTAAATAATGCTCCCTACCGGCTGTATGTTTAGTTTGAGAATTCTTTCCGGATTCGGTTATCCTGTGGGTGTGTTTCTGAGAGGAGAAGGGTGCAACGTCGCAGGGGGACATATTTACTCATTTGTGAATATCTGTAAAACTGTCGCACTCAGGGTAGAGTTAATAGTAGAGGGAACTACATTGCGTGCCACACTAAAGTAGGTAAAAATTTATCGGGTCGGGACGCCCCGAGGGTAGAGAAGGGTGCAATGTTGCGAATATGGAATTTGGCCTCCATATCCGCTTGTAAATATTCCCCTATTTTCTCCAATACTCCCCAACTTTCCCCAATCCCCCATTCCCTAGTCCCATTGCATGTAAATAACAATCAGTAGAGCCGACCTTCCCCTTATTCCCCCATTAAATGTCGTGCCCAGGTCCACCGCACCACACGTAGACAACTTTCGGACATCTTCCTAGTTATTCTTAATCTATGTCAGTTAAGGCCTCGTTTCCATTAATTATGACTCTTCGTTGCACCAGAATGTGATTATATGGCATCAGTAGTGAGTTTAGGACCTTTCCCATACCTCCTCCCATCTTCTTCCCCAAACAACAACAATAACAACAACTACAACAACAATTACAACTACAACTACGACAACAACAGAGGGGCGGGGAGTGTGCGTCCTCACACCGGCTCGGTTACCCGCCATGACCATGCGCTCCACGGCGTTACCCCGAAGGGGCTGGCTGTCAGCTCCTCGTCAGGGGCGGAGCCAGTAACCCCCCCACGCACCCAATGAGAAGCAACGTGCCGATTCCATCTGGGGCGGAGCTAACGAGCCGAGGGCGTGTCACTCCCCGCCGGATATACGCGGCCCCGCGCCGGATGTGACGTCAGATGCGCCTCAGCTTGGAGAGAGAAGCCACCGCCATCCCCAGCGCGACGATACCTCCCCGCATCTTTGGACCGGACCGTACTGTACCCTGCCCCGAGCCCAGGAGGACCTGGAGCCATCGATACCTGCCTTTCCTAGCCATCAAACCCCCGTGTGAGTCAGCCGTTGTCCCGTTTGTCTGTCGTCTGTCCGGGGTTAATATAAGAGTGTGTCTAAGTGCCTGTCTTTCTGTGATTATACTTCTAGCCCCTGTAATCTGACCTTTCCGTACGAATATAATCTCCTCCGGAGGTCTTGAGAATCGAAACCTTGGTGTCGTATTGTGTTATTGTAATCCAGCCGGGTGTCTTCTTTTTCTTATTGAGCCAGCATCGCGCGACTAGTCAACGTTCGGGCACAATCGGGTAACTTGTGCAGACGTGGTCATACCATAAAACCGCTCGGTGAATAACATCCAAGCCACGTCTGTAACAATATATATATATATATATATATATATATAGACGGGTTTTTGTCATACTTTCCCAAAGTCAAAGATCACCATGGAGCAAAACCAACGGAGAATGATGGAATTTCAAGGACGACTTAGGAAGCAAAGGGACATGAGGGTGCATACTGTACAGGTGTTATTATATGCACACCTGAATATAATGGTGTATTCAAACCACCTAAAAGAGCAAAAGAGCGAACCTAATGGAGGGTTGGCGAGAGAAAACATCAAAGACCACGTGAAGGAAAGGTAGATTACCTGATGTGAATGTGAGCTACAACCTCAATTCGCCAAGATCACCTTTAAACCTGCAATCACTCTGATTTTTCACCTGCAATCCTGCAATAAACCTGCAATCACTCTGAACACCATTCGTTTTTTGGGCGGGAGTGTTCGACACCATGATGTGCACGTTATAAAGTGTTATTTTTAATTTACGATTTAAATATATATACTTTAATCGGACTTGTTCAAAAGCAAATTAATTGCAAAAGCAACGTTAATTGAATTCGTCGTAGGTCTTTGTTCAATTATGGAGTCGAATGTTTTTTCTATAAACCTCATGGAGCAACCTCAAGTTTCATGGAGATGTATGGATCATGACGCCTCCGAGCTTTTCCCAAGGAGCTGTCCTTGGGAAATTCCATGAAACTCAGAAAACTCTCCCAAAACGGGTGACGTCATGCTCGTCCCAAGGAGCTGTCCTTGGGAAATTCCATGAAACTCAGAAAACTCTCCCAAAACGGGTGACGTCATGCTCGTCAGCGGGGATTTCCGTTATGGAATCTACCTAATGGGAATTGCGGTGTACACAGATCTCCAGTGAAGAAGAAGCTTTGCGGATTACTGGAGTCAGAGTTCGATTCCAGACTGAGCGGGATCAAACTCCATCCTCATGTTGGTGCGCTCCATGTGAGAGCATGGTTCGCCAATATTTGGGATCGCTCCATGTGGATGCTAAGGATTCCAGGGTTCCTTTGTAAAAAAAAAGAAGAAAAAAAAAGGGGTAGGCCATCGTGTGCCGGTGCTTTGGCCAAAATGCAAATGATCGCCGTGTGTACACCTATCGAGAGGGGCAAACGAGCAGGACAGGTGAAAACGTGCCGACGAATAAATACCAATTGTCGCACTCCGATGACCTATCGTGAAGGGACCATCGTGATTGATTTCCGATAAGGTATATAAATAATATATGGGAATGATATAGCGACGTTAAGGAAAAAAGGTCACCAGTGTTGTTTATGAAGGCGTAAAATATTCCGCGAGTGCGACGACGTTGATTGCACGCATGGCGTCCGAGTGCTGCCCCGTTTAGCCCCCGTATTAATTACGCTCGGGCCGATCGATGACACTCGCATTCGTCCGTTCGGACATGATCTTACCTAATTAGCTGTGGCAGCGCTCGATGCACGGACGCCCGCGCTATACGTCCTGCGTACAATCTCGAACACTTAATGTCTCGACGTAAATATTTAATGGATCAATCCGGGGTTCATTTGCATAAGTGTAGACAAGTTTGGGCGCAGCGAAGGACGGGCGCCAATTATAGCTGTGCGCAGGGGAAGGGGGGCTCTTGACGTCATAGCGCGCGCAGTTTTCGCGCCAAGAACGCCAGGAAGGAGCAGTAGACGCACAAGTAGCGACAAAACGAGCAGGTGATGCACGGGGATTACACGGACTCGGTTTTAGGAGCGTTTGTGGTTCGGTTACGTCGGACGAGCGCACACGTCTCTTGCGACTTTCTCCTCTTGACCCCTCTGGCATCGCGTCCCCAGCACCACCCGCACCCATCCCCGGTGTGTGCTCGCAAACTCACACCCTCCCTGCGGCATGCCACGTTTATAATCATCACGCTCCCAAATTGCGTCTCTCCCTCCACTCGGACGTCTCCGCTGCCACCTAGCGCCTTCCATCGAGTAACGTGCCCGCCCGTTCACTTAGTGCGTAAATTGCTCGAAATCCGAGCCGACGCCCCCCGCCCTTTGACTGGGACCCCCGGGCCGCCCCCCTCTCTTCCCCATTCTTTAGAACCCGATTGGGAAGAGATGCGAACCCAGTAGCACGTGGTATTTTAACGCATTCCACGAGCCGTGCCGAAGGACGCACCAATATGGCCCTTTTACGCAAACACACGTGACGGCATGCACGACCCGCACGGCCCGCACGAATCAGGCGGTGAGCCCCGGGATCCATGGAACTTTGGAACACTCGTCGGGAAGGTTGCGCGTTCCACGTGTAAGAAGTGGGACACGGAGCGCATGATGCACCGCATGGGATGCGCGTTTGTCCCACGGAAGAGCAAACGAGGGAGTAAGGAAGAGGGGACAGGGACGGCGGGAGAAGCAAATTGCAGGAGAGAGGGGAGGTGGCTGCGAGGATTGAGGGTGGGTACGATAGGGATGTGGGAATGACGGGGTATATGGAAAAGGAGGGGCGGGAAGGAGGTCTGTGCGGGAGGTGGGAGTGAGTTGGAAGAGTCGGGATTGTGTTTTTTTTTTTGTTTTTTTTCCTTCCCCGTGCTTCGACGCGACCGCTCTCTGTCCGAGACTCGGAGTGCGCGCGTTTCGCGGGGTCGGCAGAAAAAAAAGAAAGAGGAGAGCAAGAGAGACACCGTGGGGAGGGGGAAGCAGGAGGCGGAAGGGTGGGAGGGGAGCGAGAGGGGAGACCGGGAGTCGCTCGGGTTTGCCGCGATGGTCGAACACCGCTCGGCGCGGCGG
This sequence comes from Myxine glutinosa, assembly GCF_964187855.1. Lineage (NCBI taxonomy): Eukaryota > Metazoa > Chordata > Myxini > Myxiniformes > Myxinidae > Myxine > Myxine glutinosa. Next base: position 142,778,514 of record NC_136269.1, on the reverse strand, counting down.
TCGCTGTAGGGCCGCCACCATGAGCCACCCACAGGGATACTTGTACCAGCCGTCGTCGGCCTCGCTCGCCCTCTACTCGTGCCCGGCTTACGGCGGCGCCTCGTTGCTCAGCGGTCCCAGGTCCGAGGAGCTCGGACGATCTACGGCCGGTTCGGCGTTTAGCCCGTACGCGGGTTCGACCGCCTTTAGCGGGGGATCCACGGCGTCTGCTTACAGCCCCTTGCAGTATGCCGCGGACCCCACCACCTTCACGACTTACGTGGTGAGGATCGCTCCGCGATGTGCGAACTTCGTGCTTACCCCGCAACATGCACCAAGCGCTCGTGTCCCGTGCTCCCAGCTAAAGGCACGACCTGGAAAGTACGTGAGACCGAGACTGCTCGGGATAGAGAGAGAGGTCCAGGCCTTGTGCGGGACCGTGGGCCGTGGGACGAGTAAGCAAGAGTAAGCAAAGCGTACCAGGGACCGTGGGACGAGTAAGCAAAGCGAACCAGGGACCGTGGGATGAGTAAGCAAAGCGAACCAGGGACCGTGGGACGCGTAAGCAAATCCAACCAGGGACCGTGGACCGTGGGACGAGTAAGCAAGTCGTGGACCGTGGGACGAGTAAGCAAAGCGAACCAGGTGTCGTGGACCGTGGGACGAGTAAGCAAAGCAAACCAGGTGTCGTGGACCGTGGGACGAGTAAGCAAAGCGAATCAGGGAGTGTGAACCGTGTGACGAGTAAGCAAAGCGAACCATGGACTGTGGGACGAGTAAGCAAAGCGAACCAGGGACTGTGAATCGTGGGACGAGTAAGCAAAGCGAACCAGAGACTGTGGGACGAGTAAGCAAAGAGAACCAGGGACCGTGGGACGAGTAAGCAAAGTGAACCGTGGGACGAGTAAGGAAAGCGAATCAGGGACTGTGAACCGTGGGACGAGTAAGCAAAGCGAACCAGGGACTGTGGGACGAGTAAGCAAAGCAAACCAGGGACCGTGGGACGAGTAAGCAAAGCGAACCAGGTGTCGTGGACCGTGGGACGAGTAAGCAAAGCGAACCAGGTGTCGTGGACCGTTGGACGAGTAAGCAAAGCGAACCAGGTGTCGCACTCGACTCGTTACTGCAGAGAAGCGCGTTGGATGAGAATTTCAACGACTCGGATTCGGACCATTTTGTGTGCAGAAAAGGCTGTTTCACATGCTCGGGGCTCTCACCGTACATGTGGGAATGGTGTGCACGGTACATGTGGGAATGGTGTGCACGGTACATGTGGGAATGGTGTGCACGGTACATGTGGGAATGGTGTGCACGGTACATGTGGGAATGGTGTGCACGGTACATGTGGGAATGGTGTGCACGGTACATTTGGGAATGTTGTGCACGGTACATGTGGGAATGGTGTGCACGGTACATGTGGGAATGGTGTGCACGGTACATGTGGGAATGGTGTGCACGGTACATGTGGGAATGGTGTGCACGGTACATGTGGGAATGGTGTGCACGATACATGTGGGAATTGTGTGCACGGTACATGTGGGAATGGAGTGCACGGTACATGTGGGAATGGTTTGCACGGTACATGCGAGAATGTTGTGCACGGTACATGTGGGAATTGTGTGCACCGTATATGTGGGAATTGTGTGCACGGTACATGTAGCCTATAGGAATGGTGTGCCTGGTATATGTATAGGAATGATGTGCACGGTACATGTAGCCTATAGGAATGGTGGGCACGGTACATGTAGGAATGGTGTGCATGTTACATGTATAGAAATGGCGTGCACGGTACATGTAGGAATGGTGTGCACGGTACATGTATAGGAATGGTGTGCACGGTACATGTAGGAATTGTGTGCACGGTACATGTATAGGAATGGTGTTCACGGTACATGTATAGGAATGCTGTGCAAAGTACATGTGAGAATGTTGTGCATGGTATAAGCGGGAATGCTGTACACGGTACATGTGGGAATGGTATGCATATTACATGCAGGAATTGTGTGCATATTATGTGCGGGAATAGTGTGTGCACGGTATGTGGGTGAATGCTGTATGTGCGGTACGTGTGGGAATGATGGTGTGTGCATGGTACATTATGGGAATGGGGTGTAAACGGTACATGTGGGAATGTTGTGCGCGCGGTACGTGCGGGGATGTTGGGTGCACAGTACATGCGGGAATGCTGTGCATATGGTATGTGTGGGAATGGTACATGTGGTAATGGTATGTGTGGGAATTGGGTGTGCGGGAATGTTATGTGCGGGAATGATATGTGTGTGAATGTTATGTGTGGGAATGGTGTGTGCAATGTGTGGGATGTGCGGGTATGGAACCCCATTAGAACATGCGGAAATGGTTAGTGCATGATGCGTGCGGGGATGTTGTGTGCACGGTAGGCCGACATGCGAGGATGCTGTGCATACGGTATGTGTGTGCATGGTATGTGCGGGAATGGTGTGTGCACCGTACGTGCGGGAATGGTGTGTGCACGGCATGCACGGGAATGGTGCGCACAGGAATGGTGTGCACTTTTACCCTGAATTATTGTCGCGTCAGAGTCCCTGCACAGTAAACAGCCCTTTGTAAATAGTAGACACATCGCACGATTGTTGTGCGACACTTTCATTATAAACGACGCAGCTGCATAACATATTAATGGCGTTTTCACAATGTTATGCTTTATTTATATACTATATCGACGCGACTTTTGCATCAACATCAAAAATGTTGTTGTGTTGTAATCGAGGCATGTGTGTACACAAGAGCGCCCTGTGTTGTGCGTACTCTGCCGATAACATTGTCAACCTCTCTAACTGTCTGCCATGATTGTCTTTTCCACCTCCAACCCAACTCTGCCTTGACCCCCTCGACCCCGACCGACCAACAGGGTTCACCGTACGACACGGCGGCGGCGGGCCTTGCGGGGAGCGTCGCGTACCACCCGTACGGGACGCCTCTGGGTCCGTACCCGTACTCGGACGCGGCGTACAGGAAAAACGCCACGAGAGACGCCACCGCGACCCTGAAAGCGTGGCTCAACGAGCATCGCAAGAACCCGTACCCCACCAAAGGTGAAAAGATCATGCTCGCCATCATCACCAAGATGACGCTCACTCAGGTGTCCACGTGGTTCGCGAACGCGCGCCGCCGCCTCAAGAAGGAGAACAAGGTCACCTGGGCGCCCAGAGCAAAGAGTGAAGACGAGGAAGAAGAGGAAACCGCGATAGATCTGGAAAAGACCGACGAAGAAGGAGAAGGGACGGACAAAGCCCTCGACGTGACCGGAGCAGATTGTGAGGGTAAGCGAAGAGTTTGCACAAACACCGTCGTTCACCGTAAACATGTGCGCGACGTGTTTGGTGAAACGAGACTGGATTGGCCCATATAGGACGAGGTCTGGCACACTTAGCTGCGTAAAACACCTTCAGCTCAAAAGTTATAAAAACTAAAATAACATAATAATCTTAAAATAGCACAAATAACAATATGAACGTGCAAATGAGTCCTCTTCGAACCCCATGAGGAGCAATGATTTCGCGCAAAATAAAAACCAAATAGCGCAAGAACTTCAGCTCGTACTCAAAACATTGATACCGCTGAATCCCAAATTTATACCATTGTATCCCGAACCACACTGCATTAACGTTTTGTTAGGAAGACCACCATGAGTTCGTCGCCTTCGACAATAACGAATCATACGCATCAGAGCGACGAACGTTTCTTCGTGAGACGCAAATCGCAGGAACGTCACATCGCTCAGTGGGGACGACGTGTAAGGTGACGGAACGCGTTTAATCAAGGCGACAGGGGACACGTGATGGCCATACCTCTCGGTTTATACACGAACCACATTGAAATATGCATCAGGTTTATCCACACATGGGGTTAGGACACGTACTGGGTTTATATATATATACACACAGACACACATCGGGTTTATACATGTTTATGGATTATACACGTACTGGGTTTATACACACATAGGGTTTATTCACGTTTATGGGTTATACACGTACTGGGTTTGTACACACATAGGGTTTATTCACGTTTATGGGTTATACACGTACTGGGTTTGTACACACATAGGGTTTATTCACGTTTATGGGTTATACACGTACTGGGTTTATATACACATCGGGTTTATACACATTTATGGGTTATACACGAACTGGGTTTGTACACACATAGGGTTTATTCACGTTTATGGGTTATACACGTACTGGGTTTATATACACATCGGGTTTATACACGTTTATGGATTATACACGAACTGGATTTGTACACACATAGGGTTTATTCACGTTTATGGGTTATACACGTACTGGGTTTGTACACACATAGGTTTTATTCACATTTATGGGTTATACACGTACTGTGTTTATATACACATCGGGTTTATACACATTTATGGATTATACACGTACTGTGTTTATATACACATCGGGTTTATACACATTTATGGATTATACACGAACTGGCTTTGTACACACAAAGGGTTTATTCATGCTTATGGATTATAGACATACTGGGTTTATATATACACACACACACACACACATCGGGTTTATACATGTTTATGGATTATACACGTACTGAGTTTATACACACATGGGGTTTATACACATTTTTGGATTATACACGTACTGGATTTATATACACATCGGGTTTATACACATTTATGGATTATACACGTACTGGATTTATATACACATTGGCTTATACACGTATATGGATTATACATGCACTGGGTTTATACACACATGGGGTTTATTCACGCTTATCGGTTATACACGTACTGTGTTTATATACACATCGGGTTTATACATGTTTGTGGATTATACACGTACTGGGTTTATATACACATCGGGTTTATACACGTACTGGATTTATATACACATCGGGTTTATACACGTTTATGGATTATACACACATCGGCTTATACACGTTTATATATTATACGCGTGCAGGGTTTATGAACACATTTTGTTTCTACACGTTTATGGATTATACACGTACAGGGTTTACACACACACACACACACACACACACACACACACACACACACACACACACACACACACACACACACACACACACACACCGGGTTTATACACGTTTATGGATTATATACAAACAGGGTTTATATACACATACACATCAGGTTTATACACGTTTATGGATTATACACGAACAGGGTTTATATATACACACACACACACACACATCAGGTTTATACACGTTTATGGATTATACACGTACAGGGTTTATACACACACACACACACACACACACACACACACACACACACACACACACACACACACACACACACACACACACACACACACATCTGGTTTATACACGTTATGGATTATACACGTACTGGGTTTATACACACATCGGGTTTATTCACATGTATGGGTTATACACGTACTGTGTTTATATACGCATCAGGTTTATACACGTTTATGGATTATACACGTCCTGGGTTTATATACACATCGGGTTTATACACGTTTATGGGTTATACATGGACTGGATTTGTCCACATATATGGTATACGTTAAAAATTTTTACACATTTATGGTTGGTACACATACTGGGATTATACACATTGGGCACACGTTTAAGATTTGAACACATTTATGGTTTGTACACATACTGGAATTATACACATTGGGTACACGTTTTTAATTTGTCCACATTTATGGTTTGTACACATACTGGGATTATACACATTGGGTACATGTTTAAAATTTGTACACATTTATGGTTTGTACACATACTGGGATTATACACATTGGGTACAAGTTTAAGATTTGTACACATTTATGGTTTGTACACATACTATGTGTGTACATGTTTATCATTCTACACAATACCAGATAATATACATTTAGGGTTTATATATATTTATGGTTTATACACAATACCAGATAATACACGTTTATGGCTTGTACACAATACCATAGATACTTGGTGTTAATGGATTATACATGTTTATGGTTTATAAACAATAGCAGATTTTCATGTTTTTGGTTTATATACAATACTAGATAATACACATTTAATGTTACAAACATTTATTGTTTATAAACGTTTATGGTTCATACATCTTAACGGTTTATACATGTTTCTGGTTTATACACGTTTATGAGTTATACTTGTACCAGTATACACATAGCAAGTTTATATTTACACACGTTTATGGTTTATACACATAATCGGTTTATACACATACTCATTCAAACACAAACCAGTTTGTACACGTTTATGGTATAAACGTTTATTGATTGTACATGTTTGTGCTTTATACATTTTATTGCTTTATATCAGTTACATACAGGATGATACAATGCAATTGTTTACACTCATACCAGATAATACACATTCATGGTTTATACATAATGACAGATTTATAATAGATGTTTACTGTCACAATCATTTCTGGTTTTACACATTTATGTGATATATTTTTGCCAGTTATACGCAATAATACAACTTTATGTTTGTACATGGTTATAGTGTATACACGTAATCGGTTTATACATATACTCGTTCAAAGATGTACTGACTTATACATGTTTGTGGTCTATGATGTAAAGGTTGATACATGTTTATGGTTTAAACATGTGTATGGTTTTTATATGTTTAGTAGTTTACATAGATACTGGTTTATACATGATTATAGTTTCATATACACCGACCACTTTATGCACTTTTATGGTTTACATATGTTTATGGTTTGTAAACATACCAGTCAATACATGTTTCTGGTATGTACACAGATTAGGTTTATACATGTACTAGTTCAAGCACGCACTGGTTTATAAACGTTTCTGGTTTATGCACATTTGTGGTTAATACACTTTAATGGTTTATATACATACCGGTTTATACACACACTAGTTAATACATGTACCAGTTTCTACATGTTCATGGTTTATGCATGTTTTAGTGTATACACGTTTATGGTTTATGCACACTTATGGTTTTGTACACATTTATGATTTATGCATGTTTTAGTTCATACATGTTTATGGTTTTTGCACGCTTATGGTTTATACACGTTTATGGTTTATACACATTTATGGTTGTACACATTTATGGTTTATACATATTTATGGTTTATACAAATGTATGATTTATACACGGTTATGGTTATACACATTTATGGTTTATATACGTTCATGGTTTATACCCATTTATCGTTTATACAAATTTATTGTTATACATGTTTATGGTTATGCACGGTTATGGTTTATACACATTTATGGTTTATACACGTTTATGGTTATACACGTTTATGGTTTATATACGTTAATGGTTAATACACGTTTATGGTTTATGCACGTTTATGGTTTATACACATTTATGGTTTGTACAGTTTATGGTTTATATACATTTATGGTTTATACATGTTTATGGTTTATACACGTTTTTGGTTTGTACACATTCATGGTTTATACACGTTTATGGTTTATACACATTCATGGTTTATACACGTTTATGGTTTACACACGTTTCTGGTTTATACATGTTTATGGTTATACACGTTTATGGTTATACACGTTTATGGTTATACATGTTTATGGTTTATATATGTTTATGGTTTATACACATTTATGGTTTATACACGTTTATGGTTGTACACGTTTATGGTTTATACACATTTATGGTTTATACACGTTTATGGTTGTACACGTTTATGGTTAAACACGTTTATGATTCATATACATTTATGGTTTATGCACGTTTTTGGTTATGCAAGTTTATGGTTTATACACGTTTATGGTTTATACACGTTTATGCTTTATACACGTTTATGGTTTATACACGTTTAGGGTTTATACAAGTTCATGGTTTATACACGTTTATGGTTTGTACAGCTTTATTTTATTTCTACACATATATGGTTAAAACATGTTTATTGTTTATACATGTTCATGGTTTATACATGTTTGATTTTCCTTATACACTTTTACGGTTAATTTCACATTTATTTATAGTTTATATACGTTTATAGTTAATGCACTTTGATGGTTAATTTCATGTTTATAATTTATAACACGTTTATAGGTTATACACAATACCACATCTTTGATGTTTACAGTTTATATACGTTTATCTTTTATACTTCTTTTTAGTTTATGTACAATACCAGCTTATACAAATTTAGAGTATATACACATTTATAGTTTATACTCATTATAGTTTATACACAATACCAGATAATACACGTTTACAGTTTATAAGTTATGCACATTTATATTTTATAAGCGTTTATAGTTCATGCCCAACACCAGATGATACATGTTTATAGTTATATATATTCATAGTTTATACACGTTTATAGTCTACACACAATACAAGATTATACACATTTTGTATTTTATACACGGTTATAGTTAATACACAATACCAGATAATACACGTTTATTGTTTATGCACATTTATAAATTTACATGATACCACATATTAGACATTTATAGTTTATGCATGTTTATAGATTATGCATGGTTATACTTTATACACATTTACATTTTATACAAAATACCAGATAATAGACGTTTATAGTTTATACACAATGCCAGATAATAGACATTTGTAGTTTATACATGATTTTACTTTATAGGTAATACCAGATAATAGAAGGTTATAATATATACATGCTTATAGTTTATACACATTTATAGTTTATATACATTTATAGTTAATTCACGTTTATAGTTAATTTACATTTATAGTTTATACACAATAATATGTATTAGACGTTTATAATTTATACATGTTACAGTTTATATACAATTCCAGATAATGGATGTTTATGGTTTATTCATGTTTATAGTTTATGCACAATACCAGATAATACACCTACTTATAGTTTATACACAATGCCAGGTCATAGACGTTTATAGTGTGTACACTTTATACTTTATACACATTTATAGTTTATACAAAGTTATATTTTACACAAGTTTATGGTCTATGCATGATAATAGTTGAAAGCCATTTTTGGTTTATGAACATTTATGATTTATACAAGTTTATGTTTGATACATAAACCAGTTTTATACATATTTATGGCTTGTGCACGGTTTTAGTTTTTACACATACCAGTTAATACATGTTTATAGTTTATACGCATGGTATGTATATGTATCAGTTTTTACAGATACCGGTACACAAACATGCCAGTTTTTACATGTTTTGGGGATCTACATGTAATCCCTAGATATATTTATGACATGTACACGTTTATGGTTTATCCATAATACCTGCTTATATATCTACCAGTTTTTACAATATCATGGGTTAGACTCATAATGGTTTGTACATATCCTTTAATCGTACCAGTTTATGCACATACCGGTACAGAGACATACTAGTTTATATGCACTTATTGTTTGTTCACCTACCAGTTTATGCACATACTGGTACAGAGACATACTAGTTTATATGCACTTATTGTTTATTCACCTATCAGTTTATGCACATACCGGTACAGAGACATACTAGTTTATATGCACTTATTGTTTATTCACCTACCAGTTTATGCACATACTGGTACAGAGACATACTAGTTTATATGCACTTATTGTTTATTCACCTACCAGTTTATGCACATACTGGTACAGAGACATACTAGTTTATATGCACTTATTGTTTATTCACCTACCAGTTTATGCACATACCGGTACAGAGACATACTAGTTTATATGCACTTATTCTTTATTCACCTACCAGTTTATGCACATACCGGTACAGAGACATACTAGTTTATATGCACTTATTGTTTATTCACCTACCAGTTTATGCACATACTGGTACAGAGACATACTAGTTTATATGCACTTATTGTTTATTCACCTACCAGTTTATGCACATACCGGTACAGAGACATACTAGTTTATATGCACTTATTGTTTATTCACCTACCAGTTTATGCACATACCGGTACAGAGACATACTAGTTTATATGCACTTATTGTTTATTCACCTACCAGTTTATGCACATACCGGTACAGAGACATACTAGTTTATATGCACTTATTGTTTATTCACCTACCAGTTTATGCACATACCGGTACAGAGACATACTAGTTTATATGCACTTATTCTTTATTCACCTACCAGTTTATGCACATACGGGTTCACACAAGTACCAGGTTACACATAAAAATATAATAGCATGGCAGTTGTGTGAATTCGCTTTTGATTGACCATCGAAAGGATATAACAAACATATATATATATATATATATATATATATATATATATATATATATATATATATATATATATATATATATATATATATGAGCGTAAGCTGGATCAGTACGTCACTGAGTTCTTGGGCGACTCCTCGGCACCATTCCGACACACACCACTGTGTGCTATGGAATGAGGTGTTTTATGGTGGAGTTTGGTGAATCCTGCCATCAACCTCCTTGAGAGAGGACCCAGTACCCTGGTACTCATTTCGCCGACCTCGGAAGGCTGACAGATTGAGTCAACCCCACCTGGTATTGATTAAACAGCTGACCAGGATTCAAACTCAGGACCTCAGGATATAACAAACATATAGACACATTTAAACAATCCTCCATATTAAATACCACTTGGGGTTATGAATTGTAGCTACAACGTACCAGCTAATGGTATTGAGGATGTGAGTGCATGCATGTGATTACTGTATGGATATTACAGACCAATACAAATTAGTGCACAAACCCCATTTCCCCAACCCCTTTCTGCAGGGAATTTACTTCAGGGTGGACGAATTGATGGTGAGGTTTCCACTGGACCCGAATTACGGAGTGACCATCATCGGGACTGTGGAGAGGAAGCCGGACACTCCTGCGAGGAGCCTCGGGCACATGATCAGCCAAGAGGGCCCCTCTCACCACAACCCATGGACGCGATGTCCCCAGTCGGGCAATGTAAGGCCCTGGCCGAGCAGGCCGAGTGTCCGTCGCCCAGTGACTCCATGCTGGGTGAGCCTGGGAGCGGCATCGCAGCTCCTCCTGTCGGTTCTGCGGCCCCAAAACCTAAACTCTGGTCTCTGGCCGAAATGGCGTGCGCTTCGGACGGAAAAGCATCGCAGGTCACGTTGGCGACCGTAGGTAACGCCGTGAGTTCGAGTCACGTGGGCCAAATGTACCCATCTTCAACCGCCTTCAGTCGGCCGGTCTACTACAGCGGTCCTTTTTATTCGGCCTATACGGGCTACGCGTCTTTTGGACCCACGACGATTAACGGACTCGGTCCGGCCGCTGCCGCCGCCCTGAGCTCCGGCCTCCGATGTCAAGCCGAGAGCGGACTTAGCCACCCCAGGCTCGCCACCTTCCCGGAGGCAGGTCTTCGAGTCCCATTTATTCCTGAACCCGCGGTACTCCCGCAGGCAAATGTACAGCGTTCTGCACTTACTGAGGTACTCCGGGACGGGGTGTCCTGCAGAGTTCCCCCCACATTCAGCGACCGGTTGCCCGCGCCCTCGTCTTCCCCAACACTGCTAGAGGTCAAGCAGAGGCGCCTTGCATTTGTGGAAACTCAACGGGAAGCACCGTGCGACTTGCGCAAAGGTATCAGGGTTAAGGTGGTGCAAGTGTGGGATGGGGGTGAAACGAAGTGGAGGGGGAAGGATGGCGGGGAGAATATAGGCAAACCCAGGAGAGCCGAATGGTGGTTGATGACGGGAGGTGGTTGGGATCAACGATGCAAGTAGGGCAGGTGTGGGGGAGAGACCCAGCCCGGGAGTGTCCAATAAATAGAGTCTAATCTCCATGAATGAGAGTAAGGGGTTGTTCGAAGTGAATTACACCGGGTTTAGAAATTGGTTCAACTTCATTCAAGTCGAGGGTTGGGGGTAATCCCATCAGTTTGAAATGAACCACAAAGATTTGGGTTTGAAGTAAAAAAGATGGAAATATATTGGGGCAAAGCTAGTGATAGATGTGGGGTTATTGGGGCAAGGCCAGTGATAGAGGTGGGGTTTATTGGGGCAAGGTCAGTGATAGAGGAGGGGTATATTGGGGCAAGGCAAGTGATAGAGGTGGGGTTATTGGGGCAGAGCCAGTGATAGAGGTGGGGTTATTGGGGCAAGGCGAGTGATAGAGGTGGGGTTATTGGGGCAAGGCCAGTGATAGAGGTGGGGTTATTGGGGCAAGGCGAGTGATAGAGGTGGGGTTATTGGGGCAAGGCCAGTGATAGAGGTGGGGTTATTGGGGCAAGGCCAGTGATAGAGGTGGGGTTATTGGGGCAAGGCGAGTGATAGAGGTGGGGTTATTGGGGCAAGGCGAGTGATAGTGGTGGGGTTATTGGGGCAAGGCCAATGATAGAGGTGGGGTTATTGGGGCAAGGCGAGTGATAGAGGTGGGGTTATTGGGGCAAGGCGAGTGATAGAGGTGGGGTTATTGGGGCAAGGCCAGTGATAGAGGTGGGGTTATTGGGGCAAGGCGAGTGATAGAGGTGGGGTTATTGGGGCAAGGCGAGTGATAGAGGTGGGGTTATTGGGGCAAGGTGAGTGATAGAGGTGGGGTTATTGGGGCAAGGCGAGTGATAGAGGTGGGGTTATTGGGGCAAGGCCAGTGATAGAGGTGGGGTTATTGGGGCAAGGCGAGTGATAGAGGTGGGGTTATTGGGGCAAGGCCAGTGATAGAGGTGGGGTTATTGGGGGAAGGCGAGTGATAGAGGTGGGGTTATTGGGGCAAGGCGAGTGATAGAGGTGGGGTTATTGGGGCAAGGCCAGTGATAGAGGTGGGGTTATTGGGGGAAGGCGAGTGATAGAGGTGGGGTTATTGGGTTCCTGCTTTGCCCAAACATGTCCAGTTATTAACAAATTGTGGCTGATATTATTTCATATGTTACAATAATGATAACAGTGTAATTGTCATTATTATTATTATTATTATTATTATCATCAGCAACAGCTCGATAAGTTCTATGATGTATCTTTATTGTTTTGAACTTCAGTTATTCTTTGAGTTCATTCACCAATGCACAAATACCTAAAATAATTACTCCACCAGCACACCTTTGTTATTTTCTCATTACTTGGATTGCAAAGCTATTTTATACCTTCCATCCAGGTACATCACATTTTACACATTTATTCATTAATCTGCCATTGCCCTGTCCGACTCCCTGTCGTGCTTTGTCTCCGACATGTTTTGCAGACGTGAGCGACGCACGGCATTGCCTTGTATGAGAAAGTTGGGCCGAAGCTCCCGTACCTGTGGTAAGATGGAAACTTGCCAGGTACTCGACCAAGATCCACCCATGCACAGGTCCACAACGGGTTCACGCACAGCTCCGTGCATGGCGGTGGACACTGTGTAGGACAGAAATGTATTTATGTTTTCTTTAGCACGTGAAGCATTTTCTTAAAAAATAAAAAGAAAGGAAAGAAGTACGAGGCACCTTGAGTACATAGAAGGGGTCTTGAGTATTACAAGGCACCTTGGGTACATACATGGGGTCTTGAGTATTACAAGGCACCTTGGACAAGTACAAGGCACCTTTGTTATTACCTGGTGCCTTGCATACATATGAGGCGCCTTGAGTACGTATAAGGGGACTTGTGTATGTACAATGCACGTTAGGTACATACCAGGCACCTTATATATGTATGAGGTGCTTTAGGTACATACAAGGCATGTTGTATATGTACAAGGTGTCTTGGATACATGCAAGCTGTCTTGCATGCGTACAAGGAACTTTGTGTACATACGAGGTGCCTCATGTACGTATGAGGTGCCTTGGCTCCGTTTGATGCACCTTGGGTATGTGTGAAAGAACTTTAGGATGTACGAGGTACCTTGGGTACAGAAGAGGCACGTTGGGTACATATAAGGGGCCTTGGGGTATGTACAAGGCATCTTATTTGTATACGAGGTGCCTTAGATATGTACATACAAGGCACGTTGTGTACGTATGAGGTGCCTTGGATAATACAGATCAGGCACCTTGGTTATGTGTGAGGGGTCTTTCGTATGTATGAGGGGCCTTGGGTACATACGAGGCAGGTGTGCGCCCATCAGAGGGTTTATATAATATACAAGGAGAGAGATACAGGACAAAATGGAACGAAATGTGCCATACCTCGTGGGGAAGTCTGGTGATAAGTCCAAGGTTTGATGGGATCTCAGCGACCTCTGGTTCACACAGGTGGGGAGAGGATAGATGGGTGATGGGGGAGGAGGGTGGCACCGAAGGAGGAGCAAAGCGGGTGCAGAACACCGGGAGTTCATTTGAAAACTGTTGCTGTGCCCCCTCCATTATGAGTACCCCATGTGGCAGGCAGAGGTCGCTCTTAGCTCTCACTCTCTGTCCCTCACACGTCATTCAACCCCTTTACAACTTGTTCCCCCCTCACCCTCACCCTCACCCTCACCATCACAGTGCATTTTCCCTCCGTTCATCATGGCATTTCCTCATCCCACACCCGAACCCGCTTTTCCGATGGCACCTTTCCTCGCATCCCTTTGGTTGTCCCTCCCAATGGTTTCCTGGAGTAGAGCGAGCTGGGAATTTTGTACATTACTGGATCGGCTTTCTGTATATCTCGATGTAAGTCTCTTGTTTCTCAGGTTTTTTTTTGCTTTCGTCATTAATTTATAGAACAATGAAAAAGAAGATCGTTTAGGTGTGTGGACCACGAGCGAGAACCACACTATATATAAATATAAATATATAAATATAAATATATATATATATATATATATATATAATTATCAGCGATTTGTAAAGATAATCTTTAGGGACGTTGTCACACGTTAAGTGAAGTAACGTTGAGGTGTAGACTATATTATTGATATTTATTTTTGTAATAACTCCGTATCTCTTTTACTAATTTATGCAACGTTTACGAGACCGGAGTATTTTGTAAATATAATACAGACTCCTCGAGTTATGTATGTTATTGTGCATAAAATCCGCCTCTTATAATAAACGTCGCAATTTGTGAAACTGAAAAAGGTTACTTTCCATGGTTTTGTATCGGAATTTGCACGAGTAAAGGAGTGTTTTTTAACGAGGTGTGTGTGTGCGTCGTCTGATTGTGATGATATCCGGGGGAATGTTTTGTTTTTCAATGAAAACACAAATTTATACAAAATATACATTTATATACACACACGCACACACGTGAATATATACATATACATCATATATTGTATGTGTAAATGTCATGAATGTCACCTTGAATGCCAATCTTCATGATGATGTCACGAGAAGTGAGTCACAACTTCATGGATCTACAAACATCGAAATATGTACACAAACATTTTGTGAGTTAACACTTATACGAAAAAAGACGTTCAACTAGGTTTGCCTTGAATGATGAGGTTGATTTGATGTAATATTTTACATTTAATTTACTAATACACCCGCTCACTGTGGGAGCGGCAGGAAGGGTCATTCCTCTTTGGGGTATATAGATTACAGTCGATCTATGGTCGGGTCTCAAGAACATTGGGTGTGTGTTCATTCACCAAGTTTCTTGTGAAGACATCGTCAAATGGTTTAAGCATTTGAGCAAACACTCCATTCAAAACAGTTAAGGAATGGCTGGCTTGGCAAGCGCTAGCTAGCTGCTTGGTAAGGGAGCACAACCCGGGCTTCCTCCATTTCAGTTTCGTATGAAACAGCAGGAGCGAGTTTCAAAAGTTCGCTACGAAAATTGCCACGGTAGTGGCAGGAAGGGCCATGTTATTAACCCAACATCTGTGGGTCAGAAAGAGTACAGTATATCTTTGCTCAGTTGTGCAAGTAAAGTTTACTTCATGGATATCGGGATTTCTCCATATTTCTTCATTTAGTGTTATAAAGAGCTTTAGCGACTGTTTAAAAAGCTAATCATACGTGTTTGTGGTTTATAATATTTTAACTTCCTGTAGAAGTCGTTGCTCACACGGAAACGCCATTATAACTAGAAGCCATTTATATACGTTATCACTGCAGGAAAAACGCCTTGGGGAAGTGGGACATTATTAGTACGATTAATATTGTTTTGTAATAACATTAACAATATGCGATTATCATTAATTTTGTTATTCAAAGCGTCTTTGGAAAAACGCCACGATAAAGTTAATTTAACATTGATATACACCTCAACATGCAACCCCATTGACTACAATGGTGGGGAAAACCCACTCGGGGGAGAAAACCCCCTTGGGGAGGGGGGCAAAGAATGCGCTACGACCTTCATTATGTAACCCTTGGTCATCTTGTCAAGTTTGGTTGAGATTGGATAAGTAAGGACGGAATGTATCACGGTCAAAAATTCATCAGACAGACAAAAATGGCGTATTTTAGTATGATTTATCAGCTGGCGCTTGAAAACGAGAAACTCTCACAGAAACTCCATGAAACTGAATATTATATGAGTGCTTTGACCAATATGCCGGAGGGATTGTCAGTAGGTATGAGGAATAGAAGAAAGGTGAACGATTGACTTTGACGCATCAGATTTTTGATACCCAGAAGTTGAACCAATCAGTCACTTTCGTCTCATTGGCTCCTGGGTTAGACCACAAACTTGGTGTCGAATGGTCGTGACCCAGTGCGAAAGCTTTGCGACGATTCTGTTTCCTACTCTAATCAACCTGCAATACACACTAGTGTATTCAGAGATTGTCGGCCTAATTGGGGTCAGAGTCCTGCTGCACCTCGTGACCTGCCACAGGTATAGTTGCTTCACCTCTACCATTTTTCCAGCAATAGAGCGCAAACGAAAGGAGGTAAACACCGTCAACGTTACCTGCTGCTGTCGTTCATATGCGCGCATCATTTAAATAGGTGTTCAGGTTATTGCGTGCATCCAGAATCCTGGAGATTCGGAATGACATGGAAAGCATGGCCGTGTATAAGAACCTGCACGTTCACACTCCTCACTCACACCAACCTGCCCATTCACACTCCTCACTCACACAAACCTGCCCATTCACACTCCTCATTCATGGGAATCCGCATGTTCACACTTCGTTCAAATCTAAACCTGCATATTCACACTCCTTGCACACAGGTGACGCCCACCGATCGCTCATCACAACTGCATTTTACAGTAAACCCGAAGAGTCCTTACTGTTGAAACCCCTTGATCACACACGTGACCTTCCACAAGGCTCACACACGTCAGGATCGCGACTCAGATGTGCGCGTCTCATTCTATGTACAGTGAACGTGGAATGTACTTGGTACGCGTGTACATACGGGGACAAATAAACGTCCTCTTCCGATTCGCTTTCATGAACAGGAATGGCTTTTTTTCGATTCGACATATAATTTTGGCTTCATTGTGTTTTGGGCTCATTTGATGAACAATTTACAACCACAGTACCCGTATTGGTAAAATATTTGTTATCGTGATTAAAGAGTGGTTTGTATCGATGATTTACTCAAGACTAAATTGTGATATGTATTGATGGTTTTATCTGGACTAAATCATATACATTGGTTATTTTATATGGACTAAATCATATACATTGGTTATTTTATCTGGACTAAATCATATACATTGGTTATTTTATATGGACTAAATCATATACATTGGTTATTTTATATGGACTAAATCATATACATTGGTTATTTTATATGGACTAAAGCATACACATTGGTTATTTTATATGGACTAAAGCATATACATTGGTTATTTTATATTGACTAAAGCATATACATTGGTTATTTTATATGGACTAAAGCATATACATTGGTTATTTTTTCTGGACTAAAGCATATACATTGGTTATTTTATATGGAATAAAGCATATACATTGGTTATTTTATATGGAATAAAGCATATACATTGGTTATTTGATCTGGACTAAAGCATATACATTGGTTATTTTATCTGGACTAAAGCATATACATTGGTTATTTTATATGGATGAAAGCATATACTGTACATTGGTTATTTTATCTGGACAAAAGCATATACATTGGTTATTTGATCTGGACTAAAGCATATACATTGGTTATTTTATCTGGACTAAAGCATATACATTGGTTATTTTATATTGACTAAAGTATATACATTGGTTATTTTATATTGACTAAAGTATATACATTGGTTATTTTATATGGACCAAAGCATATACATTGGTTATTTTATATGGACGAAAGCATATACATTATACATTGGTTATTTTATATGGCCTAGCATATACATTGGTTATTTTATATGGACTAAAGCATATACATTATACATTGATTATTTTATATGGACTAAAGCATACACATTGGTTATTTTATCTTGACTAAGTATATACAGTACATTGGTTATTTTATATGGACTAAAGCATATACATTGGTTATTTTATATGGACTAAAGCATATACATTGGTTATTTTATATTGACTAAAGTATATACATTGGTTATTTTATATGGACTAAAGCATACACATTGGTTATTTTATATTGACTAAAGTATATACATTGGTTATTTTATATTGACTAAAGCATATACATTGGTTATTTTATATGGACCAAAGCATATACATTGGTTATTTTATATGGACTAAAGCATATACATTGGTTATTTTATATGGACAAAATCATATACATTGGTTATTTAATATGGACTAAAGCATATACATTAGTTATTTTATATGGACTAAAGCATATACATTGGTTATTTTATCTGAACTAAAGCATATACATTGGTTATTTTATGTGGACTAAAGCATATACATTGGTTATTTTATATGGACTAAAGCATATACATTGGTTATTTTATATGGACTA
Organism: Myxine glutinosa; assembly: GCF_964187855.1. Taxonomy (NCBI): domain Eukaryota; kingdom Metazoa; phylum Chordata; class Myxini; order Myxiniformes; family Myxinidae; genus Myxine; species Myxine glutinosa. The sequence continues at coordinate 142,759,788 of NC_136269.1, read as the reverse complement.
AAGCATATACATTGGTTATTTTATATGGAATAAAGCATATACATTGGTTATTTTATATGGACTAAAGCATATACATTGGTTATTTTATATGGACTAAAGCATATACATTGGTTATTTTATATGGACTAAAGCATATACATTGGTTATTTTATATGGACTAAAGCATATACATTGGTTATTTTATATGGACTAAAGCATATACATTGGTTATTTTATATGGAATAAAGCATATACATTGGTTATTTTATATGGACTAAAGCATATACATTGGTTATTTTATATGGACTAAAGCATATACATTGGTTATTTTATGTGGACTAAAGCATATACATTGGTTATTTTATATGGACTAAAGCATATACATTGGTTATTTTATATGGACTAAAGCATATACATTGGTTATTTTATATGGACTAAAGCATATACATTGGTTATTTTATATGGACTAAAGCATATACATTGGTTATTTTATATGGACTAAAGCATATACATTGGTTATTTTATATGGAATAAATCATATACATTGATTATTTTACATGGACTAAAGCATATACATTGGTTATTCTATGTGGACGAAAGCATATACATTGGTTATTTTATATGGAATAAATCATATACATTGATTATTTTACATGGACTAAAGCATATACATTAGTTATTTTATATGGAGTAAAGCATATACATAAGTTATTTTATATGGACTAAAGCATATACATTGGTTATTCTATGTGGACGAAAGCATATACATTGGTTATTTTATATGGACAAAATCATATACATTGGTTATTTTATATGGACTAAAGCATATACATTAGTTATTTTATATGGACTAAAGCATATACATTGGTTATTTTATCTGAACTAAAGCATATACATTGGTTATTTTATATGGACTAAAGCATATACATTGGTTATTTTATCTGGACTAAAGCATATACATTGGTTATTTTATATGGATGAAAGCATATACTGTACATTGGTTATTTTATATGGAATAAAGCATATACATTGGTTATTTGATCTGGACTAAAGCATATACATTGGTTATTTTATATGGATGAAAGCATATACTGTACATTGGTTATTTTATCTGGACAAAAGCATATACATTGGTTATTTGATCTGGACTAAAGCATATACATTGGTTATTTTATCTGGACTAAAGCATATACATTGGTTATTACCCTGCGCTCGCGAAGCGAAAGGCAGGGTTAAGCATTCGGGTATGTACGTACGTATGTGCGTGTCTGCATTTTAAAAATTCATTTTCTCGGCAACCGTTGGTCCGATTGACATGAAATTTTCAGCTTCGGAGGTCCTCCTGCTGTAGAATATTTTAGTGAATATTATGATGTCACAGGTCAAGTGTTACGGGCGACATATTGGAAAAACCAAAAAACTTTGCACCTCTATATCTGAAAAACCGCTGCACAGAAATAATTGAGACAGGTCTCATTGCAAAGAACTCTCCATGCGGAATAACATATGAATGATGACATCATAGGTGCCGGCATTATGACATCATAATTCGACAAGTAAAAAACTTTATCCGATCAGGATGAACTTTCTTAAGCATTGTCTCGATATAAATTGATGCAGAAATAAAACTATAATGACGTCGTAGGTCACGTGATTCGGACGCCATATTGTTTTGAGTGAAAAGCCTGAAAAACCATTAAAATCAAATTTTCACCAAAACGACTGAACAGATTGAGGCCAAACTTTTCAGGCATAATAGCATACCCATGACGAACAAAAAAGTCATTAAGCATGACGTCATGCATCACATGGTTTCGGAGTTATGACGTTTTTAAGCATAAACATTTAAAACCTAGCACAGATGTGTTCAGCATTTCAGTTTGCTAAAATGACCTTTTGGAATTTGCGATAGGTGACGTGGTTTGGCAGATATAAATAATTAAACGAAAATATTAAAAAATTTATAACTCTTGAACCGCTTCATTAATCGACGTGAAGCTTTACATTATAGTAGAGGTCATGAATTGTAACAAGTGTGCAAAACTTCCAGATGATTGGATGTACGGTCTGGAAGCTAGAAGTTGTTATTGCGTGAAGAAGAAGAGTCTTCTAGAATGGCAGGGAATTAATTATCACACTGCACATGATGAGCAGGCAAAGAATGGAGCGACGTCACGCGGTCATTTTGACCTCAAATAAAATTCTGATTTCAGATTTGTCAAGCACTGAGGTATAATAACACAGGACCAAAACAGATTTGGCGAAATTCTGACGATTTTTGACGAAAATATAACATTTGTGTCTGCATTTCAGTAAAGTAAAGTGTGTGCGGTGTCAGCATTTAAAAAAAATGAAACATGGGTCATTGTAAACAATCATTCTGAGTATTGTGCTGCAATACATGTCCCCTACCAAAGTTCAAAGTGCCATAACTTTGTCAAAAATGATCGAATATGCAAATTTATGCACGGTTGATGCTGGTTTTCAAACTTGATCTGAGGTATGCTGAGACACATGTGTGTCACGCCTCGCCTCGTTGATAAGCCCGCAAGGTCGCTCCGTGGAGCGGCCTGCACGTATTGCACTGTGTGAATTATATAATTACCAACTCACGGTCTGAGGTACTAGCGATTCAAGAGATATCCATTTTTAAAATATATTTTCGTTTAATTAACGATATCTGCCAAACCACGTGACCTATCTCAAATTCCAAAGGGACATTTTAGTAGCCTGACATGCTGAACAGATCTGTGAAGTTTCCCCTCGATTGGATCAAAAATGAGGAAGGGGCTCGGTTTTAAAGGTTCATGCTTTAAAACGTCATAACTCTGAAACCATGTGACGCATGACGTCATGCTCCCTGACTTTTTTGTTCGTCATGGGTATGCGATTCTGCCTGCAAAGTTTGGCCTCAATCTGTTCAGCCGTTGCAGAGAAAAAGGGATTTTCGTGTTTTCACGAAAAATAATATGGCGGCCGAACCACGTGACCTATGACGTCATAATTACCATTAAAATATTCTACCGAACGAGTCCCTCCTACGGTGAAAATTCGATCTCAATTGGTCCTGTTATTGCAGAGAAAATGTTTTTTAAAGGAAATTAAAACTTAAAAGGGCACTGAGTTAAGGATCATCAGAATTATCAGAATTCCCAAAGTTCAAAGTGCCATAACTTTGTCAAAAATGATCGAAACGTCGTGAAGTTCGAACTTGATCTGTAACTTATCATGAGGAAACCATTTGCCAAGTTTGAAATCATTAGCATTAAGAGTTTAGAAAAAAAAGTCCGGAAAACTGTTCTTTGCGTGACGGACTGATGGACTGACAGACGGAGGGACGGCGTGCAAACCTATAGTCCCCTCCAGTGTACACCGGTAGGGGACTAACAATTCCATGTGGGGAATAGGTGTTGTTAACGATGACGTCATTGGTGCCAGATTTATGACGTCATAATTCGACAGGGACAATGCTTAGTCTGATCAGTTTGAAATTTAATTGAGCATGGTCTATGCAACAATTATTTAGAGAATATAAATTGATGATGTCATCGCTGTCGTGGTCTGGCAGCCATATTGGATCAAAAAAAAAGAAACGTTCAAAAACAGAAGAGTTGGCTCACACCAAATTGACTGCGCAGGGTAAGTATTCTATGAATACCATCTAGTTTTATATGGACAAAAGCATATACATTGGTTATTTTATATGGACTAAAGCATATGCATTGGTTATTTTAAATGGACTAAAGTATATACATTGGTTATTTTATATGGACTAAAGCATATACATTGATTATTTTATATGGACTAAAGTATATACATTGGTTATTTTATATGGACTAAAGCATATACATTGGTTATTTCATATGGACTAAAGTATATACATTGGTTATTTTATATGGACTAAAGCATATACATTGGTTATTTTATATGGACTAAAGCATACACATTGGTTATTTTATATGGACTAAAGCGTGATATGTATCGCTGCTGACAAGACGGCCGACAGGTACACATATTCACCTGTAAGCTGTCTAGCCTGGGATTGAATCCCGACCCAACTATATATTGTGCTCCCGGTGTTTCACAGGCAGAGTGTTTCATCAATGTGTGTGCCGTCCCTCGGATGGATGTTAAACTGGGTTTCCCCTCCGCTGGCATTAGTTGGTGGACGTTAAAGATCCCTCGGTGCCCTTCGTGAAGAGTAGGTGAGTTATCGCCGGCATCATCCACAAATTACAAATCCTGCCCTGATTACATTGCCGAGTCAGGCCTGGCCAGCCGTTTCATGAAAGACTTGGGCAAAAAACTTCCCTCGGCTAACCCCACCAGAACATGGGAATAATTTGGACCATCAACGAAGAAGAAGAAAAAGAAGAAGTAGTATAGCAGAAGAAGAAGACGAAAGCGTGATATTTATCGATTTATTTTATTAGGGCCAAAGTAAGATATGCATCATTGATTTAACTTGTGTGACTCGGCGCGCTCTGCGCTCCGTGTGCCTCACCGCACGTCATTTCAGAGGGATAGGCATCTTTGACCATTTCGGTGTCTTTTGGGTCTTCAGGGTCTTTTGGGTCTTCAGGGTCATTGGGGTCTTCAGGGTCATTGGGGTCTTTGGGGTATTTTGTGTCTTCGGTGTCTTCAGGGGCTTTTGGGTCTTAGGGGTCTTTTGGTTCCTCTGGGTCTTTAAGGGTCTTTGGCATCTTCAGGGTGTTTTGGGTGTTCAGGATGTTTTGGGTCTTCATAGTCTTTTGGGTATTTTAGTATTCAGTGTCTTCAGGGGCTTTTGGGTTCCTCTGGGCTTTTAAGGGTCTTTGGATATTTTTGGGTCTTTGGGGTCTTTTGGATCTTCAGGGTGTTTTGGGTCTTCGGGGTCTTTTGGGTCTCTGGTGTCATTTGGGTCTTCAGGGTCTTTTGGATCCTCTGAGCCTTTAAGGGTATTTTGGGATGTTTGGGGTCTTCAGGGTCTTCATGGTCTTTAAGAGTCTTCTGGGTATTTAGGATGTTTTGGGTTTTCAGTGTGTTTTGGGTCTTCAGTGTGTTTTGGGTCTTCAGTGTTTTTTGGGTCTTCGGGGCCATTTGGGTCTTCAGGGTTTTTTGGATCCTCTGGGCCTTTAAATGTATTTTGGGTCTTTGGTGTGTTTTGGGTCTTCGGGGTCTTCAGGGTATTTTGGGTCTTGGTGGTCTTCAGGGTGTTTTGTGTCTCCAGGGTGTTTTGCGTTTTCATGGTCTTTTGGATCTTTGGGGTGTTTTGGGTCTTCGGGACCATTTGGGTCTTCAGGGTATGTTAATTCCTCTGGGCCTTTAAGGGTATTTTGGGTCTTTGGGGTGTTTGGGGTCTTCATGGTCTTCGGGGTGTTTTTGGGTCTCTGTGGTCTTTGGGGTATTTTGGGTCTTTGAGGGTATTTTGGGTCTTCAGGGGTCTTGGTGGTCTTAAGGGTTTTGAGGGACTTAAAGGGTCGTTAAAGGTCTGAGGGGTCTTGGCAGTCTAAACGTAATTAAGAGTACACGGATTGTGTTTTAATTTTATTTGACGAAGAAGAAGACGTTTTGGTCGCATATAAACATACATACAAACCGACATAACTACAGAACCATATACGTTTGCTCTATTATAATAAGAAGATTATAATAAGATATGGACTAAACAATGAAATTTATAGATGATACAATCAAGATGAAAGCATGGTATTAGATGTACCGGAAGGTCATGTGTTTTTAGCTGCGACAAGGAGCTCCATGAGAGGACCGCGTTGTTGTTCTTGTTGTTGGGTGCTTTTTTGAATAGCGCATGCGCATACACTCGGACGTGCGTTGGTATGAGCTAAGAACATATTGCAACGGATATCCTCATGGTTCTACACGTCGCAGCTGGTGACCACACTGTGGTCATTTTTCTCTTGTTCTAAGAGGAATATACAGCTTAAAAAGGACATTACTTTCCGGTACACCAATGATTATACCACCGTTGATTATACCATATACCTTATACCATTGATTTTCCCGGGATGAAAACATACAGTATATGAATTGATCATTTTATATGTATTGATTATTTAATATTGCCTAAAGTGAGATGCAAAGATTATTTTATCGGTACCAAAGTGTGACCTGCATTAATTAATTCTCTCAGGACTAAAGTGTGATGTTATCGTGATGAAATCTTGATATATATATATATATATATATATATATATATATATATATATATATATATATATATATATATATATATATATATATATATATATATATATATATATATCAATTTAATGTGGACTAAAATGGTCCCTGCATCGATTATTCCATCAAGAGGGAAGCATGGTATACATTATTTTATCAGAACCCACATGGTATGTATAGATTAATGAATTGAGACTAAAGTGTGGTATGTATAGATTATTTAATTGAGATTAAAGTGTGGTATGTAGAGATTATTTAATTGAGACTAAAGTGTGGTATGTATATATTATTTAATTGAGACTAAAGTGTGGTATGTATATATTATTTAGTTGAGACTAAAGCATGGTATGTATATATAATTTAATTGAGACTAAAGTGTGGTATGTATATATTATTTAATTGAGACTAAAGTGTGGTATGTATATATTATTTAATTGAGACTAAAGTGTGGTATGGATATATTATTTAGTTGAGACTAAAGCATGGTATGTATATATTATTTAGTTGAGACTTAAGCATGGTATGTATATATTATTTAATTGAGACTAAAGCATGGTATGTATATATTATTTAGTTGAGACTAAAGCATGGTATGTATATATTATTTAATTGAGACTTAAGCATGGTATGTATAATGTATATATTATTTAATTGAGACTTAAGCATGGTATGTATATATTATTTAGTTGAGACTAAAGCAGTAAAGCATGGTATGTATATATTATTTAGTTGAGACTAAAGCATGGGATGTATATATTATTTAATTGAGACTTAAGCATGGTATGTATATATTATTTAGTTGAGACTAAAGCATGGTATGTATATATTATTTAATTGAGACTTAAGCATGGTATGTGTATATTATTTAGTTGAGACTAAAGCAGTAACGCATGGTATGTATATATTATTTAGTTGAGACTAAAGCATGGTATGTATATATTATTTAGTTGAGACTAAAGCATGGTATGTATATATTATTTAGTTGAGACTAAAGTGTGGTATGTATATATTATTTTGTTGAGACTAAAGCATGGTATGTATATATTATTTAGTTGAGACTAAAGTGTGGTATGTATATGTTATTTAGTTGAGACTAAAGTGTGGTATGTATATATTATTTAGTTGAGACTAAAGTGTGGTATGTATATATTATTTTGTTGAGACTAAAGTGTAGTATGTATATATTATTTAGTTGAGACTAAAGTGTGGTATGTATATATTATTTAGTTGAGACTAAAGTGTGGTATGTATACATTATTTTGTTGAGACTAAAGCATGGTATGTATATATTATTTAGTTGAGACTAAAGTGTGCTATGTAAATCTTATTTTGTTGAGACTAAAGCATGGTATGTATATATTATTTAATTGAGACTAAAGTGTGGTATGTATATATTATTTAATTGAGACTTAAGCATGGTATGTATATATTATTTAGTTGAGACTAAAGCATGGTATGTATATATTATTTAGTTGAGACTAAAGCATGGTATGTATATATTATTTAGTTGAGACTAAAGTGTGGTATGTATATATTATTTAGTTGAGACTAAAGCATGGTATGTATATATTATTTAATTGAGACTTAAGCATGGTATGGATATATTATTTAGTTGAGCCTAAAGCAGTAAAGCATGGTATGTATATATTATTTAGTTGAGACGAAAGCATGGTATGTATATATTATTTAGTTGAGACTAAAGTGTGGTATGTATATATTATTTAGTTGAGACTAAAGCATGGTATGTATATATTATTTAATTGAGACTTAAGCATGGTATGGATATATTATTTAGTTGAGCCTAAAGCAGTAAAGCATGGCATGTATATATTATTTAGTTGAGACGAAAGCATGGTATGTATATATTATTTAGTTGAGACTAAAGCATGGTATGTATATATTATTTAATAGAGACAAAAGCATGGTATCTGTTGATTATTTAATTGAGACTAAAGCATGGTATGTATTGATTATTTAATAGAGACTAAAGCATGGTATGTATATATTATTTAGTTGAGACTAAAGCATGGTATGTATATATTATTTAGTTGAGACTAAAGCATGGTATGTATATATTGTTTAATTGAGACTTAAGCATGGTATGTATATATTATTTAGTTGAGCCTAAAGCAGTAAAGCATGGTATGTATATATTATTTAATAAAGACTAAAGCATGGTATGTATATATTATTTAATTGAGACTAAAGCATGGTATGTATATATTATTTAATAAAGACGAAAGCATGGTATGTATAGATTATTTAATAGAGACTATAGCATAGTATGTATTGATTATTTAATAGAGACTAAAGTATGGTATGTATGGATTATTCAATTTGAGACTAAAGCATGGTATGTATAGATTATTTAATGGAGACTAAAGCATGGTATGTGTTGATTATTTAATAGAGACTAAAGCATGGTATGTATTGATTATTTAATAGAGACTAAAGCATGGTATGTATTGATTATTTAATAGAGACTAAAGCATGGTATGTATAGATTATTTAATAGAGACTAAAGCATGGTATGTGTTGATTATTTAATAGAGACTAAAGCATGGTATGTATTGATTATTTAATAGAGACTAAAGCATGGTATGTATTGATTATTTAATAGAGACTAAAGCATGGTATGTATTGATTATTTAATAGAGACAAAAGCATGGTATCTGTTGATTATTTAATAGAGACTAAAGCATGGTATGTATTGATTATTTAATAGAGACTAAAGCATGGTATGTATAGATTATTTAATAGAGACTAAAGCATGGTATGTGTTGATTATTTAATAGAGACTAAAGCATGGTATGTATTGATTATTTAATAGAGACTAAAGCATGGTATGTATTGATTATTTAATAGAGACTAAAGCATGGTATGTATTGATTATTTAATAGAGACAAAAGCATGGTATCTGTTGATTATTTAATTGAGACTAAAGCATGGTATGTATTGATTATTTAATAGAGACTAAAGCATGGTATGTATTGATTATTTAATAGAGACTAAAGCATGGTATGTATTTATTATTTAATAGAGACTAAAGTGTGGTATGTATTGATTATTTAATAGAGACTAATGTGTGGTATGTATTGATTATTTAATAGAGACGAAAGCATGGTATGTATTGATTATTTAAAAGAGACTAAAGCATGGTATGTATTGATTATTTAATAGAGACTAAAGCATGGTATGTATTGATTATTTAATAGAGACTAAAGCATGGTATCTGTTGATTATTTAATAGAGACTAAAGCATGGTATCTGTTGATTATTTAAAAGAGACTAAAGCATGGTATCTGTTGATTATTTAATAGAGACTAAAGTATGGTATGTATTGATTATTTAATAGAGACTAAAGTATGGTATGTATTGATTATTTAATAGAGACTAAAGTATGGTATGTATTGATTATTTAATAGAGACTAAAGCACGGTATGTATTGATTATTTAATAGAGACTAAAGCATGGTATGTATTGATTATTTAATAGAGACTAAAGCATGGTATCTGTTGATTATTAAATTGAGACTAAAGCATGGTATGTATTGATTATTTAATAGAGACTAAAGCATGGTATGTATTGATTATTTAATAGAGACTAAAGCATGGCATGTATTGATTATTTAATAGAGTCTAAAGTATGGTATGTATTGATTATTTAATGGAGACTAAAGCATGGCATGTATTGATTATTTAATAGAGACTAAAGTATGGTATGTATTGATTATTTAATGGAGACTAAAGCATGGTATGTATTGATTATTTAATAGAGACTAAAGCATGGTATGTATTGATTATTTAATAGAGACTAAAGCATGGCATGTATTGATTATTTAATAGAGACTAAAGTATGGTATGTATTGATTATTTAATGGAGACTAAAGCATGGTATGTATTGATTATTTAATAGAGACTAAAGCATGGTATGTATTGATTATTTAATAGAGACTAAAGCATAGTATCTGTTGATTATTTAATAGAGACTAAAGTATGGTATCTGTTGATTATTTAATAGAGACTAAAGCATAGTATCTGTTGATTATTTAATAGAGACTAAAGCACGGTATGTATTGATTATTTAAGAGAGACTAAAGCATGGTATCTGTTGATTATTTAAAAGAGACTAAAGCACGGTATGTATTGATTATTTAATAGAGACTAAAGCATGGTATGTATTGATTATTTAATAGACACTAAAGCATGGTATCTGTTGATTATTTAATAGAGACTAAAGTATGGTATGTATTGATTATTTAATAGAGACAAAAGTATGGTATGTATTGATTATTTAATAGAGTCTAAAGCACGGTATGTATTGATTATTTCATAGAGACTAAAGCATGGTATCTGTTGATTATTTAATAGAGACTAAAGCATGGTATCTGTTGATTATTTAATAGAGACTAAAGTATGGTATGTATTGATTATTTAATAGAGACTAAAGTATGGTATGTATTGATTATTTAATAGAGACTAAAGTATGGTATGTATTGATTATTTAATAGAGACTAAAGTATGGTATGTATTGATTATTTAATAGAGACTAAAGCATGGTATGTATTGATTATTTAATAGAGACTAAAGTATGGTATGTATTGATTATTTAATTGAGACTAAAGCATGGTATGTATTGATTATTTAATAGAGACTAAAGCATGGTATCTGTTGATTATTTAATTGAGACTAAAGCATGGTATGTATAGATTATTTAATAGAGACTAAAGCATGGTATGTATTGATTATTTAATAGAGACTAAAGCATGGTATGTATTGATTATTTAATAGAGACTAAAGCACGGTATGTATTGATTATTTAATAGAGACTAAAGCATGGTATGTATTGATTATTTAATAGAGACTAAAGCATGGTATCTGTTGATTATTTAATAGAGACTAAAGCATGGTATGTATTGATTATTTAATAGAGACTAAAGCATGGTATGTATTGATTATTTAATAGAGACTAAAGCATGGTATCTGTTGATTATTTAATTGAGACTAAAGCATGGTATGTATTGATTATTTAATAGAGACTAAAGCATGGTATGTATTGATTATTTAATTGAGACTAAAGCATGGTATCTGTTGATTATATAATAGAGACTAAAGCATGGTATGTATTGATTATTTAATAGAGACTAAAGCATGGTATGTATTGATTATTTAATTGAGACTAAAGCATGGTATCTGTTGATTATTTAATAGAGACTAAAGTATGGTATCTATTGATTATTTAATTGAGACTAAAGCATGGTATCTGTTGATTATTTAATGGAGACTAAAGTATGGTATGTATTGATTATTTAATAGAGACTAAAGCATGGTATGTGTTGATTATTTAATTGAGACTAAAGCATGGTATGTATTGATTATTTAATTGAGACTAAAGTATGGTATCTATTGATTATTTAATTGAGACTAAAGCATGGTATCTGTTGATTATTTAATGGAGACTAAAGTATGGTATGTATTGATTATTTAATAGAGACTAAAGTATGGTATGTATTGATTATTTAATAGAGACTAAAGCATGGTATGTATTGATTATTTAATAGAGACTAAAGCATGGTATGTATTGATTATTTAATTGAGACTAAAGCATGGTATCTGTTGATTATTTAATAGAGACTAAAGTATGGTATCTATTGATTATTTAATTGAGACTAAAGCATGGTATCTGTTGATTATTTAATGGAGACTAAAGTATGGTATGTATTGATTATTTAATAGAGACTAAAGTATGGTATCTATTGATTATTTAATTGAGACTAAAGCATGGTATCTGTTGATTATTTAATGGAGACTAAAGTATGGTATGTATTGATTATTTAATAGAGACTAAAGTATGGTATGTGTTGATTATTTAATTGAGACTATAGCATAGTATGTATAGATTATTTTATCAGCAACTTCAGACTGATATGTTATGATTTAATTGAGACGAAGCACTAAATGTATCGATTATTTTGTCGGGATCAAGCATGATATGTATCGCTGATACAAAGCTATTCGGCATTAATTGAATAACAATTGACTGCACTAATTTGTTGAATTAGCAAACCTCGTGTTGATAAATTTCAGCTTCAGTATTCACTCTTTCACCATTGAGCACATTATAAAAAATTTAGTGACGTCATCGTGATGGATAATAAACCTTAACAAAGCGTATTATGCACATATTATACTTCGAAATTTATAAACGTATAACCACTTGATCTTTTTCAATTTCCAATCTTATTTCATTCTGATTGGAGTTTGGTTTTCCCGCCATTCGCTCAAACAATTCGTATTAATTTGTCCCGCGGATGGATAAATATTGACAAGGTTATAGCGAATGTCTGTGAAGCCACCCAGGCCCTCTCCATGAACCTCATCCCCTTCACATTCCCATTCCGAGCGAGTCCCGATAAACGGCGCTCTTCCTCCTCATTATTAACTCTGCTAATGACGTCTCCGGGGGATCTCTGCTGAGACTTTGTGCACGAGACGTCGCCAGAGGTCCTTGTCAATAAATACAGGACATCGTTGTCGTTCTTTTTCATTATTTGTCCCGCTGATTACGACGCTCCCTATCACCATTTGACATATTAATAACAACAAAAAGGCTGCGAGGATGGGAGGGGTTGCGACGTGAATGACGATCTGCTCCTCGCTGGGGAAATGGCGCCGTTTGTACATCTTTATCGAACGCAGAAAGGCCATTCCGTCTGCAAGTCACCGCTTGCACCTTCACCGATCAACATTGCTAGGGATTGAATGAAAGAAACATAGAACAATCAGCATCAGGAAGAACATGTTGTGAAGAAGCAGCAGCGTAAATAACCTACAATGTGAAGATTAACTCGAGACATGAAGATTAACCCGTGATAGGGAAAATTAACCACCTATGTAAAGATTAACCAGCAATGGGTAGATTAACCCGCGATGCGAAGATTAACCAGCAATGGGAAGATTAACCAGCAATGGGAAGATTAACCAGCTATGTGAAGATTAACCAGCTATGTGAAGATTAACCAGCAATGTGAAGATTAACCAGCTATGTGAAGATTAACCACCAATGTGAAGATTAACCAGCTATGTGAAGATTAACCGGTGATATGGCAAATTAACCACCTATGTAAAGATTAACCAGCAATGGGTAGATTAACCCGCGATGTGAAGATTAACCAGCAATGGGAAGATTAACCAGCAAAGGGAAGATTAACCAGCAATGGGAAGATTAACCAGCTATGTGAAGATTAACCAGCTATGTGAAGATTAACCACCAATGTGAAGATTAACCAGCAATGTGAAGATTAACCAGCAATGTGAAGATGAATCAGCAATGTGAAGATTAACCCGTGATGTGAAGATTAACCAGCAATGTGAAGATTAACCAGCAATGGGAAGATTAACCAGCTATGTGAAGATTAACCAGCAATGTGAAGATTAACCACCAATGTGAAGATTAACCAGCAATGTGAAGATTAACCAGCAATGTGAAGATTAACCCACGATGTGAAGATTAACCAGCAATGTGAAGATTAACCAGCGATGTGAAGACAAACCCACGATGTGAAGATTAACCAGAAATGTGAAGATTAACCAGTGATGTGAAGATAAACCAGCAATGTGAAGATAAACCAGCAATGTGAAGATAAACCAGCAATGTGAAGATTAACCAGGAATGTGAAGATTAACCAGCAATGTGAAGATTAACCAGCAATGGGAAGATTAACCAGCAATGTGAAGATTAACCCGTGATGTAAAGATTAGCCAGCAATGTGAAGATTAACCTGCTATGTGAAGATTAACCAGCAATGTGAAGATTAACCAGCAATGTGAACATTAACCTGCGAGGTGAAGATTAATCTGCGAGGTGAAAATTAACCAGCAATGTGAAGATTAACCAGCAATGTGAAGATTAACCAGCAATGTGAAGATTAACCGGCAATGTGAAGATTAACCAGCAATGTGAAGATTAACCAGCAATGTGAAGATTAACCAGCAATGTGAAGATAAACCCACGATGTGAAGATTAACCCACGATGTGAAGATGAACCTGTGATGTGAAGATTAACCAGCAATGTGAAGATTAACCAGCAATGTGAAGATTAACCAGCAATGTGAAGATTAACCCGTGATCGGGGAAATAAACCCACGATGTGAAGATTAACCTGCTGTGTGAAGATTAACCAGCAATGTGAAGATTAACCAGCAATGTGAAGATTAACCTGCGAGGTGAAGATTAATCTGCGAGGTGAAAATTAACCAGCAATGTGAAGATTAACCTGCGAGGTGAAGATTAATTTGCGATGGGAAGACTAACCTGCGACGTGACGAATAACCTGTGAAGCGAAGATTAATCTGCAAGGTGAAGATTAACCCGCAATGTGAAGATTAACCAGCAATGTGAAGATTAACCAGCAATGTGAAGATTAACCGGCAATGTGAAGATTAACCGACAATGTGAAGATAAACCAGCAATGTGAAGATTAACCCACGGTGTGAAGATTAACCAGCAATGTGAAGATTAACCCGCGATGTGAAGATTAACCAGCAATGTGAAGACAAACCCATGATGTGAAGATTAACCCGTGATCGGGGAAATTAACCAGCAATGTGAAGATTAACCACCAATGTGAAGATTAACAAGCAATGTGAAGATCAACCAGCAATGTGAAGATGATCCAGCAATGTGAAGATTAACCAGCAATGTGAAGATTAACCTGCGAGGTGAAGATTAATCTGCGAGGTGAAAATTAACCAGCAATGTGAAGATTAATCGGCGAGGTGAAAATTAACCAGCAATGTGAAGATTAACCTGCGAGGCGAAGATTAATTTGCGATGTGAAGATTAACCTGCGACGTGAAGAGTAACCTGTGAAGCGAAGATTAATCTGCGAGGTGAAGATTAACCCGCAATGTGAAGACTAACCAGCAATGTGAAGATTAACCAGCAATGTGAAGATTAACCAGCAATGTGAAGATTAACCAGCAATGTGAAGATTAACCAGCAATGTGAAGATTATCCCACAATGTGAAGATTAACCAGCAATGTGAATATTAACCTGTGATGTGAAGATTAACCAGCAATGTGAAGATTAACCAGCAATGTGAAGATTAACCAGCAATGTGAAGGTTAACCAGCGATGTGAAGATTAACCCGCGATGTGAAGATTAACCAGCAATGTGAAGATTAACCTGTGATGTGAAGATTAACCAGCAATGTGAAGATTAACCAGCAATGTGAAGATTAACCAGCGATGTGAAGATTAACCAGCAATATGAAGATTAACCAGCAATGTGAAGATTAACCAGCAATGTGAAGATTAACCAGCAATGTGAAGATTAACCAGCGAGGTGAATATTAACCTG
This sequence comes from Myxine glutinosa, assembly GCF_964187855.1. Classification (NCBI taxonomy): domain Eukaryota; kingdom Metazoa; phylum Chordata; class Myxini; order Myxiniformes; family Myxinidae; genus Myxine; species Myxine glutinosa. The sequence goes on along the minus strand of NC_136269.1, from coordinate 142,744,264 downwards.
CAAGGGGAAGATTACCCTGCAATGTGAAGATTAACCTGCGACGTGAAGTTTAACCCATGAGGTGAAGATTAACCTGTGATGTGAAGATTAACCTGTGATGTGAAGATTAACCAGTAATGTGAAGATTAACCAGCAATGTGAAAATAAACAAGCAATATGAAGATTAACCAGCAATGTGAAGATTAACCAGCAATGTGAAAATTAACCTGTGATGTGAAGATTAACCCACAATATGAAGATTAACCTGCAATGTGAAGATTAACCAGCAATGTGAAGATTAACCAGCAATGTGAAGATTAACCTGCGAGGTGAAGATTAACCTGCGAGGCGAAGATTAATTTGTGATGTGAAGATTAACCTGCGACGTGAAGAGTAACCTGTGAAGCGAAGATTAATCTGCGAGGTGAAGATTAACCCGCAATGTGAAGATTAACCAGCAATTTGAAGATTAACCTGTGATGTGAAGATTAACCAGCAATGTGAAGATTAACCACCAATGTGAAAACTAACCTGTGATGTGAAGATTAACCCACAATATGAAGATTAACCAGCAATGTGAAGATTAACCAGCAATGTGAAGATTAACCAGCAATGTGGAGATTAACCCACAATGTGAAGATTAACCCACAACGTGAAGATTAACCAGCAATTTGAAGATTAACCTGTGATGTGAAGATTAACCAGCAATGTGAAGATTAACCAGCAATGTGAAGATTAACCCACAATGTGAAGATGAACCAGCAATGTTAAGACTAACCTGTGATGTGAAGATTAACCAGCAATGTGAAGATTAACCAGCAATGTGAAGATTAACCCACAATGTGAAGATGAACCAGCAATGTTAAGACTAACCTGTGATGTGAAGATTAACCAGCAATGTGAAGATTAACCAGCAATGTGATGATTAACCTGTGATGTGAAGATTAACCAGCAATTTGAAGATTAACCAGCAATGTGAAGATTAACCAGCAATGTGAAGATTAACCAGCAATGTGATGATTAACCTGTGATGTGAAGATTAACCAGCAATGTGAAGATTAATCAGCAATGTGAAAATTAACCTGTGATGTGAAGATTAACCCACGATGTGAGGATTAACCAGCAATGTGAAGATTAACCAGCAATGTGAAGATTAACCAGAAATGTGGAGATTAACCAGCAATGTGGAGATTAACCAGCAATGTGGAGATTCACCTGTGATGTGAAGATTAACCCACGATGTGAAGATTAACCAGCAATGTGAAGATTAACCAGCAATGTGAAGATTAACCAGTAATGTGGAGATTAACCAGCAATGTGGAGATTAACCAGCAATGTGAAAATTAACCTGTGATGTGAAGATTAACCCACGATGTGAAGATTAACCAGCAATGTGAAGATTAACCAGCAATGTGAAGATTAACCAGCAATGTGGAGATTAACCAGCAATGTGGAGATTAACCTGTGATGTGAAGATTAAACGACAATGTGAAGATTAACCAGCAATGTGAAGATTACCTCGTGATGTGAAGATTAACCAGCAATGTGAAGATTAACCTGTGATGTGAAGATCAACCAGCAGTGTGAAGATTAACCTGTGATGTGAAGATTAACCAGCAATGTGAAGATTAACCTGTGATGTGAAGATTAACCCACAATATGAAGATTAACCAGCAATGTGAAGATTAACCAGCAATGTGAAGTATAACCAGCAATGTGGAAATTAACCAGCAATGTGGAGATTAACCTGTGATGTGAAGATTAATCGACAATGTGAAGATTAACCAGCAATGTGAAGATTACCTCGTGATGTGAAGATTACCTCGTGATGTGAAGATTAACCAGCAATGTGAAGATTAACCTGTGATGTGAAGATCAACCAGCAGTGTGAAGATTAACCTGTGATGTGAAGATCAACCAGCAGTGTGAAGATTAACCTGTGATGTGAAGATTAACCAGCAATGTGAAGATTAACCTGTGATGTGAAGATTAACCAGTAATGTGAAGATTAACCTGCGATGTGAAAATTAACCAGCAATGTGAAGATTAACCTGTGATGTGAAGATTAACCAGCAATGTGAAGATTAGCATGTGATGTGAAGATTAACCAGCAATGTGAAGATTAAGCTGCGATGTGAAGATTAACCAGCAATGTGAAGATTAACCAGCAATGTGAAGATTAACCCACAATGTGAAGATTAACCAGCAATGTGAAGATTACCTCGTGATGTGAAGATTAGCTCGTGATGTGAAGATTAACCAGCAATGTGAAGATTAACCAGCAATGTGAAGATTAACCTGTGTTGTGAAGATTAACCCACAATGTGAAGATTAACCAGCAATGTGAAGATTAACCTGCGAGGTGAAGATTAACCCGCGATGTGAAGATTAACCAGCAATGTCAAGATTAACAAGCAATGTGAAGATTAAACAGCAATGTGAAGATTAACCTGCGATGTGAAGATTATCCTGCGATGTGAAGATTAACCTGTGATGTGAAGATTAACCAGCAATGGGAATATTAACCTGTATGTGAAGATGAACCTGTGAAGTGAAGATTCACCTGTGATGTGAAGATTAACCAGCAATGTGAAGATTAATCAGCAATGTGAAGATTAACCAGCAATGTGAAGATTAACCAGCAATGTGAAGATTAACCAGCGATGTGATGATTAACCAGCAATGTGAAGATGAAACAGCAATGTGAAGATGAACATGTGATCTGAAGATTATCATGCGATGTGAAGATTAACCAGCAATGTGAAGATTAACCTGCGATGCGAAGATGAACCTGTGAAGTGAAGATTAACCTGTGATGTGAAGATTAACCAGCAATGTGAAGATTAACCAGCAATGTGAAGATTAACCAGCAATGTGAAGATTAACCAGCAATGTGAAGATTAACCAGCAATGTGAAGATTAACCCACGATGTGAAGATGAACCTGTGATGTGAATATTAACCAGCAATGTGAAGATCAACCAGCGATGTGAAGATTAACCAGCAATGTGAAGATGAACCAGCAATGTGATGATTAACCTGTGATGTGAAGATTAACCAGAAATTTGAAGATTAACCTGTAAAATGAAGATTGACCACCAATGTGAAGATTAACCAGCAATGTGAAAATTAACCTGTGATGTGAAGATTAACCCACAATATGAAGATTAACCAGCAATGTTAAGATTAACCAGCAATGTGAAGATTAACCAGCAATGTGGAGATTAATCCACAATGTGAAGATTAACCCACAATGCGAAGATTAACCAGCAATGTGAAGATTAGCCTGTGATGTGAAGATTAACCAGGAATGTGAAGATTAACCATCAATGTGAAGATTACCCTGAGATGTGAAGATTAACCAGCAATGTGAAGATTAACCAGCATTGTGAAAATTAACCTGTGTTGTGAAGATTAACCCACAATGTGAAGAATAACCTGTGAAGCGAAGATTAATCTGCAAGGTGAGGATTAAGCTGCAATGTGAAGATTAACCAGCAACGTGAAGATTAACCTGCGATGTGAAGATTAGCCAGCAATGTGAAGATTAACCAGCAATGTCCAGATTAACCAGCAATGTGAAGATTAACCTGTGATGTGAAGACTAACCTGCGATGTGAAGATGAACCTGCGAAGTGGAGATTAAACAGCAATGTGAATATTAACCTGCGATGTGAACATGAAGCTGCAAAGTGGAGATTAACCAGCAATGTGAAGATTAACCCGCAATGTGAAGATTAACCAGCAATGTGAAGATTAACCAGCAATGTGAAGATTAACCAGCAATGTGAAGATTAACCTGCGATGTGAAGATTAACCAGCAATGTGAAGATTAACCTGCGATGTGAAGATGAACCTGCGAAGTGAAGATTAACCTGCGATGTGAAGATTAACCCGCAATGTGAAGATTAACCTGTGATGTGAAGATTAACCAGCAATGTGAAGATTAACCAGCAATGTGAAGATTAACCAGAAATGTGAAGATTAACCCACGATGTGAAGATGAACCTGTGATGTGAGTATTAACCAGCAATGTGAAGATTAACCAGCGATGTGAAGATTAACCAGCAATGTGAAGATTAACCAGCAATGTGAAGATTAATCAGCAATGTGAAGATTAACCTGCGATGTGAGGATTATCCAGCAATGTGAAGATGAACCTGCGAAGTGAAGATTAACCTGCGCTGTGAAGATTAACCCGCAATGTTAAGATTAACCTGTGATGTGAAGATTAACGAGCAATGTGAAGATTAACCAGCAATGTGAAGATTAACCAGAAATATGAAGATCAACCCACGATGTGAAGATGACCCTGTGATGTGAAAATTAACCAGCAATGTGAAGACGAACCAGCGATGTGAATATTAACCAGCAATGTGAAGATTAATCAGCGATGTGAAGATTAACCTGCGATGTGAAGATTAGCCAGCAATGTGAAGATTAACCTGCAATGTGAAGATTAACCAGCAATGTGAAGATTAACCTGCGATGTGAAGATTAACCTGTGATGTGAAGATTAACCTGCGATGTGAAGATTAACCTGCGATGTGAAGATTAACCTGCGATGTGAAGATTAACCTGTGATGTGAAGATTAACCTGTGATGTGAAGATTAACCTGTGATGTGAAGATTAACCTGCGATGTGAAGATGAACCTGCGATGTGAAGATTAACCTGCGATGTGAAGATTAACCTGCGATTTGAAGATTAACCTGCGATGTGATGATTAACCTGAGATGTGAAGATTAACCTGTGATGTGAAGATTAACCTGTGATGTGAAGATTAACCTGCGATGTGAAGATGAAGCTGCGAAGTGGAGATTAACCAGCAATGTGAAGATTAACCCGTAATGTTAAGATTAACCAGCAATGTGAAGATTAACCAACAATGTGAAGATTAACCTTCGATGTGAAGATTAACCTGTGATGTGAAGATTAACCAGCAATGTGAAGATTAACCTGCGATGTGAAGATTAACCCGCAATGTGAAGATTAACCTGTGATGTGAAGATTAACCAGCAATGTGAAGATTAACCAGCAATGTGAAGATTAACCAGAAATGTGAAGATTAACCCACGATGTGAAGATGAACCTGTGATGTGAATATTAACCAGCAATGTGAATATTAACCAGCGATGTGAAGATTAACCAGCAATGTAAATATTAACCAGCAATGTGAAGATTAACCAGCGATGTGAAGATTAACCAGCAATGTAAAGATTCATCAGCAATGTGGAGATTAACCAGCAATGTGAAGATTAACCAGGAATGTGAAGATTAACCAGCAATGTTAAGATTCATCAGCAATGTGAAGATTAACCAGCAATGTGAAGATTAACCAGCAATGTGAAGATTAACCAGCAATGTTAAGATTCATCAGCAATGTGAAGATTAACCAGCAATGTGAAGATTAACCTGCAATATGAAGATTAACCAGCAACGTGAAGATTAACCTGCGATGTGAAGATTAACTTGTGATGTGAAGATTAACCTGTGATGTGAAGATGAACCTGCGAAGTGGAGATTAACCAGCAATGTGAAGATTAACCTGCGATGTGAAGATTAACCTGCGATGTGAAGATTAACCAACAATGTGAAGATTAACCAGCAATGTGAAGATTAACCTGTGATGTGAAGACTAACCTGCGATGTGAAGATGAACCTGCGAAGTGGAGATTAAACAGCAATGTGAATATTAACCTGCGATGTGAAGATGAAGCTGCAAAGTGGAGATTAACCAGCAATGTGAAGATTAACCCGCAATGTGAAGATTAACCAGCAATGTGAAGATTAACCAGCAATGTGAAGATTAACCTGCGATGTGAAGATTAACCAGCAATGTGAAGATTAACCTGCGATGTGAAGATGAACCTGCGAAGTGAAGATTAACCTGCGATGTGAAGATTAACCCGCAATGTGAAGATTAACCTGTGATGTGAAGATTAACCAGCAATGTGAAGATTAACCAGCAATGTGAAGATTAACCAGAAATGTGAAGATTAACCCACGATGTGAAGATGAACCTGTGATGTGAGTATTAACCAGCAATGTGAAGATTAACCAGCGATGTGAAGATTAACCAGCAATGTAAAGATTAACCAGCAATGTGAAGATTAACCAGCAATGTGAAGATTAACCAGCAATGTGAAGATTAATCAGCAATGTGAAGATTAACCTGCGATGTGAGGATTATCCAGCAATGTGAAGATGAACCTGCGAAGTGAAGATTAACCTGTGATGTGAAGATTAATGAGCAATGTGAAGATTTACCAGCAATGTGAAGATTAACCAGAAATATGAAGATTAACCCACGATGTGAAGATGAACCTGTGATGTGAGTATTAACCAGCAATGTGAAGATTAACCAGCGATGTGAAGATTAACCAGCAATGTAAAGATTAACCAGCAATGTGAAGATTAACCAGCAATGTGAAGATTAACCAGCAATGTGAAGATTAACCAGCAATGTGAAGATTAATCAGCAATGTGAAGATTAACCTGCGATGTGAGGATTATCCAGCAATGTGAAGATTAACCCGCAATGTGAAGATTAACCTGTGATGTGAAGATTAACGAGCAATGTGAAGATTAACCAGCAATGTGAAGATTAACCAGAAATATGAAGATCAACCCACGATGTGAAGATGACCCTGTGATGTGAAAATTAACCAGCAATGTGAAGACGAACCAGCGATGTGAAGATTAACCAGCAATGTGAAGATTAACCAGCAATGTGAAGATTAACCAGCAATGTGAATATTAACCAGCAATGTGAAGATTAATCAGCAATGTGAAGATTAACCTGCGATGTGAAGATTAGCCAGCAATGTGAAGATTAACCTGCAATGTGAAGATTAACCTGCGATGTGAAGATTAACCTGTGATGTGAATATTAACCTGCGATGTGAAGATGAACCTGCGAAGTGGAGATTAACCTGCAATGTGAAGATTAACCTGCGATGTGAAGATTAACCTGCGATGTGAAGATTAACCTGTGATGTGAAGATTAACCTGTGATGTGAAGATTAACCTGTGATGTGAAGATTAACCTGCGATGTGAAGATGAACCTGCGATGTGAAGATTAACCTGCGATGTGAAGATTAACCTGCGATGTGAAGATTAACCTGAGATGTGAAGATTAACCTGTGATGTGAAGATTAACCTGTGATGTGAAGATTAACCTGCGATGTGAAGATGAAGCTGCGAAGTGGAGATTATCCAGCAATGTGAAGATTAACCCGTAATGTGAAGATTAACCAGCAATGTGAAGATTAACCAGCAATGTGAAGATTAACCTTCGATGTGAAGATTAACCTGCGATGTGAAGATTAACCAGCAATGTGAATATTAACCTGCGATGTGAAGATTAACCCGCAATGTGAAGATTAACCTGTGATGTGAAGATTAACCAGCAATGTGAAGATTAACCAGCAATGTGAAGATTAACCAGAAATGTGAAGATTAACCCACGATGTGAAGATGAACCTGTGATGTGAATATTAACCAGCAATGTGAATATTAACCAGCGATGTGAAGATTAACCAGCAATGTAAATATTAACCAGCAATGTGAAGATTAACCAGCGATGTGAAGATTAACCAGCAATGTGAAGATTCATCAGCAATGTGAAGATTAACCAGCAATGTGAAGATTAACCAGGAATGTGAAGATTAACCAGCAATGTTAAGATTCATCAGCAATGTGAAGATTAACCAGCAATGTGAAGATTAACCAGCAATGTGAAGATTAACCTGTGTTGTGAAGATTAACCCACAATGTGAAGAATAACCTGTGAAGCGAAGATTAATCTGCAAGGTGAGGATTAAGCTGCAATGTGAAGATTAACCAGCAACGTGAAGATTAACCTGCGATGTGAAGATTAGCCAGCAATGTGAAGATTAACCAGCAATGTCAAGATTAACCAGCAATGTGAAGATTAACCTGTGATGTGAAGACTAACCTGCGATGTGAAGATGAACCTGCGAAGTGGAGATTAAACAGCAATGTGAATATTAACCTGCGATGTGAAGATGAAGCTGCAAAGTGGAGATTAACCAGCAATGTGAAGATTAACCCGCAATGTGAAGATTAACCAGCAATGTGAAGATTAACCAGCAATGTGAAGATTAACCAGCAATGTGAAGATTAACCTGCGATGTGAAGATTAACCAGCAATGTGAAGATTAACCTGCGATGTGAAGATGAACCTGCGAAGTGAAGATTAACCTGCGATGTGAAGATTAACCCGCAATGTGAATATTAACCTGTGATGTGAAGATTAACCAGCAATGTGAAGATTAACCAGCAATGTGAAGATTAACCAGAAATGTGAAGATTAACCCACGATGTGAAGATGAACCTGTGATGTGAGTATTAACCAGCAATGTGAAGATTAACCAGGAATGTGAAGATTAACCAGCAATGTAAAGATTAACCAGCAATGTGAAGATTAACCAGCAATGTGAAGATTAACCAGCAATGTGAAGATTAATCAGCAATGTGAAGATTAACCTGCGATGTGAGGATTATCCAGCAATGTGAAGATGAACCTGCGAAGTGAAGATTAACCTGCGCTGTGAAGATTAACCCGCAATGTTAAGATTAACCTGTGATGTGAAGATTAACGAGCAATGTGAAGATTAACCAGCAATGTGAAGATTAACCAGAAATATAAAGATCAACCCACGATGTGAAGATGACCCTGTGATGTGAAAATTAACCAGCAATGTGAAGACGAACCAGCGATGTGAAGATTAACCAGCAATGTGAAGATTAACCAGAAATGTGAAGATTAACCAGCAATGTGAATATTAACCAGCAATGTGAAGATTAATCAGCAATGTGAAGATTAACCTGCGATGTGAAGATTAGCCAGCAATGTGAAGATTAACCTGCAATGTGAAGATTAACCAGCAATGTGAAGATTAACCTGCGATGTGAAGATTAACCTGTGATGTGAAGATTAACCTGCGATGTGAAGATTAACCTGCGATGTGAAGATTAACCTGCGATGTGAAGATTAACCTGTGATGTGAAGATTAACCTGTGATGTGAAGATTAACCTGTGATGTGAAGATTAACCTGCGATGTGAAGATGAACCTGCGATGTGAAGATTAACCTGCGATGTGAAGATTAACCTGCGATGTGATGATTAACCTGAGATGTGAAGATTAACCTGTGATGTGAAGATTAACCTGTGATGTGAAGATTAACCTGCGATGTGAAGATGAAGCTGCGAAGTGGAGATTAACCAGCAATGTGAAGATTAACCCGTAATGTTAAGATTAACCAGCAATGTGAAGATTAACCAACAATGTGAAGATTAACCTTCGATGTGAAGATTAACCTGCGATGTGAAGATTAACCAGCAATGTGAAGATTAACCTGCGATGTGAAGATTAACCCGCAATGTGAAGATTAACCTGTGATGTGAAGATTAACCAGCAATGTGAAGATTAACCAGCAATGTGAAGATTAACCAGAAATGTGAAGATTAACCCACGATGTGAAGATGAACCTGTGATGTGAATATTAACCAGCAATGTGAATATTAACCAGCAATGTGAAGATTAACCAGCAATGTAAATATTAACCAGCAATGTGAAGATTAACCAGCGATGTGAAGATTAACCAGCAATGTGAAGATTCATCAGCAATGTGAAGATTAACCAGCAATGTGAAGATTAACCAGGAATGTGAAGATTAACCAGCAATGTTAAGATTCATCAGCAATGTGAAGATTAACCAGCAATGTGAAGATTAACCAGCAATGTGAAGATTAACCAGCAATGTGAAGATTAACCAGCAATGTGAAGATTAACCAGCAATGTTAAGATTCATCAGCAATGTGAAGATTAACCAGCAATGTGAAGATTAACCAGCAATGTGAAGATTAACCAGCAATGTGAAGATTAACCTGCAATGTGAAGATTAACCAGCAACGTGAAGATTAACCTGCGATGTGAAGATTAACTTGTGATGTGAAGATTAACCTGCGATGTGAAGATGAACCTGCGAAGTGGAGATTAACCAGCAATGTGAAGATTAACCTGCGATGTGAAGATTAACCAGCAATGTGAAGATTAACCAGCAATGTGAAGAATAACCTGCGATGTGAAGATTAACCTGTGGTGTGAAGGTTAACCAGCAATGTTAAGATTAACCAGCAATGTGAAGATTAACCAGCAATGTGAAGATTAACCAGCAATGTGATGATGAACCAGTGATGTGAAGATTAACCAGAAATTTGAAGATTAACCTGTAAAATGAAGATTGACCAGCAATGTGAAGATTAACCAGCAATGTGAAAATTAACCTGTGATGTGAAGATGAACCTGTGAAGTGAAGATTAACCAGCAATGTGAAGATTAACCAGCAATGTGAAGATTAACCAGCAATGTGAAGATTAACCAGCAATGTGAAGATTAACCAGCAATGTGAAGATTAACCCACGATGTGAAGATGAACCTGTGATGTGAATATTAACCAGCAATGTGAAGATCAACCAGCGATGTGAAGATTAACCAGCAATGTGAAGATGAACCAGCAATGTGATGATTAACCTGTGATGTGAAGATTAACCAGAAATTTGAAGATTAACCTGTAAAATGAAGATTGACCAGCAATGTGAAGATTAACCAGCAATGTGAAAATTAACCTGTGATGTGAAGATTAACCCACAATATGAAGATTAACCAGCAATGTTAAGATTAACCAGCAATGTGAAGATTAACCAGCAATGTGGAGATTAATCCACAATGTGAAGATTAACCCACAATGCGAAGATTAACCAGCAATGTGAAGATTAACCTGTGATGTGAAGATTAACCAGGAATGTGAAGATTAACCATCAATGTGAAGATTACCCTGAGATGTGAAGATTAACCAGCAATGTGAAGATTAACCAGCATTGTGAAAATTAACCTGTGTTGTGAAGATTAACCCACAATGTGAAGAATAACCTGTGAAGCGAAGATTAATCTGCAAGGTGAGGATTAAGCTGCAATGTGAAGATTAACCAGCAACGTGAAGATTAACCTGCGATGTGAAGATTAGCCAGCAATGTGAAGATTAACCAGCAATGTCAAGATTAACCAGCAATGTGAAGATTAACCTGTGATGTGAAGACTAACCTGCGATGTGAAGATGAACCTGCGAAGTGGAGATTAAACAGCAATGTGAATATTAACCTGCGATGTGAAGATGAAGCTGCAAAGTGGAGATTAACCAGCAATGTGAAGATTAACCCGCAATGTGAAGATTAACCAGCAATGTGAAGATTAACCAGCAATGTGAAGATTAACCAGCAATGTGAAGATTAACCTGCGATGTGAAGATTAACCAGCAATGTGAAGATTAACCTGCGATGTGAAGATGAACCTGCGAAGTGAAGATTAACCTGCGATGTGAAGATTAACCCGCAATGTGAAGATTAACCTGTGATGTGAAGATTAACCAGCAATGTGAAGATTAACCAGCAATGTGAAGATTAACCAGAAATGTGAAGATTAACCCACGAAATGAAGATGAACCTGTGATGTGAGTATTAACCAGCAATGTGAAGATTAACCAGCGATGTGAAGATTAACCAGCAATGTAAAGATTAACCAGCAATGTGAAGATTAACCAGCAATGTGAAGATTAACCAGCAATGTGAAGATTAATCAGCAATGTGAAGATTAACCTGCGATGTGAGGATTATCCAGCAATGTGAAGATGAACCTGCGAAGTGAAGATTAACCTGCGCTGTGAAGATTAACCCGCAATGTTAAGATTAACCTGTGATGTGAAGATTAACGAGCAATGTGAAGATTAACCAGCAATGTGAAGATTAACCAGAAATATGAAGATCAACCCACGATGTGAAGATGACCCTGTGATGTGAAAATTAACCAGCAATGTGAAGACGAACCAGCGATGTGAAGATTAACCAGCAATGTGAAGATTAACCAGAAATGTGAAGATTAACCAGCAATGTGAATATTAACCAGCAATGTGAAGATTAATCAGCAATGTGAAGATTAACCTGCGATGTGAAGATTAGCCAGCAATGTGAAGATTAACCTGCAATGTGAAGATTAACCAGCAATGTGAAGATTAACCTGCGATGTGAAGATTAACCTGCGATGTGAAGATTAACCTGCGATGTGAAGATTAACCTGCGATGTGAAGATTAACCTGTGATGTGAAGATTAACCTGTGATGTGAAGATTAACCTGTGATGTGAAGATTAACCTGTGATGTGAAGATTAACCTGCGATGTGAAGATGAACCTGCGATGTGAAGATTAACCTACGATGTGAAGATTAACCTGCGATGTGATGATTAACCTGAGATGTGAAGATTAACCTGTGATGTGAAGATTAACCTGTGATGTGAAGATTAACCTGCGATGTGAAGATGAAGCTGCGAAGTGGAGATTAACCAGCAATGTGAAGATTAACCCGTAATGTTAAGATTAACCAGCAATGTGAAGATTAACCAACAATGTGAAGATTAACCTTCGATGTGAAGATTAACCTGCGATGTGAAGATTAACCAGCAATGTGAAGATTAACCTGCGATGTGAAGATTAACCCGCAATGTGAAGATTAACCTGTGATGTGAAGATTAACCAGCAATGTGAAGATTAACCAGCAATGTGAAGATTAACCAGAAATGTGAAGATTAACCCACGATGTGAAGATGAACCTGTGATGTGAATATTAACCAGCAATGTGAATATTAACCAGCGATGTGAAGATTAACCAGCAATGTAAATATTAACCAGCAATGTGAAGATTAACCAGCGATGTGAAGATTCATCAGCAATGTGGAGATTAACCAGCAATGTGAAGATTAACCAGGAATGTGAAGATTAACCAGCAATGTTAAGATTCATCAGCAATGTGAAGATTAACCAGCAATGTGAAGATTAACCAGCAATGTGAAGATTAACCAGCAATGTTAAGATTCATCAGCAATGTGAAGATTAACCAGCAATGTGAAGATTAACCTGCAATATGAAGATTAACCAGCAACGTGAAGATTAACCTGCGATGTGAAGATTAACTTGTGATGTGAAGATTTAACCTGTGATGTGAAGATGAACCTGCGAAGTGGAGATTAACCAGCAATGTGAAGATTAACCAGGAATGTGAAGATTAACCAGCAATGTTAAGATTCATCAGCAATGTGAAGATTAACCAGCAATGTGAAGATTAACCAGCAATGTGAAGATTAACCAGCAATGTTAAGATTCATCAGCAATGTGAAGATTAACCAGCAATGTGAAGATTAACCTGCAATATGAAGATTAACCAGCAACGTGAAGATTAACCTGCGATGTGAAGATTAACTTGTGATGTGAAGATTTAACCTGTGATGTGAAGATGAACCTGCGAAGTGGAGATTAACCAGCAATGTGAAGATTAACCTGCGATGTGAAGATTAACCTGCGATGTGAAGATTAACCAACAATGTGAAGATTAACCAGCAATGTGAAGATTAACCTGTGATGTGAAGACTAACCTGCGATGTGAAGATGAACCTGTGAAGTGGAGATTAAACAGCAATGTGAATATTAACCTGCGATGTGAAGATGAAGCTGCAAAGTGGAGATTAACCAGCAATGTGAAGATTAACCCGCAATGTGAAGATTAACCAGCAATGTGAAGATTAACCAGCAATGTGAAGATTAACCAGCAATGTGAAGATTAACCTGCGATGTGAAGATTAACCAGCAATGTGAAGATTAACCTGCGATGTGAAGATGAACCTGCGAAGTGAAGATTAACCTGCGATGTGAAGATTAACCCGCAATGTGAAGATTAACCTGTGATGTGAAGATTAACCAGCAATGTGAAGATTAACCAGCAATGTGAAGATTAACCAGAAATGTGAAGATTAACCCACGAAATGAAGATGAACCTGTGATGTGAGTATTAACCAGCAATGTGAAGATTAACCAGCGATGTGAAGATTAACCAGCAATGTAAAGATTAACCAGCAATGTGAAGATTAACCAGCAATGTGAAGATTAACCAGCAATGTGAAGATTAATCAGCAATGTGAAGATTAACCTGCGATGTGAGGATTATCCAGCAATGTGAAGATGAACCTGCGAAGTGAAGATTAACCTGCGCTGTGAAGATTAACCCGCAATGTTAAGATTAACCTGTGATGTGAAGATTAACGAGCAATGTGAAGATTAACCAGCAATGTGAAGATTAACCAGAAATATGAAGATCAACCCACGATGTGAAGATGACCCTGTGATGTGAAAATTAACCAGCAATGTGAAGACGAACCAGCGATGTGAAGATTAACCAGCAATGTGAAGATTAACCAGAAATGTGAAGATTAACCAGCAATGTGAATATTAACCAGCAATGTGAAGATTAATCAGCAATGTGAAGATTAACCTGCGATGTGAAGATTAGCCAGCAATGTGAAGATTAACCTGCAATGTGAAGATTAACCAGCAATGTGAAGATTAACCTGCGATGTGAAGATTAACCTGCGATGTGAAGATTAACCTGCGATGTGAAGATTAACCTGCGATGTGAAGATTAACCTGTGATGTGAAGATTAACCTGTGATGTGAAGATTAACCTGTGATGTGAAGATTAACCTGTGATGTGAAGATTAACCTGCGATGTGAAGATGAACCTGCGATGTGAAGATTAACCTACGATGTGAAGATTAACCTGCGATGTGATGATTAACCTGAGATGTGAAGATTAACCTGTGATGTGAAGATTAACCTGTGATGTGAAGATTAACCTGCGATGTGAAGATGAAGCTGCGAAGTGGAGATTAACCAGCAATGTGAAGATTAACCCGTAATGTTAAGATTAACCAGCAATGTGAAGATTAACCAACAATGTGAAGATTAACCTTCGATGTGAAGATTAACCTGCGATGTGAAGATTAACCAGCAATGTGAAGATTAACCTGCGATGTGAAGATTAACCCGCAATGTGAAGATTAACCTGTGATGTGAAGATTAACCAGCAATGTGAAGATTAACCAGCAATGTGAAGATTAACCAGAAATGTGAAGATTAACCCACGATGTGAAGATGAACCTGTGATGTGAATATTAACCAGCAATGTGAATATTAACCAGCGATGTGAAGATTAACCAGCAATGTAAATATTAACCAGCAATGTGAAGATTAACCAGCGATGTGAAGATTCATCAGCAATGTGGAGATTAACCAGCAATGTGAAGATTAACCAGGAATGTGAAGATTAACCAGCAATGTTAAGATTCATCAGCAATGTGAAGATTAACCAGCAATGTGAAGATTAACCAGCAATGTGAAGATTAACCAGCAATGTTAAGATTCATCAGCAATGTGAAGATTAACCAGCAATGTGAAGATTAACCTGCAATATGAAGATTAACCAGCAACGTGAAGATTAACCTGCGATGTGAAGATTAACTTGTGATGTGAAGATTTAACCTGTGATGTGAAGATGAACCTGCGAAGTGGAGATTAACCAGCAATGTGAAGATTAACCTGCGATGTGAAGATTAACCTGCGATGTGAAGATTAACCAACAATGTGAAGATTAACCAGCAATGTGAAGATTAACCTGTGATGTGAAGACTAACCTGCGATGTGAAGATGAACCTGTGAAGTGGAGATTAAACAGCAATGTGAATATTAACCTGCGATGTGAAGATGAAGCTGCAAAGTGGAGATTAACCAGCAATGTGAAGATTAACCCGCAATGTGAAGATTAACCAGCAATGTGAAGATTAACCAGCAATGTGAAGATTAACCTGCGATGTGAAGATTAACCAGCAATGTGAAGATTAACCTGCGATGTGAAGATGAACCTGCGAAGTGAAGATTAACCTGCGATGTGAAGATTAACCCGCAATGTGAAGATTAACCTGTGATGTGAAGATTAACCAGCAATGTGAAGATTAACCAGCAATGTGAAGATTAACCAGAAATGTGAAGATTAACCCACGATGTGAAGATGAACCTGTGATGTGAGTATTAACCAGCAATGTGAAGATTAACCAGCGATGTGAAGATTAACCAGCAATGTAAAGATTAACCAGCAATGTGAAGATTAACCAGCAATGTGAAGATTAACCAGCAATGTGAAGATTAATCAGCAATGTGAAGATTAACCTGCGATGTGAGGATTATCCAGCAATGTGAAGATGAACCTGCGAAGTGAAGATTAACCTGTGATGTGAAGATTAATGAGCAATGTGAAGATTTACCAGCAATGTGAAGATTAACCAGAAATATGAAGATTAACCCACGATGTGAAGATGAACCTGTGATGTGAGTATTAACCAGCAATGTGAAGATTAACCAGCGATGTGAAGATTAACCAGCAATGTAAAGATTAACCAGCAATGTGAAGATTAACCAGCAATGTGAAGATTAACCAGCAATGTGAAGATTAACCAGCAATGTGAAGATTAATCAGCAATGTGAAGATTAACCTGCGATGTGAGGATTATCCAGCAATGTGAAGATTAACCCGCAATGTGAAGATTAACCTGTGATGTGAAGATTAACGAGCAATGTGAAGATTAACCAGCAATGTGAAGATTAACCAGAAATATGAAGATCAACCCACGATGTGAAGATGACCCTGTGATGTGAAAATTAACCAGCAATGTGAAGACGAACCAGCGATGTGAAGATTAACCAGCAATGTGAAGATTAACCAGCAATGTGAAGATTAACCAGCAATGTGAATATTAACCAGCAATGTGAAGATTAATCAGCAATGTGAAGATTAACCTGCGATGTGAAGATTAGCCAGCAATGTGAAGATTAACCTGCAATGTGAAGATTAACCTGCGATGTGAATATTAACCTGCGATGTGAAGATGAACCTGCGAAGTGGAGATTAACCTGCAATGTGAAGATTAACCTGCGATGTGAAGATTAACCTGCGATGTGAAGATTAACCTGCGATGTGAAGATTAACCTGCGATGTGAAGATTAACCTGTGATGTGAAGATTAACCTGTGATGTGAAGATTAACCTGTGATGTGAAGATTAACCTGCGATGTGAAGATGAACCTGCGATGTGAAGATTAACCTGCGATGTGAAGATTAACCTGCGATGTGATGATTAACCTGAGATGTGAAGATTAACCTGTGATGTGAAGATTAACCTGTGATGTGAAGATTAACCTGCGATGTGAAGATGAAGCTGCGAAGTGGAGATTAACCAGCAATGTGAAGATTAACCCGTAATGTTAAGATTAACCAGCAATGTGAAGATTAACCAACAATGTGAAGATTAACCTTCGATGTGAAGATTAACCTGCGATGTGAAGATTAACCAGCAATGTGAAGATTAACCTGCGATGTGAAGATTAACCCGCAATGTGAAGATTAACCTGTGATGTGAAGATTAACCAGCAATGTGAAGATTAACCAGCAATGTGAAGATTAACCAGAAATGTGAAGATTAACCCACGATGTGAAGATGAACCTGTGATGTGAATATTAACCAGCAATGTGAATATTAACCAGCAATGTGAAGATTAACCAGCAATGTAAATATTAACCAGCAATGTGAAGATTAACCAGCGATGTGAAGATTAACCAGCAATGTGAAGATTCATCAGCAATGTGAAGATTAACCAGCAATGTGAAGATTAACCAGGAATGTGAAGATTAACCAGCAATGTTAAGATTCATCAGCAATGTGAAGATTAACCAGCAATGTGAAGATTAACCAGCAATGTGAAGATTAACCAGCAATGTGAAGATTAACCAGCAATGTGAAGATTAACCAGCAATGTTAAGATTCATCAGCAATGTGAAGATTAACCAGCAATGTGAAGATTAACCAGCAATGTGAAGATTAACCAGCAATGTGAAGATTAACCTGCAATGTGAAGATTAACCAGCAACGTGAAGATTAACCTGCGATGTGAAGATTAACTTGTGATGTGAAGATTAACCTGCAATGTGAAGATGAACCTGCGAAGTGGAGATTAACCAGCAATGTGAAGATTAACCTGCGATGTGAAGATTAACCAGCAATGTGAAGATTAACCAGCAATGTGAAGAATAACCTGCGATGTGAAGATTAACCTGTGGTGTGAAGGTTAACCAGCAATGTTAAGATTAACCAGCAATGTGAAGATTAACCAGCAATGTGAAGATTAACCAGCAATGTGATGATGAACCAGTGATGTGAAGATTAACCAGAAATTTGAAGATTAACCTGTAAAATGAAGATTGACCAGCAATGTGAAGATTAACCAGCAATGTGAAAATTAACCTGTGATGTGAAGATGAACCTGTGAAGTGAAGATTAACCAGCAATGTGAAGATTAACCAGCAATGTGAAGATTAACCAGCAATGTGAAGATTAACCAGCAATGTGAAGATTAACCAGCAATGTGAAGATTAACCCACGATGTGAAGATGAACCTGTGATGTGAATATTAACCAGCAATGTGAAGATCAACCAGCGATGTGAAGATTAACCAGCAATGTGAAGATGAACCAGCAATGTGATGATTAACCTGTGATGTGAAGATTAACCAGAAATTTGAAGATTAACCTGTAAAATGAAGATTGACCAGCAATGTGAAGATTAACCAGCAATGTGAAAATTAACCTGTGATGTGAAGATTAACCCACAATATGAAGATTAACCAGCAATGTTAAGATTAACCAGCAATGTGAAGATTAACCAGCAATGTGGAGATTAATCCACAATGTGAAGATTAACCCACAATGCGAAGATTAACCAGCAATGTGAAGATTAACCTGTGATGTGAAGATTAACCAGGAATGTGAAGATTAACCATCAATGTGAAGATTACCCTGAGATGTGAAGATTAACCAGCAATGTGAAGATTAACCAGCATTGTGAAAATTAACCTGTGTTGTGAAGATTAACCCACAATGTGAAGAATAACCTGTGAAGCGAAGATTAATCTGCAAGGTGAGGATTAAGCTGCAATGTGAAGATTAACCAGCAACGTGAAGATTAACCTGCGATGTGAAGATTAGCCAGCAATGTGAAGATTAACCAGCAATGTCAAGATTAACCAGCAATGTGAAGATTAACCTGTGATGTGAAGACTAACCTGCGATGTGAAGATGAACCTGCGAAGTGGAGATTAAACAGCAATGTGAATATTAACCTGCGATGTGAAGATGAAGCTGCAAAGTGGAGATTAACCAGCAATGTGAAGATTAACCCGCAATGTGAAGATTAACCAGCAATGTGAAGATTAACCAGCAATGTGAAGATTAACCAGCAATGTGAAGATTAACCTGCGATGTGAAGATTAACCAGCAATGTGAAGATTAACCTGCGATGTGAAGATGAACCTGCGAAGTGAAGATTAACCTGCGATGTGAAGATTAACCCGCAATGTGAAGATTAACCTGTGATGTGAAGATTAACCAGCAATGTGAAGATTAACCAGCAATGTGAAGATTAACCAGAAATGTGAAGATTAACCCACGAAATGAAGATGAACCTGTGATGTGAGTATTAACCAGCAATGTGAAGATTAACCAGCGATGTGAAGATTAACCAGCAATGTAAAGATTAACCAGCAATGTGAAGATTAACCAGCAATGTGAAGATTAACCAGCAATGTGAAGATTAATCAGCAATGTGAAGATTAACCTGCGATGTGAGGATTATCCAGCAATGTGAAGATGAACCTGCGAAGTGAAGATTAACCTGCGCTGTGAAGATTAACCCGCAATGTTAAGATTAACCTGTGATGTGAAGATTAACGAGCAATGTGAAGATTAACCAGCAATGTGAAGATTAACCAGAAATATGAAGATCAACCCACGATGTGAAGATGACCCTGTGATGTGAAAATTAACCAGCAATGTGAAGACGAACCAGCGATGTGAAGATTAACCAGCAATGTGAAGATTAACCAGAAATGTGAAGATTAACCAGCAATGTGAATATTAACCAGCAATGTGAAGATTAATCAGCAATGTGAAGATTAACCTGCGATGTGAAGATTAGCCAGCAATGTGAAGATTAACCTGCAATGTGAAGATTAACCAGCAATGTGAAGATTAACCTGCGATGTGAAGATTAACCTGCGATGTGAAGATTAACCTGCGATGTGAAGATTAACCTGCGATGTGAAGATTAACCTGTGATGTGAAGATTAACCTGTGATGTGAAGATTAACCTGTGATGTGAAGATTAACCTGTGATGTGAAGATTAACCTGCGATGTGAAGATGAACCTGCGATGTGAAGATTAACCTACGATGTGAAGATTAACCTGCGATGTGATGATTAACCTGAGATGTGAAGATTAACCTGTGATGTGAAGATTAACCTGTGATGTGAAGATTAACCTGCGATGTGAAGATGAAGCTGCGAAGTGGAGATTAACCAGCAATGTGAAGATTAACCCGTAATGTTAAGATTAACCAGCAATGTGAAGATTAACCAACAATGTGAAGATTAACCTTCGATGTGAAGATTAACCTGCGATGTGAAGATTAACCAGCAATGTGAAGATTAACCTGCGATGTGAAGATTAACCCGCAATGTGAAGATTAACCTGTGATGTGAAGATTAACCAGCAATGTGAAGATTAACCAGCAATGTGAAGATTAACCAGAAATGTGAAGATTAACCCACGATGTGAAGATGAACCTGTGATGTGAATATTAACCAGCAATGTGAATATTAACCAGCGATGTGAAGATTAACCAGCAATGTAAATATTAACCAGCAATGTGAAGATTAACCAGCGATGTGAAGATTCATCAGCAATGTGGAGATTAACCAGCAATGTGAAGATTAACCAGGAATGTGAAGATTAACCAGCAATGTTAAGATTCATCAGCAATGTGAAGATTAACCAGCAATGTGAAGATTAACCAGCAATGTGAAGATTAACCAGCAATGTTAAGATTCATCAGCAATGTGAAGATTAACCAGCAATGTGAAGATTAACCTGCAATATGAAGATTAACCAGCAACGTGAAGATTAACCTGCGATGTGAAGATTAACTTGTGATGTGAAGATTTAACCTGTGATGTGAAGATGAACCTGCGAAGTGGAGATTAACCAGCAATGTGAAGATTAACCTGCGATGTGAAGATTAACCTGCGATGTGAAGATTAACCAACAATGTGAAGATTAACCAGCAATGTGAAGATTAACCTGTGATGTGAAGACTAACCTGCGATGTGAAGATGAACCTGTGAAGTGGAGATTAAACAGCAATGTGAATATTAACCTGCGATGTGAAGATGAAGCTGCAAAGTGGAGATTAACCAGCAATGTGAAGATTAACCCGCAATGTGAAGATTAACCAGCAATGTGAAGATTAACCAGCAATGTGAAGATTAACCAGCAATGTGAAGATTAACCTGCGATGTGAAGATTAACCAGCAATGTGAAGATTAACCTGCGATGTGAAGATGAACCTGCGAAGTGAAGATTAACCTGCGATGTGAAGATTAACCCGCAATGTGAAGATTAACCTGTGATGTGAAGATTAACCAGCAATGTGAAGATTAACCAGCAATGTGAAGATTAACCAGAAATGTGAAGATTAACCCACGAAATGAAGATGAACCTGTGATGTGAGTATTAACCAGCAATGTGAAGATTAACCAGCGATGTGAAGATTAACCAGCAATGTAAAGATTAACCAGCAATGTGAAGATTAACCAGCAATGTGAAGATTAACCAGCAATGTGAAGATTAATCAGCAATGTGAAGATTAACCTGCGATGTGAGGATTATCCAGCAATGTGAAGATGAACCTGCGAAGTGAAGATTAACCTGCGCTGTGAAGATTAACCCGCAATGTTAAGATTAACCTGTGATGTGAAGATTAACGAGCAATGTGAAGATTAACCAGCAATGTGAAGATTAACCAGAAATATGAAGATCAACCCACGATGTGAAGATGACCCTGTGATGTGAAAATTAACCAGCAATGTGAAGACGAACCAGCGATGTGAAGATTAACCAGCAATGTGAAGATTAACCAGAAATGTGAAGATTAACCAGCAATGTGAATATTAACCAGCAATGTGAAGATTAATCAGCAATGTGAAGATTAACCTGCGATGTGAAGATTAGCCAGCAATGTGAAGATTAACCTGCAATGTGAAGATTAACCAGCAATGTGAAGATTAACCTGCGATGTGAAGATTAACCTGCGATGTGAAGATTAACCTGCGATGTGAAGATTAACCTGCGATGTGAAGATTAACCTGTGATGTGAAGATTAACCTGTGATGTGAAGATTAACCTGTGATGTGAAGATTAACCTGTGATGTGAAGATTAACCTGCGATGTGAAGATGAACCTGCGATGTGAAGATTAACCTACGATGTGAAGATTAACCTGCGATGTGATGATTAACCTGAGATGTGAAGATTAACCTGTGATGTGAAGATTAACCTGTGATGTGAAGATTAACCTGCGATGTGAAGATGAAGCTGCGAAGTGGAGATTAACCAGCAATGTGAAGATTAACCCGTAATGTTAAGATTAACCAGCAATGTGAAGATTAACCAACAATGTGAAGATTAACCTTCGATGTGAAGATTAACCTGCGATGTGAAGATTAACCAGCAATGTGAAGATTAACCTGCGATGTGAAGATTAACCCGCAATGTGAAGATTAACCTGTGATGTGAAGATTAACCAGCAATGTGAAGATTAACCAGCAATGTGAAGATTAACCAGAAATGTGAAGATTAACCCACGATGTGAAGATGAACCTGTGATGTGAATATTAACCAGCAATGTGAATATTAACCAGCGATGTGAAGATTAACCAGCAATGTAAATATTAACCAGCAATGTGAAGATTAACCAGCGATGTGAAGATTCATCAGCAATGTGGAGATTAACCAGCAATGTGAAGATTAACCAGGAATGTGAAGATTAACCAGCAATGTTAAGATTCATCAGCAATGTGAAGATTAACCAGCAATGTGAAGATTAACCAGCAATGTGAAGATTAACCAGCAATGTTAAGATTCATCAGCAATGTGAAGATTAACCAGCAATGTGAAGATTAACCTGCAATATGAAGATTAACCAGCAACGTGAAGATTAACCTGCGATGTGAAGATTAACTTGTGATGTGAAGATTTAACCTGTGATGTGAAGATGAACCTGCGAAGTGGAGATTAACCAGCAATGTGAAGATTAACCTGCGATGTGAAGATTAACCTGCGATGTGAAGATTAACCAACAATGTGAAGATTAACCAGCAATGTGAAGATTAACCTGTGATGTGAAGACTAACCTGCGATGTGAAGATGAACCTGTGAAGTGGAGATTAAACAGCAATGTGAATATTAACCTGCGATGTGAAGATGAAGCTGCAAAGTGGAGATTAACCAGCAATGTGAAGATTAACCCGCAATGTGAAGATTAACCAGCAATGTGAAGATTAACCAGCAATGTGAAGATTAACCTGCGATGTGAAGATTAACCAGCAATGTGAAGATTAACCTGCGATGTGAAGATGAACCTGCGAAGTGAAGATTAACCTGCGATGTGAAGATTAACCCGCAATGTGAAGATTAACCTGTGATGTGAAGATTAACTAGCAATGTGAAGATTAAC
Source organism: Myxine glutinosa (assembly GCF_964187855.1). Taxonomy (NCBI): domain Eukaryota; kingdom Metazoa; phylum Chordata; class Myxini; order Myxiniformes; family Myxinidae; genus Myxine; species Myxine glutinosa. The sequence goes on along the minus strand of NC_136269.1, from coordinate 142,720,703 downwards.
CAGCAATGTGAAGATTAACCAGAAATGTGAAGATTAACCCACGATGTGAAGATGAACCTGTGATGTGAGTATTAACCAGCAATGTGAAGATTAACCAGCGATGTGAAGATTAACCAGCAATGTAAAGATTAACCAGCAATGTGAAGATTAACCAGCAATGTGAAGATTAACCAGCAATGTGAAGATTAATCAGCAATGTGAAGATTAACCTGCGATGTGAGGATTATCCAGCAATGTGAAGATGAACCTGCGAAGTGAAGATTAACCTGTGATGTGAAGATTAATGAGCAATGTGAAGATTTACCAGCAATGTGAAGATTAACCAGAAATATGAAGATTAACCCACGATGTGAAGATGAACCTGTGATGTGAGTATTAACCAGCAATGTGAAGATTAACCAGCGATGTGAAGATTAACCAGCAATGTAAAGATTAACCAGCAATGTGAAGATTAACCAGCAATGTGAAGATTAACCAGCAATGTGAAGATTAACCAGCAATGTGAAGATTAATCAGCAATGTGAAGATTAACCTGCGATGTGAGGATTATCCAGCAATGTGAAGATTAACCCGCAATGTGAAGATTAACCTGTGATGTGAAGATTAACGAGCAATGTGAAGATTAACCAGCAATGTGAAGATTAACCAGAAATATGAAGATCAACCCACGATGTGAAGATGACCCTGTGATGTGAAAATTAACCAGCAATGTGAAGACGAACCAGCGATGTGAAGATTAACCAGCAATGTGAAGATTAACCAGCAATGTGAAGATTAACCAGCAATGTGAATATTAACCAGTAATGTGAAGATTAATCAGCAATGTGAAGATTAACCTGCGATGTGAAGATTAGCCAGCAATGTGAAGATTAACCTGCAATGTGAAGATTAACCTGCGATGTGAATATTAACCTGCGATGTGAAGATGAACCTGCGAAGTGGAGATTAACCTGCAATGTGAAGATTAACCTGCGATGTGAAGATTAACCTGCGATGTGAAGATTAACCTGTGATGTGAAGATTAACCTGTGATGTGAAGATTAACCTGTGATGTGAAGATTAACCTGCGATGTGAAGATGAACCTGCGATGTGAAGATTAACCTGCGATGTGAAGATTAACCTGCGATGTGAAGATTAACCTGAGATGTGAAGATTAACCTGTGATGTGAAGATTAACCTGTGATGTGAAGATTAACCTGCGATGTGAAGATGAAGCTGCGAAGTGGAGATTAACCAGCAATGTGAAGATTAACCCGTAATGTGAAGATTAACCAGCAATGTGAAGATTAACCAGCAATGTGAAGATTAACCTTCGATGTGAAGATTAACCTGCGATGTGAAGATTAACCAGCAATGTGAATATTAACCTGCGATGTGAAGATTAACCCGCAATGTGAAGATTAACCAGCAATGTGAAGATTAACCAGCAATGTGAAGATTAACCAGCAATGTGAAGATTAACCAGAAATGTGAAGATTAACCCACGATGTGAAGATGAACCTGTGATGTGAATATTAACCAGCAATGTGAATATTAACCAGCGATGTGAAGATTAACCAGCAATGTAAATATTAACCAGCAATGTGAAGATTAACCAGCGATGTGAAGATTAACCAGCAATGTGAAGATTCATCAGCAATGTGAAGATTAACCAGCAATGTGAAGATTAACCAGGAATGTGAAGATTAACCAGCAATGTTAAGATTCATCAGCAATGTGAAGATTAACCAGCAATGTGAAGATTAACCAGCAATGTGAAGATTAACCAGCAATGTGAAGATTAACCAGCAATGTTAAGATTCATCAGCAATGTGAAGATTAACCAGCAATGTGAAGATTAACCAGCAATGTGAAGATTAACCAGCAATGTGAAGATTAACCTGCAATGTGAAGATTAACCAGCAACGTGAAGATTAACCTGCGATGTGAAGATTAACTTGTGATGTGAAGATTAATCTGCGATGTGAAGATGAACCTGCGAAGTGGAGATTAACCAGCAATGTGAAGATTAACCTGCGATGTGAAGATTAACCAGCAATGTGAAGATTAACCAGCAATGTGAAGAATAACCTGCGATGTGAAGATTAACCTGTGGTGTGAAGGTTAACCAGCAATGTTAAGATTAACCAGCAATGTGAAGATTAACCAGCAATGTGAAGATTAACCTGCGAAGTGAAGATTAACCAGCAATGTGAAGATTAAACCGTGAGGTGAAGATTAACCTGTGAGGTGAAGATTAACCCGTGAGGTGAAGATTAACCCATGCGGTGAAGAATAACCCGTCAGGTGAATATTAACTTGTGAGGTGAAGATTAACCCGTGAGGTGAATATTAACCCGTGAGGTGAAGATTAACTCGTGAAGTGAAGATTAACCCGTGAGGTGAAGATTAACTCGTGAGGTGAAGATTAACTCGTGAGGTGAAGATTAACCCGTGAGGTGAAGATTATCCTGTGATGTGAAGATTAAACTTGCGACGTGATGAATAACCCGTGAGGTGAAGATTAACCTGTGAGGTGAAGATTAACCCGTGAGGTGAAGATTAACTCGTGATGTGAAGATTAACTCGTGAGGTGAAGATTAACCCGCGTCATGAAGATTAACTCGTGAGGTGAAGATTAACTCGTGAGGTGAAGATTAACTCGTGATGTGAAGATTAACTCGTGAGGTGAAGATTAACCCGCGTCATGAAGATTAACTCGTGAGGTGAAGATTAGCTCGTGAGGTGAAGATTAACTCGTGAGGTGAAGATTAACCCCTGAGGTGAAGATTAAACCCGTGAGGTGAAGATAAACTCGTGAGGTGAAGATTAAATCGTGAGGTGAAGATTAACTCGTGAGGTGAAGATTAACTCGTGAGGTGAACATTAACTCGTGAGGTGAACATTAACTAATGAGGTGAAGATTAACTCGTGAGGTGAACATTAACTCGTGAGGTGAAGATTAACTCGTGAGGTGAACATTAACTCGTGAGGTGAACATTAACTCGTGAGGTGAAGATTAACTCGTGAGGTGAACATTAACCCATGAGGTGAAGATTAACTCGTGAGGTGAACATTAACTCGTGAGGTGAACATTAACTAATGAGGTGAACATTAACTAGTGAGGTGAACATTAACTCGTGAGGTGAAGATTAACCCGTGAGGTGAAGATGAACTCGTGAGGTGAAGATTAACCCGTGAGGTGAAGATTAACTCGTCAGGTGAAGATTAACTCGTGAGGTGAAGATTAACCTGCGAGGTGAAGATTAACCTGTGAGGTGAAGATCAACCTGCGAGGTGAAGATCAACCTGCGAGGTGAAGATTAACCTGCGAGGTGAACATTAACCTGCGAGGTGAAGATTAACCCGCGATGTGAAGATTAACCCGTGAGGTGAAGATTAACTCGTGAGGTGAAGATTAACTCGTGAGGTGAAGATTAACTCATGTTGTGAAGATTAACTCGTGAGGTGAAGATTAACCCGCGTTGTGAAGATTAAATTGTGAGGTGAAGATTAACTCGTGAGGTGAAGATTAACTCGTGAGGTGAAGATTAACCCCTGAGGTGAAGATTAACCTGTGAGGTGAAGATAAACTCGTGAGGTGAAGATTAACTTGTGAGGTGAAGATTAACCCGTGAGGTGAAGATTAACTCGTGAGGTGAAGATTAACCCGCGTCGTGAAGATTTACTCGTGAGGTGAAGATTAACCTGTGAGGTGAAGATTAACTCGTGAGGTGCAGATTAACCTGTGAGATTAAGATTAACCCGTGACGTGAAGATTAACCCGTGAGGTGAAGATTAACTCGTGAGGTGAAGATTAACTTGTGAGGTGAAGATTCACTCGTGAGGTGAAGATTAATCCGTGAGGTGAAGATTAATTCGTGAGGTGAACATTAACTCGTGAGGTGAAGATTCACTCGTGAGGTGAAGATTAACCCGTGAGGTGAAGATTAACTCGTGAGGTGAAGATTAACTCGTGAGGTGAAGATTAACTCGTGAGGTGAAGATTAACCCGTGAGTTGAAGATTAACTCGTGAGGTGAAGATTAACCCGTGAGGTTGACATTAACTCATGAGGTGAACATTAACTCGTGAGGTGAACATTAACTCGTGAGGTGAACATTAACTCGTGAGGTGAAGATTAACCCGTGAGGTGAACATTAATCGTGAGGTGAAGATTAACCCGTGAGGTGAAGATTAACTCGTCAGGTGAAGATTAACTCGTCAGGTGAAGATTAACTCGTGAGGTGAAGATTAACCTGCGAGGTGAAGATTAACCTGCGAGGTGAAGATTAACCTGCGATGTGAAGATTAACCTGCGAGGTGAAGATTAACCCGCGATGTGAAGATTAACCCGTGAGGTGAACATTAACTCATGAGGTGAAGATTAACTCGTGAGGTGAAGATTAACTCGTGATGTGAAGATTAACTTGTGAGGTGAAGATTAACCCACGTCGTGAAGATTAACTCGTGAGGTGAAGATTAACTCGTGAGGTGAAGATTAATTCGTGAGGTGAAGATTAACCCCTGAGGTGAAGATTAACCCGCAACGTGAAGATTAAACTTGCGACGTGATGAATAACCCGTGAGGTGAAGATTAACCTGTGAGGTGAAGATTAACCCGTGAGGTGAAGATTAACTCGTGAGGTGAAGATTAACTCGTGAGGTGAAGATTAACTCGTGAGGTGAAGATTAACGCGTGAGGTGAAGATTAACTCGTGAGGTGAAGATTAACTCGTGAGGTGAAGATTAACTCGTGAGGTGAAGATTAACCCCTGAGGTGAAGATTAACCTGTGAGGTGAAGATAAACTCGTGAGGTGAAGATTAACTCGTGAGGTGAAGATTAAATCGTGAGGTGAACATTAACTCGTGAGGTGAAGATTAACTCGTGAGGTGAAGATTAACTCGTGAGGTGAACATTAACTCGTGAGGTGAAGATTAACCCATGAGGTGAAGATTAACTCGTGAGGTGAACATTAACTCGTGAGGTGAACATTAACTCGTGAGGTGAACATTAACTCGTGAGGTGAACATTAACTCATGAGGTGAAGATTAACCCGTGAGGTGAACATTAACTCGTGAGGTGAAGATTAACCCGTGAGGTGAAGATTAACTCGTCAGGTGAAGATTAACTCGTGAGGTGAAGATTAACCTGCGAGGTGAACATTAACCTGCGAGGTGAAGATCAACCTGCGAGGTGAAGATTAACCTGCGAGGTGAAGATTAACCTGCGAGGTGAAGATTAACCCGCAATGTGAAGATTTACCCGTGAGGTGAACATTAACTCGTGAGGTGAAGATTAACTCGTGAGGTGAAGATTAACTCGTGATGTGAAGATTAACTCGTGAGGTGAAGATTAACCCGCGTCATGAAGATTAACTCGTGAGGTGAAGATTAACTCGTGAGGTGAAGATTAACTCGTGAGGTGAAGATTAACCCCTGAGGTGAAGATTAAACCCGTGAGGTGAAGATAAACTCGTGAGGTGAAGATTAACCTGCGAGGTGAAGATTAACTCGTGAGGTGAACATTAACTCGTGAGGTGAAGATTAACCCATGAGGTGAAGATTAACTCGTGAGGTGAACATTAACTCGTGAGGTGAACATTAACTAATGAGGTGAACATTAACTAGTGAGGTGAACATTAACTCGTGAGGTGAAGATTAAATCGTGAGGTGAAGATTAACTCGTGAGGTGAACATTAACTCGTGAGGTGAAGATTAACCCATGAGGTGAAGATTAACTCGTGAGGTGAACATTAACTCGTGAGGTGAACATTAACTAATGAGGTGAACATTAACTAGTGAGGTGAACATTAACTCGTGAGGTGAAGATTAACCCGTGAGGTGAAGATGAACTCGTGAGGTGAAGATTAACCCGTGAGGTGAAGATTAACTCGTCAGGTGAAGATTAACTCGTGAGGTGAAGATTAACCTGCGAGGTGAAGATTAACCTGCGAGGTGAAGATTAACCTGTGAGGTGAAGATCAACCTGCGAGGTGAAGATCAACCTGCGAGGTGAAGATTAACCTGCGAGGTGAACATTAACCTGCGAGGTGAAGATTAACCCGCGATGTGAAGATTAACCCGTGAGGTGAAGATTAACTCGTGAGGTGAAGATTAACTCGTGAGGTGAAGATTAACTCATGATGTGAAGATTAACTCGTGAGGTGAAGATTAACCCGCGTTGTGAAGATTAAATTGTGAGGTGAAGATTAACTCGTGAGGTGAAGATTAACTCGTGAGGTGAAGATTAACCCCTGAGGTGAAGATTAACCTGTGAGGTGAAGATAAACTCGTGAGGTGAAGATTAACTTGTGAGGTGAAGATTAACCCGTGAGGTGAAGATTAACTCGTGAGGTGAAGATTAACCCGCGTCGTGAAGATTTACTCGTGAGGTGAAGATTAACCTGTGAGGTGAAGATTAACTCGTGAGGTGCAGATTAACCTGTGAGATTAAGATTAACCCGTGACGTGAAGATTAACCCGTGAGGTGAAGATTAACTCGTGAGGTGAAGATTAACTTGTGAGGTGAAGATTCACTCGTGAGGTGAAGATTAATCCGTGAGGTGAAGATTAATTCGTGAGGTGAACATTAACTCGTGAGGTGAAGATTCACTCGTGAGGTGAAGATTAACCCGTGAGGTGAAGATTAACTCGTGAGGTGAAGATTAACTCGTGAGGTGAAGATTAACTCGTGAGGTGAAGATTAACCCGTGAGTTGAAGATTAACTCGTGAGGTGAAGAATAACCCGTGAGGTTGACATTAACTCATGAGGTGAACATTAACTCGTGAGGTGAACATTAACTCGTGAGGTGAACATTAACTCGTGAGGTGAAGATTAACCCGTGAGGTGAACATTAATCGTGAGGTGAAGATTAACCCGTGAGGTGAAGATTAACTCGTCAGGTGAAGATTAACTCGTCAGGTGAAGATTAACTCGTGAGGTGAAGATTAACCTGCGAGGTGAAGATTAACCTGCGAGGTGAAGATTAACCCGCGATGTGAAGATTAACCCGTGAGGTGAACATTAACTCATGAGGTGAAGATTAACCCGTGAGGTGAAGATTAACTCGTGAGGTGAAGATTAACTCGTGAGGTGAAGATTAACCCGTGAGGTGAAGATTAACCCGTGAGGTGAAGATTAACTCGTGAGGTGAAGATTAACTCGTGAGGTGAAGATTAACTCGTGAGGTGAACATTAACTCATGAGGTGAAGATTAACTTGTGAGGTGAAGATTAACTCGTGAGGTGAAGATTAACTCGTGAGGTGAACATTAACTCATGAGGTGAAGATTAACTTGTGAGGTGAAGATTAACCCACGTCGTGAAGATTAACTCGTGAGGTGAAGATTAACTCGTGAGGTGAAGATTAACTCGTGAGGTGAAGATTAACCCCTGAGGTGAAGATTAACCCGTGAGGTGAAGATAAACTCGTGAGGTGAAGATTAACTCGTGAGGTGAAGATTAACTCGTGAGGTGAAGATTAACCCGTGAGGTGAAGATTAACTCGTGAGGTGAAGATTAAATCGTGAGGTGAAGATTAACTCGTGAAGTGAAGATTAACTCGTGAGGTGAAGATTAACTCGTGAGGTGAAGATTAACTCGTGAGGTGAAGATTAACTCGTGAGGTGAAGATTAACCCGTGAGGTGAAGATTAACTCGTGAGGTGAACATTAACTCGTGAGGTGAACATTAACTTGTGAGGTGAACATTAACTCGTGAGGTGAAGATTAACCCGTGAGGTGAAGATTAACTCGTGAGGTGAGCAATAACTCGTGAGGTGAACATTAACTCGTGAGGTGAACATTAACTCGTGAGGTGAACATTAACTCGTGAGGTGAAGATTAACCTGTGAGGTGAAGCTGAACTCGTGAGGTGAAGATTAACCCGTGAGGTGAAGATTAACTCGTCAGGTGAAGATTAACTTGTGAGGTGAAGATTAACCTGCGAGGTGAAGATCAACCCGTGAGGTGAAGATTAACTCGTCAGGTGAAGATTAACTTGTGAGGTGAAGATTAACCTGCGAGGTGAAGATTAACCTGCGAGGTGAAGATCAACCTGCGAGGTGAAGATCAACCTGCGAGGTGAAGATTAACCTGCGAGGTGAAGATTGACCTGCGAGGTGAAGATTAACCCGCGATGTGAAGATTAACCCTTGAGGTGAAGATTAACTCGTGAGGTGAAGATTAACTCGTGAGGTGAAGATTAACTCGTGATGTGAAGATTAACTCGTGAGGTGAAGATTAACCCGCGTCGTGAAGATTAACTTGTGAGGTGAAGATTAACTCGTGAGGTGAAGATTAACTCGTGAGGTGAAGATTAACCCCTGAGGTGAAGATTAACCCGTGAGGTAAAGATAAACTCGTGAGGTGAAGATTAACTCGTGAGGTGAAGATTAACCCGTGAGGTGAAGATTAACTCGTGAGGTGAAGATTAACTCGTGAGGTGAAGATTAACCCGTGAGGTGAAGATTAACTTGTGAGGTGAAGATTAACCCACGTCGTGAAGATTAACTCGTGAGGTGAAGATTAACTCGTGAGGTGAAGATCAAGTCTTGAGGTGAAGATTAACCCGTGAGGTGAAGATTAATTAGTGAGGTGCAGATTAACCTGTGAGATTAAGATTAACCCGCGACGTGAAGATTAACCCGTGAGGTGAAGATTAACCCGTGAGATGAAGATTAACCCGTGAGGTGAAGATTAACCCGTGAGGTGAAAATTAACCCGTGAGGTGAAGATTAACTCGTGAGGTGAAGATTAACTCGTGAGGTGAAGATTAACTTGTGAGGTGAAGATTCACTCGTGAGGTGAAGATTAACCCGTGAGGTGAAGATTAAGTCGTGAGGTGAACATTAACTCGTGAGGTGAAGATTCATTCGTGAGGTGAAGACTAACCCGTGAGGTGAAGATTAACTCGTGAGGTGAAGATTAACCCGTGAGGTGAAGATTAACTTGTGAGGTGAACATTAACTCGTGAGGTGAACATTAACTCGTGAGGTGAAGATTAACCCGTGAGGTGAAGATTAACTCGTGAGGTTGACATTAACTCGTGAGGTGAACATTAACTCATGAGGTGAACATTAACTCGTGAGGTGAACATTAACTCGTAAGGTGAAGATTAACCCGTGAGGTGAAGATTAACTCATGAGGTGAAGATTAACCCATGAGGTGAAGATTAACTCGTCAGGTGAAGATTAACTCATGAGGTGAAGATTAACCTGCGAGGTGAAGATTAACCTGCGAGGTGAAGATCAACCTGCGAGGTGAAGATCAACCTGCGAGGTGAAGATTAACCTGCGAGGTGAAGATTAACCTGCGAGGTGAAGATTAACCCGCGATGTGAAGATTAACCCGTGAGGTGAAGCTTAACTCGTGAGGTGAAGATTAACTCGTGAGGTGAAGATTAACTCGTGATGTGAAGATTAACTCGTGAGGTGAAGATTAACCCGCGTCGTTAAGATTAACTCATGAGGTGAAGATTATCTCGTGAGGTGAAGATTAACCCATGAGGTGAAGATTAACTCGTGAGGTGAAGATTAACCCGTGAGGTGAAGATTAACTCATGAAGTGAAGAGTAACTTGTGAGGGGAAGATTAACTCGTGAGGTGAAGATTAACCCGCGACATGAAGATTAACCCATGAGGTGAAGATTAACTCGTGAGGTGAAGATTAACCCGCGTCGTGAAGATTAACTCGTGAGGTGAAGATTAACCTGTGAGATTAAGATTAACCCGCGACGTGAAGATTAACCCGTGATGTGAAGATTAACTCGTGAGGTGAAGATTAACCCGCGTCGTTAAGATTAACTCATGAGGTGAAGATTATCTCGTGAGGTGAAGATTAACCCATGAGGTGAAGATTAACTCGTGAGGTGAAGATTAACCCGTGAGGTGAAGATTACCTCATGAGGTGAAGATTAACTTGTGAGGGGAAGATTAACTCGCGAGGTGAAGATTAACCCGCGACATGAAGATTAACCCATGAGGTGAAGATTAACTCGTGAGATTAAGATTAACCCGCGATGTGAAGATTAACCCGTGAGGTGAACATTAACTCATGAGGTGAAGATTAACTCGTGAGGTGAAGATTAACTCGTGATGTGAAGATTAACTTGTGAGGTGATGATTAACCCACGTCATGAAGATTAACTCGTGAGGTGAAGATTAACTCGTGAGGTGAAGATTAACTCGTGAGGTGAAGATTAACCCCTGAGGTGAAGATTAACCCGTGAGGTGAAGATAAACTCGTGAGGTGAAGATTAACTCGTGAGGTGAAGATTAACTCGTGAGGTGAAGATTAACCCGTGAGGTGAAGATTAACTCGTGAGGTGAAGATTAAATCGTGAGGTGAAGATTAACTCGTGAAGTGAAGATTAACTCGTGAGGTGAAGATTAACTCGTGAGGTGAAGATTAACTCGTGAGGTGAAGATTAACTCGTGAGGTGAAGATTAACCCGTGAGGTGAAGATTAACTCGTGAGGTGAACATTAACTCGTGAGGTGAACATTAACTTGTGAGGTGAACATTAACTCGTGAGGTGAAGATTAACCCGTGAGGTGAAGATTAACTCGTGAGGTGAGCATTAACTCGTGAGGTGAACATTAACTCGTGAGGTGAACATTAACTCGTGAGGTGAACATTAACTCGTGAGGTGAAGATTAACCTGTGAGGTGAAGCTGAACTCGTGAGGTGAAGATTAACCCGTGAGGTGAAGATTAACTCGTCAGGTGAAGATTAACTTGTGAGGTGAAGATTAACCTGCGAGGTGAAGATTAACCCGTGAGGTGAAGATTAACTCGTCAGGTGAAGATTAACTTGTGAGGTGAAGATTAACCTGCGAGGTGAAGATTAACCTGCGAGGTGAAGATTAACCTGCGAGGTGAAGATCAACCTGCGAGGTGAAGATCAACCTGTGAGGTGAAGATTAACCTGCGAGGTGAAGATTGACCTGCGAGGTGAAGATTAACCCGCGATGTGAAGATTAACCCGTGAGGTGAAGATTAACTCGTGAGGTGAAGATTAACTCGTGAGGTGAAGATTAACTCGTGATGTGAAGATTAACTCGTGAGGTGAAGATTAACCCGCGTCGTGAAGATTAACTTGTGAGGTGAAGATTAACTCGTGAGGTGAAGATGAACTCGTGAGGTGAAGATTAACCCCTGAGGTGAAGATTAACCCGTGAGGTAAAGATAAACTCGTGAGGTGAAGATTAACTCGTGAGGTGAAGATTAACCCGTGAGGTGAAGATTAACTCGTGAGGTGAAGATTAACTCGTGAGGTGAAGATTAACCCGTGAGGTGAAGATTAACTTGTGAGGTGAATATTAACCCACGTCGTGAAGATTAACTCGTGAGGTGAAGATTAACTCGTGAGGTGAAGATCAAGTCGTGAGGTGAAGATTAACCCGTGAGGTGAAGATTAATTAGTGAGGTGCAGATTAACCTGTGAGATTAAGATTAACCCGTGACGTGAAGATTAACCCGTGAGGTGAAGATTAACCCGTGAGGTGAAGATTAACCCGTGAGGTGAAAATTAACCCGTGAGGTGAAGATTAACTCGTGAGGTGAAGATTAACCCGTGAGGTGAAAATTAACCCGTGAGGTGAAGATTAACCCGTGAGATGAAGATTAACCCGTGAGGTGAAGATTAACCCGTGAGGTGAAAATTAACCCGTGAGGTGAAGATTAACTCGTGAGGTGAAGATTAACTCGTGAGGTGAAGATTAACTTGTGAGGTGAAGATTCACTCGTGAGGTGAAGATTAATCCGTGAGGTGAAGATTAAGTCGTGAGGTGAACATTAACTCGTGAGGTGAAGATTCATTCGTGAGGTGAAGACTAACCCGTGAGGTGAAGATTAACTCGTGAGGTGAAGATTAACCCGTGAGGTGAAGATTAACTTGTGAGGTGAACATTAACTCGTGAGGTGAACATTAACTCGTGAGGTGAAGATTAACCCGTGAGGTGAAGATTAACTCGTGAGGTTGACATTAACTCGTGAGGTGAACATTAACTCGTGAGGTGAACATTAACTCGTGAGGTGAACATTAACTCGTAAGGTGAAGATTAACCCGTGAGGTGAAGATTAACTCATGAGGTGAAGATTAACCCATGAGGTGAAGATTAACTCGTCAGGTGAAGATTAACTCGTGAGGTGAAGATTAACCTGCGAGGTGAAGATTAACCTGCGAGGTGAAGATCAACCTGCGAGGTGAAGATCAACCTGCGAGGTGAAGATTAACCTGCGAGGTGAAGATTAACCTGTGAGGTGAAGATTAACCCGTGAGGTGAAGCTTAACTCGTGAGGTGAAGATTAACTCGTGAGGTGAAGATTAACTCGTGATGTGAAGATTAACTCGTGAGGTGAAGATTAACTCGTGAGGTGAAGATTAACCCGCGTCGTTAAGATTAACTCATGAGGTGAAGATTATCTCGTGAGGTGAAGATTAACCCATGAGGTGAAGATTAACTCGTGAGGTGAAGATTAACCCGTGAGGTGAAGATTAACTCATGAGGTGAAGATTAACTTGTGAGGGGAAGATTAACTCGTGAGGTGAAGATTAACCCGCGACATGAAGATTAACCCATGAGGTGAAGATTAACTCGTGAGGTGAAGATTAACCCGCGTCGTGAAGATTAACTCGTGAGGTGAAGATTAACCTGTGAGATTAAGATTAACCCGCGACGTGAAGATTAACCCGTGAGGTGAAGATTATCCGTGAGATGAAGATTAACCCGTGAGGTGAAGATTAACCCGTGAGGTGAAGATTAACAATTGAGGTGAAGATTAACCCGTGAGTTGAAGATTAACTCGTGAGGTGAAGATTAACCCGTGATGTGAAGATTAACTCGTGAGGTGAAGATTAATCCGTGAAGTGAAGATTAACCCGTGAGGTGAAGATTAACTCGTGAGGTGAAGGTTAACCCGTGAGGTGAAGATTAACTCGTGAGGTGAAGCTTAACCCGTGAGGTGAAGATTAACCCGTGAGGTGAAGATTAACACGTGAGATGAAGATTAACCCACGACGTGAAGATTAACCCGCGACGTGAAGATTAACCCGTGAGGTGAAGATTAACACGCGTCGTGAAGATTAACTCGTGAGGTGAAAATTAACCCGCGACGTGAAGATTAACCCGTGAGGTGAAGATTAACCCGCAACGTGAAGATTAAACCTGCGACGTGATGAATAACCCGTGAGGTGAAGATTAACCTGTGAGGTTAAGATTAACCCGTGAGGTGAAGATTAATCCGTGAGGTGAAGATTAACCCGTGAGGTGAAGATTAACCCGTGAGGTGAAGATTAAACCTGCGACGTGACGAAGAACCCATGAGGTGAAGATTAACCCGTGAGGTGAAGATTAAACCTGCTACGTGATGAAGAACCCGTGAGGTGAAGATTAACCTGTGAGGTGAAGATTAACCTGCGAGATGAAGATTAACCTCCGAGGTGAAGATTAACCTGCGAGGGGAAGATTAACCCGTGAGGTGAAGATTACCCAGCAATGTGAAGATTAACCCGTGGAGGGGAGCAGGAGGAGTGAGTGGGGAGCAGGAGGGGGTTGAATAGGGACCTGGGTGAAAGGTGAACAGGGATCAGGAGTCGAGGGAGGGAGTAGCATGAGGAATGACCGGGGAGCAGATGGAGAATGAGTGCAGAGAAGGAAGGGTGAGTGGAGAACAGTGGGAGGGGTTAGTGGGGAGCAGAAGTAGGGGTTAGTGGGGTGCAGGAGGATGGGCAGAGGGAGGAGGAGGAAGAGTTGGCAGAGCAAGATGGGGGAATGGGGGTGTTCCGTTACCAATAGGTGAGGGCGAGACTACCAGAGGTAAGCTGTAACACGTTCCCTTTTGTGGTTTGTTTTCAACGTATCCAATCACGTGACTGTTGTCGCGAAGCGTGCACTAACCGGAAGTTACGTAGTTCCGCGGGCGGCTATACAAACATTTCGTATTATTTTTCATAAAACTTTATATTGTTGGAAAGAGAATTACTTCTCGCTTGTCGGAAAGTTAAAATTTTAAAGATCAGACAAGAATTAAGCGAGTTATGATCAAATAACCTGCACCGTTTCCATAATTTCCGGCTGTAACACATCCCCTTTTGTGGTTTGTTTTCAACGTATCCAATCACGTGACTGTTGTCGCGAAGGGTGCACTAACCGGAAGTTACGTAGTTCCGTGGGTGCCTATAAGCTTGAAGAGCACTAGCCAACCCGCTTTAAGCACCCATGGTAGCACTCCAAAGGAATGGATGATAAAGAACGGCTGGCTTGGCAAGCTATAGCAATGTGATTGCTTCTGGTTTACATGGCCCAAAATGTTCAACAGATTGGATCCGCCAATCCCGACCTCTTCAACGCTTTGAAATAGACTCAATCTGGATCCGTCACATAGAAGGGGTTTGAAAACTTTGAGTTTCCTTCAAGTATCACAAGTCCCAGTAGAGGTGACACCCTATCCTATGGGCCATGAATTACGACAACAGAGCAGAAGGAGGGATGCCAGCCTTTCTCGAATAAATAAATGAATAAATACGGTACATTTAGTTAAAATAATTACTTATTTCTAAATAAAATTCAGATTTAACTCCAGATTTTAGCAATTATTTAGTCCTCGAGACGCGGTCCTCAAGCAAGAACACATATTTTGATTATTATATACTTTAGAGTGATTTTATACATTAGTCCGTGAGAGTGGATCATCTTTCCAAGGAAAGTCACTTTGAATAGGCTGAAACAAAATTACAGCTTAATAACCCAGTGATGGGATAGAGAGCTGACCAAGATGCAGCGGGGTAGAGGATAGAGAGAGAGGGTTAGGGAGAGACAGAGAGGGTTAGGGAGAGACAGGGTTAGGGAGAGACAAAGAGGGTTAGGGAGAGACAGAGAGGGTTAGGGAGAGACAGAGAGGGTTAGGGAGAGACAGAGAGGGTTAGGGAGAGACAAAGAGGGTTAGGGAGAGACAAAGAGGGTTAGGGAGAGATAAAGAGGGTTAGGGAGAGACAGAGAGGGTTATGGAGAGACAGAGAGGGTTAGGGAGAGACAAAGAGGGTTAGGGAGAGATAAAGAGGGTTAGGGAGAGACAGAGAGGGTTAGGGAGAGACAGAGAGGGTTAGGGAGAGACAAAGAGGGTTAGGGAGAGACAGAGAGGGTTAGGGAGAGACAGAGAGGGTTAGGGAGAGACAGAGAGGGTTAGGGAGAGACAGAGAGGGTTAGGGAGAGACAGAGAGGGGTGGGGGCAGAACAGAGAGGGTTAGGGAGAGACAGAGAGGGTTAGGGAGAGACAGAGAGGGGTGGGGGAAGAACAGAGAGGATTGGGCGAGAGAGAGAGAGAGCGAGAGAGAGAGAGAGACAGAGAGACAGAGAGAGAGAGAGACAGAGAGGGGGTGGGAGGGAGAGAGAGAGAAGGATGGGGGAAAGACAGAGAGGGGTGGGAGAGAGAGAGAGAGAGCGAGAGACAGAGACAGAGACAGAGAGAGAGAGAGAGAGAGAGAGAGAGAGAGAGAGAGAGAGAGAGAGAGAGAGAATTTGAATTTGAATTTGCAACCCCATTTATTTCACAAAAACAAACCAGGTCAAGTCAAATTTTACAGGAGAGAAAAAATAGAAAAAAAACAACACAGTTCTTAATGTAATTATTAAAAAAGAAAGACCAAATTCGATTCATTCACAACACATAATGCTTCATTAATACACCATTTGTACTCAAAGAGTTTGACATTTTCATTCGCCACATAATAATCAAACTCTAACCTTATTCTTGCAGACACCAGCCCTTTAAACATAGGAACAACATCAAACCCATGCCCATTATCAATTTTAATTTTCCTTGATTTATATATTGAATATTTTGCTACAGCAGCTAAGAAGTTTAGGAGAACACCAGAGTCCTTGCAGGAGGGTCTGAAAGGTACACCAAAAATAAAAGAATGTGAAGTAAAAGGAAAGGACAACTGATCAAAAAGGTGTGTGAGAATCGAGAAAAGAGGTATTAGTCTTTCGCATTTCACATAGGCATGAAAGAGATCCTCCTCCTGTACACAGAAGGGGCATGCTACTGGCACTGAGCTATCAAGGTGATGAACAAAGGTGTTCGTAGGGAAAGCCCAATGTGCTAATCTCCACTGGATATCTGTGAGGAACCCGTAAATAGGTAGTTTGTACATATTAGGCCACAGTGGCGTGGCAGGAGACCCTGGCCCTAACCTTTCTGACCACAAGGCCACTCGTGCCACTCCGGAGAAGGGTGATGCTTGGTTTTCTCGAAAGGAGCTTGTGAATACCCGCCTTTGTTACCAAATGAAAAGGAGATACAACTTCACCATTCGACTGGAGAGCTGGGAGCACCTTAATTTCAGGGAAGGACAGCCGAAAATCCTCGACATTGTTTATACCTTCCCAGCCAATATATAACTCCTTAAACTTCCTCTTGACGATGCGTATAATTTGGCTGACAACACGCACAGATCTTAAACCAAGAATGGTCACCACCCTGCCAGCAGACATCCATTTTGTCCCAGATGTATCCCTCAGGTGACAAACTTTGCAAATTCCTCCTTGAGTAAATTCCCTAATCAAAGTCGGACTATGAGGAATGCATGGAAAAAACCCGTTGTAGAAAATAGTTTTGTTTTTTTTTCTTTTTTCTTTTTTCTTTTTGTATACTGAATCGAGGCTCATGAAAGAGCTAACATTTATTTCACAAACAAATCAACCAGACAAACAAAATATATAAAAAGAGGGAGCGGAAGACAAGATGGGGAGAGAAGGGGAAGCACACAAACACAACATTTGAGAGCAGGGACATCGAGAGAACATCGAGAGAATCATTGGAATCTCCCGCGATAAGGGGGTAGAAATGATCACGGTTTTGGATGGGGGAAGATAAGAGATGGTGGTGAACAGCTGTTTTAAAGACCTGGAGGGAGGAGTGGGATTGAAGAGAGTGAGGGAGTTTGTTCCAGAGCCGGGAGAAAAGAGGAATGATGGAGTGAAGGTGAGCAGAAAGTCTTGATTTTGGCAGTTTAACCATAAGAGGGTTGCAGGCAGATCTTGTGTGACCAGTAGGAATATTTGGGGGCCAGAGCCCAGAGAGAGCTGGGGGGGGGGGCAAGGCCACAGAGGAGTCGGTAGAAGACGGAAAGACCACCAACCTGCCTGCGGTGAGTGAGTGAAAGGCCCTTGGAGTTAGCTTCATCGCGGGAGATTCCAATGATTCTGAACGCTTTGGTTTCAACAGCGTGAAGATGAGCTAGGTGTGAGGCAGGAGCACCAGCCCAGAGGGGAGAGCAGTATTCCATTGAGCTGCGGATGAAAGCCTTGTATGTGGTGAGGAGCTCAGGTGTGCCAAGGAAGGACTTCGCACGACGGAGGATGCCCAGTCGGCGACTGGCTTTGGAGGCCAGATTTGAAATGTGGTTTTCCCAGGAAAGATCCTGGCAGATAGTGAGACCCAAAAGCTTGAGTGAAAGAACTTCTTGGAGAGGATTATTCAGAAAGTGGATGGGAGAGTTGTCCAGTCGGTCTTTTCAGAGAGACATCGTAAGAGTGTGAGATTTGTCAGGATTGAAAGACATGTTCCACTTGTTTGCCCAGTCTGTGATTTTGTCCAGGTCTGCAGAGAGTGAGGAGGCTGCAGACTGCTGATCTGAGGGATGAGGAATGGAGCGACAGAGAGTAGAGTCATCAGCAAAGAGATAGAGAGGATTTTCAAGAGAGTCAGAGAGATCATTGATGAAGACCAGAAAAAGCACAGGGCCCAGAACATTGTCTTGGGGAACTCCAGCCTGAACAGGAAGAGGAGATGAGAGAAACCTATTCAGGGCCACACGTTGACTACGACTGGAGAGGAAGTCCGCCAGCCATGCGTGGAGATTTCCATGGATACCAAAGGAGGAGAGTTTGGTGAGCAGAGCGGGGTGCCAGACCGTATCGAAGGCACGTGATATGTCAAGGGAGACAGCTCTAATTTCCTGTTTGGCATTGAGGACCTCCATCCATGGTTGAGAAAGCAGAAGCAGCATGACCGGAGAAGAGTGACCAGGTCTGAAACCAAATTGATGATCAGAGATCAAGCCATTGGAGAAGAGGAAAGATTTCATATCCGAAGCAATGATGGATTCCATGACTTTGCTGATAATTGGGAGAAGGCTGATTGGTCTGTAGTTGCTAGGATCTGTTTATGCACCTTTTTTGTGCAAAGCGGTGATGTTGGCTGATTTCCAAGCAGATGGTAGATGACCTTGAGCAAAAGAGAGGGTGAAGAGAACAGAGAGAGGGAGTAAAAGAGTGGAAGAACAGGATTTTAGGACCAGTGGGCTGATGCCGTCAGGTCCAGTTGCAGAATCAGAGTCGAGGGTTGACAGAAACTTTTCCACCTTGTCAGGAGGAAAGGACACAGAGTCCAGGAGCAGCTGGGTATGACTGGGTACAGAGAGGGATGGGTTTGGGACACAAGATTTAGAGGCAAACAAAGAGTTGAGTCATTCAGCTTTTTCACGTGCGGAGTCAGCCGTGTTGCCGTTTGAGGTGAGGGAGGGGATGGAGGGGGAACAAACACCAGGAACAGATTTGACCAGACGCCACCAGGATTTGGAAGAGGGAGACAGATAAGAGAGTTCGGTCTTTAGAACGGAGAGATATTGTTTCCTGGCTCTCCTGAGTCCTGAGGGTGGACACACACTTGTTTCGGGCTTTGTGAAAGGAAATGAGATTTCCTTCCGTTGGATTTGCTTTCCAGGAGACTAAAGCAAGTTGTTTCTGGGCAACAGCCTCACCACAAGATTCCGTGTATCATGGACGGGAGGAAGGGTATGACAACTGAAGACGAGATGGTATAAATCTGTGCATGAGAGAGAGAGCAATTTACTTTGGAAGAATTCCCAGGATGAGTTGATGTCAGAGGCGGTAGAGATGGGAGACCAGTCCAGATGATTGATGGCTGCTTGTAGACCATGCCAGTTGGCCTGAGTGAAATGCCAGACTCGTCGACGCTGAGGAGGCTCTCTGAGAATGGTCAGAGAGATGTCCACTTTGACAAGCACATGATCAGATGAGCCGATTGGAGCAGAAGAAGAGCAGCAGACATTTTCAGGGAAGTTAGTCATAACCAAGTCCAGAAGAGAAGATGCTCCGTTGACTGAGATCCGGGTCAGGAAATTGACAGATTGTGTCAGTCCCTGTGAGTCGCAGAAGTCCTTTGCTGAAGAGCCATGGCTGATGAGAGAGGTACCCACACCCAGCCAACTGGCATGGTGACAGTTGAAATCACCACATATGAGGAAGAGAGAGTTGGGATGGATAGATAGAAGTTGGTCCATATTATCAGACAGCGAGATGTAGATGGAGTCATCACTGTTTGGTGGACGGTACAACACACGGATAGTTTATGCCATAATCTTGCTGCTATCAAGTTATTTATGGCAAGAGTGCGGCCTTTATAAGAAAGAGATCGCAGCAGTCATTCCCATCGTTTCAACCGGTGTGTAATTTGTTCAATCATTCCTTCCCAGTTCTTCATTTCTACTTCCTGGTTGCCGAGATAGACACCAAGATATTTGACCCCATCTGTTTTCCACTCTAGATTATGTGGGAGTGACGGTGGCCGTGTTAAAGAAAGGTTATCTGAACCGCACCATAAGGCTACACTCTTGCCCCAATTTACTTCGGCAGAAGAGGCCGCAGAGTAGTCTTTAAGGCAACGCTGCACCGCAGCAACACTACTTGGGCCCTTAATCAGAACACATACATCATCAGCATAAGCTGTGACCACAAATCTTGAACCAAAAACGGCTCCCACATCCTGAGTTATTTGCTGCCTGATGGATGCTAAGAGTGGTTCAAGGGCAATTATATACAGAAGTCCAGAAAGGGGACAACCTTGACGGATACCCCGTCGGAAAGGAAAAGGGGGACATAAACTGTTGTTTACTTTCATCATGCAGAAGGTGTTAGTGTATAACAGCTTGACATAGGAAATGAAAGTTTCGCCAAAACCCATCCGCTCCAGTACAGAAAACAAATATGTGTGATCAACTTGATCAAAAGCCTTTGTTTGGTCAAGAAACAACAACCCAAAACTGGCACGCAAGTACTTATTACAAGAAATAATATCCCTTATCAAAAATAAATTGTCATAAATTGACCTTCCTGGTACACAGTAGGTCTGGTCAGGGTGCACAATAGAGCTGATCACAGTTCCCAAACGAATTGCTGAAACCTTCGACAAAATCTTGTAATCTGCACACAGCAATGAGACAGGACACCAGTTCTCGACTAGTTGAGTGTCCCCACTCCCCAGCCTTTGGCAACAGGCACATGACTGCTCTTCTGCAGGACAGGGGAAGCTCTCCAACATGAAGGCATTCATCAAATACCTCAAGCAGGTCAGGTCCCACAAGGTTCCAAAAAGTCTTACAGAACTCTCCAGGCAAACCATCAATCCCAGAGGCTTTACCATCCTTCAAGCTCCGCATAGCAGTTTCAAGTTCAGCAGCCGAAACTGACATGTTCAGTGTGCGTTGCTGGTCCTCCTCAAGTCTCGGAAGCCCAGTAGTCAGCTCCTGCAAGGTCTCATTACTTATGCTCTGGGGGGAGTACAAGTTTGTATAAAAACCCTTCAAAACAGACTTAATCTCCTGTTGGGAGGTCACTATTGACCCATTAGCAGCACGTAGCCCGTGAATCTGTTGTGATTTTTTGACAGAGTTCTCCAAACCAAACAAGGCCTTATTTGGCATATCCAATGTTAAATAACTCATTCTCATGCGTACCAGGGTGCCCATTGCCTGCTGCCGGACCAATTCAGTCAAGATTGCCTTTTTAGTCCATAACAGCCGGTCACCTGTAGTGTCTTTCCCAGCCGTATTAATGTTTTCCTCCAGGGCTGCAATTTCAGCCTTTAATGAATCAATTGAGAGATTTTGCAATTTAGTAGCATAAAGACTATATTGTTGACAGAACGATTTGACCTGACCCTTTGCGAGGTCCCACCACAGTCGAAGGTTAGCATGCTCAAATTTGGAGGACCGAATTCTTTCCCACACGGATCGAAAAGCATCTTTGAATTTCATATCATTCAGCAGGTGGGTGTTAAAGTGACCAATACGCACTACCACCTGAGGCCAGAGGCAAATTAAAACCCAATGAAACCAGGTAATGGTCTGTGAAATCAGTTGGGAGTATCTGGGTTATGGCCATCACATTTAGAATTGGCTTATTCACGTAGAATCTGTCTAGCCTTGCCATTGATATCCTCCCATCATGGCATCTGCACCGCGTATAGCACCGTGAAGTTGGGTGTTGCAACCTCCAAACATCTTTCAAATGCTGATTTTTGATGATGTTCTCCAAAATCCTTGTAGAAACTGGATGGGGTTAATGACCGGTCCTGTCTACGGAAGGATTGACAATGCAATTGAAATCACCAGCAATACAGATGAAAGCAGTTGTATCTAGTCCTTTTACAAAGTCATGCAGAGTGGAAAAGAACACTCTTCTTTCCATGGGCTCACTCGGTGCATACACGTTCACAATGATGATCTTTTGTGTGTTGCAATAGGATTCCACCGCTATCAGATGTCCCTTATAAATTTCCTTAAAGACAATCTTCCGAGCAGGGATTCTATCACTTAAGGCGATGGCAACACCAGCTTTGGGTGTGGTAAAACCACTCAGCCACCACTGCCCTCGATAAAGTTTTCCCCATTCAGCAACCAGGGTGTTAGTAGCATGAGTCTCTTGTATCAAGATGATGTTGGCTTTCACCCTCTCTATTGCCTGAATTGTCTGAATTTTTCGTAAGGGGGTACAACCCCCATTGATATTCAGGGATGCGATACATATCTATCGCATTGCCATTTACAAAGGTAACTCACCCTCCGCCTGCAATTCCTTATTCGCCTTTATGACCGCTTTCCGAAGACGCTGAAATTGGGCCTCCGAGATTTCCATTGGGTCATTTCTTTGCAGGAGGGGTCTTGCAGCCCTGATGAAAGTTTTCAAATCGGGAAAATGGTCTTCGATCACAACGTAGCGTTGCCTAAACGTCTCGTTTAGGAAACTGATGACGTTTTCCTTTGTTGCTTCCATCTGTTCTTCTCCCTGATGATCATTCACAGAAACAAGGCTTTGAGCTTCCTCATCCAGCTCCCTAACCACATCAACGTTGAAATTCCTTTGTTGTGTGTCAGGTGCTGGCACACCTTCTGTGTCATCAACACTGCAGTCTTCTTGTTGCATCACCAGGGACACATCTGTGCCACCACTGTTGCCTATTATAGGTCTGCTTAGACCATCATCCTTGGTCGTTACAACCGGATGTGAGCAACAACCATTGTCACTCAGGACCTGAGACTGCTCATTGTCACAAGGGATGATGGTCCCATCATCACAAACAATACTGGTGCATTGATTTTCTTCAACAAGAGCAAGGGGTGAAGTCCTACTCTCCTCTGTTTCATCACCACCTTGCCCATCTTGCCGTGAATCATCAGGATAGTCTGAGATACTGTTTGCTTGTACGAGTATCACTTTGCTACCTTTGTCTTCGATTTCGGTGCTCAAAAAGGTACGTTTTAAGTTCTTCTTAGCCTCGGTGCCTTTCATCAATACCTCCTCAAAAACCATATTATCTTGAGGTTGCAGCCTCTTGTCCACATCGACTGGGTGCTCCGCTGCTGCACTAACCTCAGCAACACCGCCACTACTTGCCACACCCTGGTCTTCTGGTGTGGATCTCTGTACCCCAGCAGGCTCATTAACGGGGGACACTGCATCAGTCACAGGGGGGGCCGACCCAGCTGCTGTAGCGTGTCTTCTTGGCGTCTGGACAATACTGCTTAGTGTGTCCGTGTGCTCCACATCCGTAGCAGATCAAGGTCTCGGTAGCCATGAAGATTCTATATTCATGCTCGCCTACTTTAAAGGTGTGGGAGGTGTTCAACTGTTTCGCTGCGTCTTTCAGAACAACAAAACAAAACGTCTAAACGATTGTACGTGCTTCAACCTGCCATTTCTCGTACGTAGAGGAACCCTAATGATTCGAGAGACGACAGTGCCAAACTCACCGAGCTTGTGTAGGATTTCCTCGTTACCGAGAAAAGGCGGAACGTTGCTCAGAATGACTTTAACTGCCGGCGTGTCCATCGACGACACAGGAACAAACAGATCGTTTACCAAGGTCAAACCATTCTGCACAACAATATCGGCCAGACTTACTTGCGAAACAAATACCACAATTTTGTGATTCATACGGGACGCGGCACGAATGTTACTCACGTCTATCAAATCCCCAATCGCGAGCAAAATGTCATCCATTTCAACTCCCTCCGGCGGGACAAGGCACAGCCCGTGCTTACGCGATAAACCCTCATCGGTAACACGATCGGCAGGCCTTTGGCTACTCCTATTAGCCATATCGTCAAAGGAGAAACAAACTGAACAGTAAATAGAATTGTATAATCCTAAAAAAAGCATATAAAATATATATATTAAATAACTAAAAACGAAAGCACGGTTTAAACCACGTTAGGAAAAAACGTGGTTTAAACAAACCCTCACCGTGCTGGCTCTCCCTCTCTCTGTCTCGAAAGAGGGGAAAAGAGGGAGAGGTGGTAACGAAGCAGGAAGGGAGGAAAGGTCAACAGACACGACAAAAGTACAAATGAAAAAAAAAGGAAAAGGGAAATGTAAAAAGGGAGGTGGGGAGAGGACGAAACCAACACGAGTGAGGAGCTACAACACACGAACACGAGCACACGCCATCTTGCCATGCCCAACAACAAAGGTCAGCAGGGGGAGAGAGACAGAGAGACAGAGAGACAGAGAGAGAGAGAGAGAGAGAGAGAGACTTTTTGACTTTTGTATCCTTTTATTATAAAAGTATAAAACCAAAAGTATTCCAACTCCACTTTACATATAAATCACAACCTCATTTCCAATGCATTTGCACAAAACACCCCCCATGCCCCATAACTCTTCAAACACAAGAAGGTTCCCCATGTTTACATGATAAGCATGTTCGAGCTTTATACGTGCTGACACCATCCCTATGAAAAAAAAAAGTGCATTTTCATTTTTTCCACTACCTAATCTGGCTTTTCTGGTTTTATAAATTGCAAGCTTAGCAATTCCAAGCAAAAAATTCAAAAGCAAAATCACAGAGTTTTTCCTAGTATTACATGCAAGTCCGTAAACAAAGATTGTAACAGAAAAAACAATTTTGAATTTACAAAAGATTCGGCTCAGATACAGAATCAGAGATGACAATCTCTTGAACTCAATAAACGCATGATACAAATGTTGAACATTACCACAAAAAGGACATAAATTAGACACAGCAGGGTTAAACTTCTGAACTAACACCTGTGTGGCCAGGGCGTGATGGACCAGTCTCCAATTTAGGTCTCCTGTACGTCCGACAGTAGGACACCTGTACATTTCATCCCAATTTGGAGTGAGAAATGCTCCTGCAGGTAATAACTCTTTCCACTGGTTTCTTAAGGGTGCTGCACAGCCCGGTAAGCACACCTCTAGACAAATTCTATACATTGCCCTTTTTCCCATGATGTGGAACACACCGGATTCTTCACTGTTAGAGGAAAACACACCATGTTGTTCCTGGGCAGTGACTGAGAGTTCAGGGAAGGTTAAACGAAAATCTACTTCTTCATTTACCCCATTGCACCCAATATTTAAATCTACAAAAGTCTGGGATACAATCTTTATGACCTTGCTCACTATTCTAATTGAACGCAAGCCAATTTTCCCAGAAACATCGCTGGCAGACAACCATCGCTTCAAGGATAGCTCCATAAGATCTCGCACTTTATTAATCCCATTGTTCGTAAAATGTTCCATAAAAGCTCGGCTGGTAGATACTTTTTTTTTTTTTTTTTTTTTTTTTTTTTTTTTGTATACAATATCGAGGCTCGTGAAAGAGCGAACATTAATCACACAGAAAGACAAACCGACACATAAAACATATAACATAGGGAGCGGTAGACAAGATGGGGAGAGAGGGGGAAGGACACAAACACAACATTTGAGAGCAGGGACCGAGAGACATGGAGACATCGAGAGATCTGAGAGAGGGCGAGGGCTTTGGGGGGGGGGGGGGGGGGCGTGGGAAGGGGGCAGTGGGAGAGGTATAAAACATATGGACACTGCCAGGACTTCCAGGAAAGAAGTTGGAATTTCAAACAAGGTGGATCTGGGGTGAATTAGCGGGGGTAGAAAAGATCAAGGTTTTGGATGGGGGAAGATAAGAGATGGTGGTGAACAGCTGTTTTAAAGACCTGGAGGGAGGAGTGGGATTGAAGGGAGTGAGGGAGTTTGTTCCAGAGGCGGGAGAAAAGAGGAATGAAAGAGTGAAGGTGAGCGGAGAGCCGAGATTTCGGCAGTTTAACCATCAGAGGGTTGCTGGCAGATCTTGTGCGACCTGTAGGAATATTTGGGGGACAGAGCACAGAGAGAGCTGGGGGTGCAAGGCCGGAGAGGAGTCGGTAGAAGACAGTACTTCAGCGAATAGTGAGTTTTGGAACAATGGCCCATGCACAAACCTCCTGGGATCATAAGAGATCTCCAACCGCTGCACTCCTAGAGCTTGCCAGGCATTCAGGAGAGACCGATGAAATGCAGGGAGCCGAGCTCTATCGACCTGCTTCAAGTCCATAAGGAAAAGTTCCCGGTCATAGTCTATTCCACCTACTTGCTTGAGCAAGGTATTCGTGAGAGGATGCCAGGGCACAACCTCGCTGTACAGCAGACATTTTATTGTCATTAGCCGAAAAGCCATTATTCGACTAGGGATGTGCACCAGGTTTTGACCACCTGAATTACGTGGTCTGCACAACACATCTGGCTTAAGCCAGTGGTGGCCTCCCCAGAAGAGGTCAACTAGACCCCTCTGAATGTTGGTGATCAGAGCTTGAGGAGGCTGGAGTGCTATGATCTTATGCCATACGATTGGAAGCACCAGGTTGTTTATTATCGTTACCCGTGCCTTAAGTGACAAGATGTGGAGCATCCCTTTCCACTTTGCTAGTTTCTGCTTAATGTTATCTCGGAAACCATCCCAGTTTTTCTTCATATAGCTTGAAGTTCCCAAATGGATGCCTAAGTATTTAAACCCATCCGTTTCCATAACATTCCTCCTGGAAGAGTTGGGGGAACCATATGTGTAGCCTGTGACGCAGATAGGGTATCTGGATACAGAGAAAGAGCTATGCTCTTGTTCCAATTTACTCTTGCTGATGAAGCAAGTTCAAATTTGGTAAAACACCGGAATAGCTCAAAAACATCTTCCTGGTTTTTAACCACAACACACAGGTCGTCTGCATATGCCGACGTAACAATTTTGGAATTGTTTGACAAGGACAAACCAGATAAGGTGGTACGAAGGAGAGCCAGTAAGGGTTCGATGGACAGTGTGTACAACATGCCTGACAGTGGACAGCCCTGACGGATGCCACGCTGAAAGGGGAAAGGACGACACAGACTGTTATTTACTTTTAGCAGGCATGATACATTGTTGTATAAAGGTTTTATGCAAGAAATGAATTTTTCTCCAAATCCTGCTTTAGTAAGAACTGCAAACAAAAATTAGTGATCCACACTGTCAAAAGCTTTCTCCTGATCAAGGAGTAATAACCCAAAAGCGTGCGATGCAGTTTGACCGATAGTAATCAAGTCTCGAACCAAGAAAATACTGTCATACATGGATCGTTCAGGTATGCAATACGTTTGGTAATTCCCAACTAAGAACGAGATGACCTTTTTAAGATGCATTGCAAGCATTTTTGACACAATCTTATAATCAGTATTTAACAATGACACAGGCCACCAGTTTGTAATCTGCTGCAAATCCCCTTTCTTGGGAAGAAGACATAAGGCAGCTCTTCTGCAGCTCAGGGGCAATTCCCCCTGATTTAGGCTCTCGTGAAAAATCTCAATTAAAGCAGGACCCAGAACATTCCAAAAAACTTTGTAAAATTCAGCAGGAAGTCCGTCAATTCCAGGGGCCTTGCCGTCTTCGAGTTGTTTCACTGCTGTTGTGAGCTCCTCCAGAGAAATGTCACATTCCAGTTGGAGTTGCTGCTCTTCAGAAAGAGATGGGAGAAGTTCAATCATCTCATTTGCCGTCGTTTTATCCACCGTTCTTGGAGTAAACAAGTTTGAGTAAAACTCTTGCAGTGAATGTTTAATGTCACTCTGGCAAGTCAGAACACCGTCGGAAGAGCGTAGATTCTGAATCTGCCGAGAAGTGTTGGTGGCCTTCTGCATTTTGAAGAAATCTTTGTTTGGAGTCTGGAGGTGTATTATGCTCATCCGCAGGTGAATTATTGCTCCCGCCGCACGCTCTTTGACCAGTTCGGCCAGCAGGGTCTTTTTTCTATCAGCTGCTGTTATTGGTCACTTCCCCAAGATGTTCCAGCTTCTTGTTCATATTTAAGTACATCTGCTTTTAGAGCACGACGTATTACTGGTGGCATACGAGCAATATTGTTGGCAGAAAATCCGAATTTGTGACTTGGTACAGTCCCACCACTGTCGCATATTGACATAGGAACACTTTTATCTTTTCTAATCCTTCCCATACCAGTCTGAAGGCATTTTTAAAATGTTCATCTTGTAACAATTTCACATTGAAATTCCAGTGTACACTCTTACAGCAATGATAGGTTAACGTACAATCCATTGCAATCATATGGTGATCAGAAAAGCCAGATGGAGTTATACATGTTCTCTTAACCAGATTCACCATTCCTTGGCTCACGTACAATCTGTCCAGTCGACACATGGTTAACTGGTTTTTGCACAGCACACCCATGTATATTGACGGGTGTTTGGATTTTGTAATCGCCATACATCTCTAAGTTTGTATTTTTTCACAAGTTGTGCCAAGGACTTTGCACTGGGTGGATGTGGCTCAGGAGTGTTCCTGTCCAGTCGAGGGTTGAGTGTGCAATTATAGTCTCCCCCCATACAAATTAAACAAGTTAAATCAACAGTGCTTAAACAATCCGCTAATTTTGGAAGAAATAGAGCCCTTTCAGCGCTGTCACTGGGGCAATACACATTAATAATGCTAACCTTTTGATTGCTGCTATTAAAATCCACCACCATCAAGAAACCCTTACAAATCTCTCTATAGTGAATCTCAGATGGTTGAAGACGAGGATGCAAGATTATTGCCACCCCCGCTTTAGCTTCTTCAACCGCACTGGAGAAAACATGGCACCCTTTAAACATTCTGCGCCACTCGTCTTCACAAGATTCGTTTCTGTGTGTCTCTTGTAACATGAAAATATCAATCTCTTCTTTCTCAAATAGTTGTAACACCTCCAGACGCCGCATACAGCTGCGGCCTCCGTTTATATTGAGAGACGTTACCTTCATTTATTCTTTATTAATTTTCCTCCTCTTGGAGTTATTTTCCTGCCTTAGTGGCACACTTCCTCAACCGCTGAAATTGAGGTTCTGAGATCCCAACTTGCTGGGGTTCACGAATCATGTTTCTAGTAGTTTTTAGAAAAGCATGTAGGTTTGGGAAATAATCCTGAATTCTGACATTCCTTTTCCTGAAGGATTCATCGAGGAATTTTTTAACTTCATCTTCTGTAACTACAGTGTCCCCATCCTCATCCTCTTGGGCACAAAACCCACTACCTGACGAGGTAGAGTAGGGTTCATCAAAATCAAACGCATCATCTTTGTCATTCTCTTCCTGATGCAAACTTATTTCTGAGGCACAAATCTCCCCAGGATCAGAAACATGGATGTCGTTTTCATTCATGTTTAGCTGCTCATCGTCACATGCAGCTTCCTTCTTATCATCCCTTTTATTTTGTTCGAAACGTGTAGGCTTACAGGTTTCTTCTGAGGGGCTGTCTGACTTATCTGTTTTATCATTACACCTGGTCATCCCTGCACCCACCTCTGTGACCATTACATTAATTAATTTTCCTCCTCTTGGAGTTCTTTTCCTGCCTTAGTGGCACACTCAGGCACACTTCAGTGGCACACTAGTGCACATTAGTGGCACACTTCAGTAAGACATCAGGGTTATCAATATCCCCACTTGTGTCTTCCTGAGATGCGCGAGGATTCTCGATGTCTATATCACACTCAGAACCCTCAAACAGTTCGGCAAGTGGTGCAAACGAATTGCTTAGATTTAAACCCGGTTCCGGTTCAGTTTGCAATCCCAAACAGGGTTTCTCTACACAAGCTCCATCTTGCAAGCTCGGCGACACGTTTGACACAACCAGTACCTTACTTTGCACTGTGCTTGCATCCTTCACGACGGGACATGAACGTTTATGTCCTTTTTTACGAACCACTGTTACGA
Source organism: Myxine glutinosa (assembly GCF_964187855.1). NCBI lineage: Eukaryota > Metazoa > Chordata > Myxini > Myxiniformes > Myxinidae > Myxine > Myxine glutinosa. Next base: position 142,691,379 of record NC_136269.1, on the reverse strand, counting down.
ACCCTTCCATATTGTCATCCGTACAGTCCTGTACAGTATGAGAGGGATCAACATCAACCACGTTTGTCACACCGGCAGGTAGGGAGGAGTGGTCTACTGTTTCCTGTTCACCCATTGGTTGTGGGGAGGGGTCTACCATTCCACGTATCTCAGTAGGTGAGGGGGAGGAGTCAACTGTTTCCCGATCACCATGAGGTCGTGGGGAGGAGTCTACCATATCATCCACCCCATTAGGTGGGGAGGGAGGAGAATCTGCATCTGCAATCACCTGGTCTCGATTTTCTAATGATCTCACCAAACCGGGACAGGAACTCTTTACGTGTCCGTAAGCTCCACACCCATAGCACGTCATGACGTCCGTGGAGGCATACATTCTATAATGTAATGTATCAGCCTGGGAAGACAGTTTGAGTGCACCATCGGTCGTTTATTGCGCAGCAGGGAAAACCACAAGCCCCCAGTGTAGGCCCAGCTTCCTCTGCCAAGCCGTATGCCCCGCCTCTTTTATATCCACCTTCCGGTTTAATCCCATGCAATTCATAACATCTCCCCCCTTCCCATTAACAGTGAAAATACCAATGTGACAATAACAGTGAAAAGCATACCAATGCATACAAAAATACAGACATACAAAATTGTGAAATTGCAAATGCAAAATTGAATGCGAAAATTGAATTGAAATTGAAAATCTAATGCAAAATGCATACAAGAATGTTAGCTGCAAGTCAAGGCGAGTAGGCGCCTTTCGAACTCTGGATGATCGTCGGGGTGCAAAGCCACCACACGGCTCCACTGGTGGTGCTGCAACAGCGTTATGGGGTTCAGCCTCAGGGAGTGGTGCAACGACGTCACACGGCCCCACTGGTGGTGCTGCAACAGCATTATGGGGTTCAGCCTCAGGGAGTGGTGCAAAGACGTCACACGGCCCCACTGGTGGTGCTGCAACAGCATTATGGGGTTCAGCCTCAGGGAGTGGTGCAAAGAAGTCACACGGCCCCACTGGTGGTGCAACAGCATTATGGGGTTCAGCCGCAGGGAGTGGTGCAACGACGTCACACGGCCCCACTGGTGGTGCTGCAACAGCATTATGGGGTTCAGCCTCAGGGAGTGGTGCAAAGACGTCACACGGCCCCACTGGTGGTGCTGCAACAGTGTTATGGGGTTCAGCCTCAGGGAGTGGTGCAAAGACGTCAGACGGCCCCACTGGTGGTGCTGCAACAGCGTTATGGGGTTCAGCCTCAGGGAGTGGTGCAAAGACGTCAGACGGCCCCACTGGTGGTGCTGCAACAGCGTTATGGGGTTCAGCCTCAGGGAGTGGTGCAAAGACGTCAGACGGCCCCACTGGTGGTGCTGCAACAGCGTTATGGGGTTCAGCCTCAGGGAGTGGTGCAAAGACGTCACACGGCTCCACTGGTGGTGCTGCAACAGCGTTATGGGGTTCAGCCTCAGGGAGTGGTGCAGTACTATCTGCGGCAACAATGTCACTGTTCCCAGGTTCAGGAAGTGGCGAGATATCCTTTGTGAAAATGACAGGATCACAGGACCGATACCGGACATGATCAAGGTGCCTCCGGGCGACTCGATTGTCCTCTAGTTTGATAACGTAGGACAATGGTCCCTCATTTTTGTGAACCCGCCCTGGTAACCAAACCATTCTGCGACCAAAGTTTCTCGCAAACACCGGGTCCCCGACCTTTATAGAGCGCTGTACAGCATGTTTGTCATGGTGAAGTCTCTGTTTCCACTGATTTTGATACACGACCGACACCACATCTGGTCTTAGACAATCCAGTCTTGTACGCAAACGTCGTTTCATCAGCAGCTCAGCCGGTGTCACCCCTGTCGTTGTGTGGGGAGTGATGTGGTGAGCGAAAAGCACACGTGATAGTCTGGTCTGAAGGCTTCTGCCGTGTATCTTACTTAGACCAGACTTGACGAAACTCACAGAGCTTTCAGATAGTCCATTTGAAGCTTGATGGTGTGGCCTCACAAACTTGTGAATTATACCATTCAGGCGGGTGAATTCAGTGAATTCAGAACTTGAGAAACAGGTCCCATTGTCCGGGACTATCAGGCGTGGCAAACCATGAGTGGCAAAGCACTGGCGCAGCCTCTCTATGGTAGCGTGCGAGGTTGCTGTATGTGTTACATAGGCGTCGATCCATTTAGTGTGAGCGTCCGTAACAACAAGGATCATACGGCCTTCGATGGGTCCAGCATAGTCAAGCTGAATCCTCTGCCATGGTTCAGTGCCCATTCCCAGGGGTGTAATGGTGCCTTAGCAGGGGCGTTTCGACTGCTTTGGCATGGATAACAATGTTTCATACAGTTTGATGTCAGAGTCGAGGTGAGGCCACCAGACATAGTTCCTTGCCAGCGATTTCATTCTTACAATGCCTGGATGACAATCGTGAAGCTGGTCCAAAATCTTTGTGCGCAAGATTGGGGGAATGACCACTCGGCATCCCCACAGCAAGCAGCCATTCTCGACACTTAGTTAATTTTGCCTGACCTTGTAAGAATTCAATTCAGGGTCAGCATCGCGTAGAAGGCCCCACCCATGCCCAGTAGCACGAATGACCTTGGAAAGAAGTGCGTCACGCCTGGTGTAGGTCCGTATCTGGTTGGCATCAATTGGGTTGTCATTCAAAAAGTCCATCAGAGATATCACGCTGTCAGGTACATGGGGGTCAAACACTGTGTCCGGAAGTGGTAGGCGACTCATGGCGTCTGCATTTGAAATTGTGGAGCCAGGTCTGTACGTAATATCGTAATCATAAGCCGAGAGTGAAAGTGACCAGCGTATGATCTGAGGCGGTAAGACCTCTGAGGTAGCCTTTGATGGACCAAACAAACTAATCAGTGGCTTGTGGTCCGTGTAAATCGTGAAATGCCGACCGAAAACGTACTGGTGAAATTTCTTAACTCCGAATACAATGCTGAGTCCTTCTTTGTCCAGCTGACTGTACTTCTTCTCAGCAGGAGACAGTGTACGAGATGCGAATGCTATTGGTCTCTCTGTGCAATCTGGCATGATGTGTGACAGAACAGCACCAACCCCATACTGACTCGCATCACACGACAGGACCATATCTTTGTCTGGGATGTAGTGAACTAGCACATTTGAAGACCGCAGCATGTCTTTTGACTTCTGGAAGGCTGCTGACTCCAGAATGTCCCATTTCCAGCTGATGCCTTTTTTTAACAGGCAATACAGTGGGCCAAGCATGGTAGCAATGTTTGGGATATACCTGCTGTAGTACTGCAGCATGCCAATGTAAGCCTTGAGTTCAGTGATGTTGGTCGGAGCAGGGGCATCTTTGATTGCTCTGATCTTCTCTTCTGTGGGATGTAAGCCTTCGGCGTCGATACGATGGCGCAAATAGGTCACCAACGGAACCATGAACTCGCACTTGTCTCTCCGCAGGTGTAGTCCAGAGTCGGAAATAATACATAGAACACGTTCGAGGTTGTCCAGATGATGAAGCTCTGAGCGGCCAGTGACTAGGATGTCGTCTTGGTAAACAACAACGTGTGGTTCAGCAGCAAACAGGCTGTCCATACAGCGTTGGTAGATTCCTGGCGCCGATTTGACACCAAAACTCAAGCGGTTGTATCTGTAGAGCCCCCGATGCGTGTTGATGGTGAGATATTCTTTGGAATCCTCATCCAGAACGACTTGTAGGTAGGCCGATCTCATGTCGAGCTTGATGAAGGACTGTCCTCCGCTCAGTTTTGCGTATAAGTCATCGATCCTTGGTATGGGATATTTGTCCAAGGTGGAACATTTGTTGATCGACATTTTGTAATCCCTGCAGAGGCGTATCGATCTGTCTGCCTTCACAACCGGAACAGGAGCAGCCCAATTTGAGTTCTGAACTGACTCAATGATACCTAACTTTTCCAGTCTGGCTAATTCTGCGTCAACTTTTTCTTGCAATGCGAGAGGGACTGGGCGTGCTTTGCAGAAAATTGGCTTCACATCTTTCTCAACGTTGAGCTTGGCAGTGAAGCCCTTCAATGTCCCGAGTTCATCCTTGAAGATGTCCGGGTATCTCACGAGGAGGTGCTGCAGTACAGTTGCTGGCTTGGAAGCCTGTAGTTGGTGGATGTGTTCCCAATTGAGTTTGACAACATCGAGCCAGTTTCGCCCGAGAAGTGTGGGTCCACCCCCAGGGACGACCAAGAGTTGTAATTGGTGAGTGTTGTTTCCATAGGTTACTGTGACATCACATGACCCGCCGGCTTGTATTGACTCACCAGTATGTGTGGTGAGTTGGATTGGAGACCAATGGAGGCTGGGATGTTCACAATTCCCCCACAGGTTACGGAAAGCTGCTTCGCTCATGAGTGAGACGGCAGCCACCATCTCTATCTCCATTTCCACGTTCCGTCCATCTATATCTACTATAACCAGTATTGGAGTAGACTGTCTGCCAGACTTTGTGTGGAAAAGGTCATACGACTGAACACTGTGGCTGTTAGGGCTGTCTCCATACCATTCCCATACCATTCATAGTCACATCTTCTTGGTTATGCTCCGAGTCAAGGAGGTGGGTTTTGCATTCCTCTCTCCTTGCCCGCCGTTTTCGAGACAAGCACGCAGAGGCGATATGACCCACCTTGTGGCAGTAGTTGCAAGCGGCATTCTTGAAACGGCACGTAGTGGCAGAATGCTCCCCATTGCAGTGGAAACATTTGTCAGCACCAGCTGCCAAGCAGTTTCCAGGTGTTTTGGCGTTGGATTTTCTGGTCGGATGTTGTCCCACCCGGTTGACAGATGACAGGTCAGCTCTGGGCTGGTAAGTGATGGAGAATGCAATATCTGCAGCATTTTTGTCTGCACACTCCATTGCAACAGCAATGTCCTTTGCACTGAAAAATGTCAGAGTCCATTCAGCAAGTAGGCGCTGGCGAATCTGATCTGGCTCCACTCCCACTACGAGCAAGTCCCTTAGCATGTCGTCGAATGTAGCACCAAACTGGCAATGCTGGGCAAGGTGATTCAGGTGAGCTATGAATGCCGAAATGGACTGCGTTGAGGTTTGGCGACACATGTAAAAATTGAATCGACTCACAATGACTGAGGGTGTAGGTTCGCAGTGCTCCTTCATAGCTGCCACAAGCTCGGCGTGTGTTAAATCCATCGTGGTCCTGGGCATGGCGAGATTCTTCAGAATAGTAAACATCTCGCTGCCGCATACCGACATCAGGATTGCTTTCTTCCTGGCATCATCCTCGATGCCGTTAGCTTGGTAGTAATACTGTAGACGCTCAATGTACGCCTCCCAGCTTCCTTCGTGCGGGTTGGACTCGTCAATCTGGCCGTAGGACATGGTGCTCAAGTAGCGTATGCCGTGAAATAACGAGTTGGTAGGCCAACAGCTAACTGCAATAGCTCAGCTTGCTTTGCATGTGCTCACCAGAATCCCATCCTCGTCGCCATGTAATGTATCAAGCTGGGAAGGCAGTTTGAGTGCACCATCGGTCGTTTATTGCGCAGCCGGGAAAACCACAAGCCCCCAGCGTAGGCCCAGCTTCCTCTGCCAAGCCGTATGCCCCGCCTCTTTTATATCCACCTTCCGGTTTAATTCCATGCAATACATAACAGTATGTGTAAGGTATCTCGACAAACTACGATCGATTGTAGCACACGTTTATTGACTCTGACGATACAGGCCCGATTAACTGTAGCGCCATCCGAGCTGGGGCGTAGGGATACAATGCGGTCTGGTGTAGGGATACAACGGTGAATATTTGCAGCTTCATACATGACATCCTCCCCTTTAAGTCCAAAATTACCAAGAGCAATACGTGCTAGATTTCCAGAATTGACATTTCAAAAGCAACATTTCCAAAACATGTGAAAATATGTGTGCAAACGATTATGAGAATAATGAAAATACGTGAAAATAGAACATGTGTCAACGTGAAAATAGAACATGTGTCAACGTGGAAATAGAACATCTTCAAAGATTCAACCGGTCGGGTGCTTTTCTCTCACGCATTGAGCGTCGCGGTGTACCAGTGGATACAGAGTCCGAGGTGATCCCTTTGGGTCGCGGTGTACCAGTGGATACAGAGTCCGAGGTGATTCCTTTGGTCTCCATGAAGAGTGTAGCCTTCGCAGAGGTTTTCGGAGCATCCGAGCCGGCTGGAGCGGCCACGATGATCTCCGGCAGTGGTGGGTCGAACTGTTGTCCTGACTGTGACGATGCTGCAGGCTCTATCGACTCACAGTGACGGTAGGTTATGTGGTCCTGATGTCGACGACTTTCGCAGCCGTCCTGCAGGCGAATCACGTAGGACAGTGGACCTGGCTTCTCGATGATGTCCCCCGGTAGCCACGTCGCCACCTGCACCAACATTTCGGGCAAACACTGGATCGCCAATGTTGATACATCGACTGTTGGACGACTTATCGTGCACCAACTTTTGATTAAGCTGGCTCTGATAAACATTCGATGATGTGTCTGGTTTGAGATTGTCAAGTGTCGATCTCAAGTGTCGTTTCATCAATAACTCAGACGGAGCTGCACCGGTTGTTGATTGTGGCGTGATGCGGTATTTGAACAGGAGACGAGACACCTTTGTTTCCAGGGTTCCCTCCTGAAGTTTCTGCAATCCGGATTTGATGATTCCCACGGATCGTTCGGCCAAGCCATTTGAAGCCTGGTGATGTGGGCTGACAAACTTATGTTTGAACCCGTTCCGACGTGTGAACTCGGCAAACTCGGAACTGGAAAAACACGAACCGTTAGCACTCACGATCATCCTGGGCAGACCATGAGTGGCGAAACAGCGTCCGAGTCTTTCGATGACAATGGCTGACGTAGTACCACGCGTCACATAGGCATCAATCCATTTTGTGTGCGCGTCCGTAATTATTAGAATCATGCTGCCGTTAATAGGCCCGGCATAATCGAGATGTAGGCGATGCCACGATTTGCTGGGCCATTCCCAGGGATGCAGTGGCGCTTTCGCAGGTGTATTCCGGGTGCTCTGGCAGGGGTAACAATGTCGAACATGATGTTCGATATCAGCATCAAGATTCGGCCACCACACATAGTTTCTAGCGAGTGACTTCATCTTCACAATCCCGGGGTGACAGTCATGGATTTCATCCATGACCCCGGAACGCAGATTTTCCGGGATCACGACATGACATCCCCAGAGTAGGCAACCATTTTCCATGCTGAGTTCGTTTTTACGTGCTTTAAAAGCCGCAAAAGCTGGGTCACCCTCAGGTAGCAAATGCCATCCAAGCTGTACAGCCTGGACAGTTCTGGACAGAACGGGGTCTCGTCGAGTATGAGTGCGGATCTGGCCGGAATCGACAGCACAATCTTCCAGATGATCCATCAGTGCGTTAATGGATCCTGGTGTAGGCGAATCATCAACGGATTCT